>NC_053159.1:31367500-31967500 GCF_016835505.1 Polypterus senegalus
ATGAAAACAACAACTTACAATATCCCAAATAATATCTTCAACCGTTAACACCGTCTGGTCTTCCTCTGCACAAATTACTGTAGAATTACTGCAGATAACATAGGAGATCTTGATATGCCATTTGTATTAAAACATTAACAGTTTCCCATTAGAATAGCTTTTGCAAAGACAATTTACAAATCTCAGAGCCAAACATTTGAAAAAGTCGGTTTATTTAATAGAGAGAGAAAGAAACGAAATTCAATCACGGGCAGTCACGATAAAAGTCCAAACACAGAATCACAATTCAATGCAATATTGACAATAATTTTATTAAAAAAATAGTTTTTACGTAAGTTTTACAGTAAAAGTGCAAGTTTAAAAAGTTTTTGCGTGTTAATTTCAAAGCCAAACAAACAAAATCGTATTACGCAACGAATAACTCTAATGCAACATAAAAAAAAAATCACATTCAAATTATTATGTTTTACTATTTTTTTATATGGTTAATTACTCGCTGTAATGCAAAACAGTTAGTAAATTGTACATCCGCATTCCCATACGTTAGCAGCAGAACTGCAAAAAGGCTACCGCGTAGTGCAAACACGGGGGTTGGCGAGCAAAGTAAGCAGGGGGCAAAGCCCCCTAGTTTATTATAAAACTAGTTTTGCTTGCTAGCACAAGACATTTTGATTAGACTATACATACACATAAGTATAATTAGGGAAGGTTAGTTGTGATGTTTTATCATCACCTGCACTTGATACTGCTGCAGATTTAAATAAGTGTGATTTTGTGGCATTTTGCAGCATTGACACGGAAGGCTTTCATCTTTTTTCCTTGCTATTTTTTAGCTCCACCTGGCCATTTTCTCTCCATTGCCTATCCTTTCAATTCATTAGTCTACTCTACTCCAGTATTCGTTAATGTGTTGTGTTGTGTTGTGTTACACGGTATGCAGGCCAAATCAATTAAATGACTGACCAAGCCACTAGGATTCCTCCTGTCCAGGCCTGTTTGCACCTCTAGGAGTCAGCAAAATAAGTAGGCTGCATAATTAAAAATCAACATGTCTACCTGAAGGACATAAATTGTTTGGCTTACAAATAAAACAGAATGCATAAACCAATCAGCCACACCTTTCACCAACCTGCTTCTCCAGCAATTGACGAAGTTCTTAGGACCACTATACTAACATTAGGTATGGCCTGTTTTTGTTCTCAAAGCAGCCACGAGTCTGGGTGGCTTGGATTCCACAAGTTGTGGGAAACATTCCTTTGAGGGTCCATGTTGACATGACTGCATCACACATTTGTCAGCTGCACATCATGATGTGAATCTCCCGTCCTACCACATCCCAAAGGGGTTCTACTGGATTCAGATCCTGTAATTGAGAAGGCCACTGAAGAACACTGAACTCATTGCTGTGTTCATGAAACCAGTTTGAGATTACTTTCACTTTGTTGCATGGTGCATTATCAAGCTGGAAAATAGCCATTAGAAGTTCAGTAAATTGTGGCCATGAAGGTATGCACATGGTCAGCAACCAAACTCATATAGACGGTGGCATTCAAGAGATGATTGATTGGTTTTTATGTAGCCAAATTGTGCCAAAGTGTTTCCCCACACCCTCACCAGCCTGGTCTGGTGGCAGATTGGGGGCATGGATTCATGCTGCTGCTGCTGCTACCAAATTCCAACCTTACCATCTGTGTGCCTCAGCAGAAATTAAAATTCATCAGACCAAGTTATGGTTTTCCAATCGTCAACTGTCCAGTTTTGGTTAGTCTGTGCCCACTACAGGTTCAGTTTTCTATTCTTGACTGATTTCTTAGATGCGTTTCTGCTCACCACAGTAGTTCAGAATGGTTACCTGAGTTACCGGAGCCTTTCTTTCAGCTTGAAGCAGTCTGGCGGCCATTCTCCTCAGACCTCTCCCATCAACAAGGTTTTGCTGTCCACTCGCTGGATGTGTTTTTGTTTTTCACACAATTCTGATTAAACTGCAGAAACATTTGTGTGTGAAAATCTCAGGAGATCATCAGTTACAGAGATACTCAAAGCAGCCCATCTGACACCAACAATCGTGGCATTGTGTGTATCACCGAGATTACATTTTTCCCCCATTTTGGTATTTTATGTAAAACATTAACTGACTCTCGTGACCTGTATCTGCATGTTTTTATGCATTGCACTGTTACACATGATTGGCTGATTAGATAATTGCATGTGCACGTGTTCCTGATAATGTACTCAGTGAGTGTACACTCACCTAAAGGATTATTAGGAACACCATACTAATACGGTGTCTGACCCCTTTTCGCCTTCAGAACTGTCTTAATTCTACGTGGCATTGATTCAAAAAGGTGCTGAAAGCATTCTTTAGAAATGTTGGCCCATATTGATAGGATAGCATCTTGCAGTTGATGGAGATTTGTGGGATGCACATCCAGGGCACGAAGCTCCCGTTCCACCACATCCCAAAGATGCTCTATTGGGTTGAGATCTGGTGACTGTGGGGGCCATTTTAGTACAGTGAACTCATTGTCATGTTCAAGAAACCAATTTGAAATGATTCGAGCTTTGTGACATGGTGCATTATCTTGCTGGAAGTAGCCATCAGAGGATGGGTACATGGTGGTCATGAAGGGATGGACATGGTCAGAAACAATGCTCAGGTAGCCCATGGCATTTAAACGATGCCCAATTGGCACAAAGGGGCCTAAAGTGTGCCAAGAAAACATCCCCCCCACCATTACACCACCACCAGCCTGCACAGTGGTAACAAGGCATGATGGATCCATGTTCTCATTCTGTTTACGCCAAATTCTGACTCTACCATTTGAATGTCTCAACAGAAATCGAGACTCATCAGACCAGGCAACATTTTTCCAGTCTTCAACTGTCCAATTTTGGTGAGCTCGTGCAAATTGTAGCCTCTCTTTCCTATTCGTAGTGGAGATGAGTAGTACCCGGTGGGATCTTCTGCTGTTGTAGCCCATCCACCTCAAGGTTGTGCGTGTTGTGGCTTCACAAGTGCTTTGCTGCATACCTCGGTTGTAACGAGTGGTTATTTCAGTCAAAGTTGCTCTTCTATCAGCTTGAATCAGTCGGCCCATTCTCCTCTGACCTCTAGTATCAACAAGGCATTTTCGGTCACAGGACTGCCGCATACTGGATGTTTTTCCCTTTTCACACCATTCTTTGTAAACCCTAGAAATGGTTGTGCGTGAAAATCCCAGTAACTGAGCAGATTGTGAAATACTCAGACCGGCCCGTCTGGCACCACCAACCATGCCACGCTCAAAATTGCTTAAATCACCTTTCTTTCCCATTCCGACATTTAGTTTGGAGTTCAGGAGATTGTCTTGACCAGGTCCACACCCCTAAATGCATTGAAGCAACTGCCATGTGATTGGTTGATTAGATAATTGCATTAATGAGAAATTGAACAGGTGTTCCTAATAATCCTTTAGGTGAGTGTATATACATTTAAAATTTCTTGACCCAAACCGAGCACAATTTTAAATAAGAACCCTTGTTTTTTTAACAGCCATCTACAAAGGGTGCATTTCAGAGGGGAACTGGAATGAACTTATTAACTGGTCGTTTCACAGCACCTCTGTCTGGAATCTATCAGTTCTCAGCAAATATTCACATCGGTAAGTATTCTCTTTTCAGCATGTAATGTGATAATTGTGGTCAAGACAAAGCAGAGGCTCAAAAAAAAATCAGTAATCAAATTCCGAAACAGAATCCAAGAGGAGTAATCAAAAACAAATCACAGGGACAAAATCCAGAAAACACAAAGCAAAGCAATAGCACAATAACTCACCAAAACACTCACCACTCCCAGCGCCTTCAATGAACTCCCAGGAACTATGGGAGGCCCTTCCTTTAAATAGGATGAATGGCCGTTCCTGATGGTGATTGGCAGGTGGGCCCGCCCCTTGGGGAGCTACCCACAAAATACAAGGGACATAATTAAGGCCACATTCACTTATAAAGAAACACAAAGAAAAATGTACAAACATTACTACAAATAAATGGCATAAAACAAACAAGAAACAGCATTTTGAAACTCCAGCCAGGGGAGACATGCTGGTTGAAGCATGACAACGAGCTGAGGGCTGACCCTTGATGGTGTTGTGTAGGTGGCCCCGCCTGTTGGGGATCCATCCACAAAACCAGTGGTATATAAGAAAACATACACAGATACGTAGAAACTAAGTGACCAACAAATGTAACATAAGCAGAGAAATAAAAAATGAACAAAACAGACTTAGAAACAGCGTTTGGATCTGAGCTGGGGAAACCCTGGCTGAAACATAGCAATTACAAGATTAGAGTTGTGGTTTGCTGTACTTTTATTTTTGTTTCCTTTTTATTTCCATTGTTTTCGATTTGGTACATTTATATAGCATAGTGCACCCTGGGTAAAGACATTTTAATGATGGCTACACTTCCCACATATAATCTCAGCACATCTAGCATTGTAATAGCAGATTGTGTGAAGTACTGGTAGGAAAGTAAAAATAATGATACTAGGAAGAGTAAAATGTGCAAGTGCTGGTACTACATACTGGTGACCACTGGCTGACTTCAAACAGTGTGCAAGACAAACTCCTGGCACTCCAAAGAGAAAAACATAGAAGTGCTTATGTAAATTAGCGGTGAGTACATCGGCCTACTTCAGGCACAAAGGTTTCAGCAAAGTGTAGAATTTGTAGAGCAGTGGGGCACAGTTGGTGACAGGCAGGTGCAGGAAGATGTAGGGGGAGAATGCAGAATCTGTGCCACTTGTACTTCTACGCCAGTTGCTATTATACGCTATTATATGCCCTAGGCAAAGCTTATTAGTGTGCCAACTGTCTGTTCAGTAGATAACCCATGCAATCAGGTACCCCCCCCTTTATGATCTGTGCCTAATTTGCCTTAATGGTGGCACCGACCCTGGTTATACTTTACTAGTTTACTTGCAAATCAATAGGGAATGACTGGTGTCTGCCCAGTATGGACAAAAGGCAAAGTCCAGTTTTAATTCCCAGTTCATCCCTGCCCAGTTTCTTGGAGGTATGCATTGTCAGCACTAGCCACTACCCTACGGTACCATCCTAAAATACAAAGTGTTAACTATTTTAAGTGTATTCCTTCTTTTTCCAACAATGACATATTGTTCATTTTTCTAATTCAAGACCACAGTGAATTAAAATCCAAGGGCCAACTACGAGCAAGAGACAACGTCAGAGTGCTGATATGCATTGAGTCCCTTTGCCATGGATACACGTAAGTATTGTTCTGAGTCTTTGAAAGTCCATGAACTTAAATTAGGCAGTCATCTATTTCTGTTCGTTTTGAAATCCCTGTTACTGGTTTTAAGGGTTATGTTTCCTAATACCTTTGTAACTCATCGGAGCGTCTAGTGTTTATTACTTTTACGAAACTAGAGTTGCTGTCTTCTTTTCTGCAAAGGCATTGACTTCTAGAAATCACTTTAAGATTTTTTTTAATCTCGAAGCACAAGAAAATGGGATATGGCCACCGAGGGCTCATTTGGTGGTCTAGGATCGGATCTTTTTCATTTATTTCTTAAACTGGAAAGTCACTCAACACCATTTGCTTTCTTGAAGAGCTATTAGATGACTCTACTGTTTACAGTGGATCCTGCCCAAAAATAAGTTTCTTTTCCAGTGTAAATTCCCCTTGGGATTAATAAAGTATCTATCTATCTCTCTATCTATCTATCTATCTATCTATCTATCTATCTATCTATCTATCTATCTATCTATCTATCTATCTATCTATCTATCTATCTATCTATCTACTGTACATTATATTGCCAAAAATATTGAGGCATTCCTCCAAATCATTGAATTCAGGTGTTCCAATCTATCTATCTAAAGTCCTAAAATGATAAAAAAATAAAATAACTATTTGGAATCCTTTTGATTTTGGCAAAATAGATCTTCTGGCAAAATTAGACTTATTTTCAACTAACCACTTAAAGTATTATGACTGAAAAAAGCATAAAAAGCTTGGTTGACAGTTTTAATACTCTGCCATTGTATAGACTTGCGCAACATAATGTTAATAATTATATAGGGTGGTCCAGATCTAATTATGCAATTTTCATTACGCTATAACTTATTAATTTTATTACATAGAAAATCACCCGAAAAATCCCGGATCATCGAATAGTGTGTGGACTGACAACATGAAGAATCGTCTTCACGTCAAACTGGAATCGTCCCCGCATAAATCAAAGTCATCCAGATGATCTGGATCTGCATAATAAGATCTGGACCACCCTGTATATACTAGTGCTTTATTTTACTCATATAAAGTCTCTTAGTGCTACAGTAGCTGCTGAAATGACAGTTAATATCCGTCTATCTGTAATTATTCCACTTCAGTTTCGAAACTAACTTCTGCCCAGCTAAGTGACAGTGTCCACTTGTGGAACTGCAGTTGTTTTAAATGGCTACTTTAACATTTTTATGAACCTTTAACTTTACCTTTCGGATACATTTTTAAAATTCTTTGTAATGGTTTTTAAGGGTGCTGAATCCACATTGTTTATTAATTTAGGAATTAGACATTGTTTTAAGGATATTCAGATATTTTTGTGCCACCCTGTGAGACCACCTTGGATTTTAATGGGTGCTGCCATGTTTTTGTTTTAGCAAGGAAATTTGTTCACAATACGCACTTCAATCTCTGAAGCTCTTTTTATAGGACAAGTTAATCCTGGAAATGTCTAAAATAGCCATGTTTAATGTGTGCACCCCACAATACTTACCTCTTTAAATATATCACTTCATTCTCATCATAGACACAGTGCACTTTATGCTCAATAGCACTTTATTCTCACAGAGAGGAATATCTTGGCAGGGGCGAGACACCTCCCTGCTCCTGAGCTCATCTCCCACTGGGATTCATGGATATGTCGGTCCACTTTTGGATTGCTTCCACTAAAAGGGCTACATTTCAGAAAAGGCCTAGAGCCTGCTTCAAGAGCTGCACTGCAGATAGAGATCGATCGATAGATAGATAGATAGATAGATAGATAGATAGATAGATAGATAGATAGATAGATAGATACTTTATTAATCCCAAGGGGAAATTCACATACTCCAGCAGTAGCATACTGATAAAAAACAATAAATTAAAGAGTGATAAAAATGCACGTATAAGAGACAATAACTTTGTATAATGATAACGTTTACCCCCCGGGTGGAATTGAACAGTCGCATAGTGTGGGGTCTCCTCAGTCTGTCAGTGGAGCAGGACGGTGACAGCAGTCTGTCGCTGAAGCTCCTCCTGTCTGGAGATGACCCTGTTCAGTGGATGCAGTGGATTCTCCATGATTGATGGGAGCCTGCTCAGCGCCCGTCGCTCTGCCATGGATGTCAAACTGTCCAGCTCCATGCCTACAATAGAGTCTGCCTTCCTCACCAGTTTGTCCAGGAGTGAGGTGCCCCTCTTCTTTATGCTGCCTCCCCAGCACACCACCGTGTAGAAGAGGGCGCTCGCCACAACCGTCTGATAGAACATCTGCAGCATCTTATTGCAGATGTTGAAGGACGCCAGTCTTCTAAGGAAGTATAGTCGGCTTTGTCCTCTCTTGCACAGAGCATCAGTATTGGCAGTCCAGTCCAATTTGTCATCCAGCTGCACTCCCAGGTATTTCTAGGTCTGTACCCTCTGCACACAGTCACCTCTGATGATCACAGGGTCCATGAGGGGCCTGGGCCTCCTAAAATCCACCACCAGCTCTTTGGTCTTACTGGTGTTCAGGTGTAAGTGGTTTGAGTCACACCATTTAAACAAAGTCCTTGATTAGGTTCTTATACTCCTCCTCCTGCCCACTCCTGATGCAGCCCACGATAGCAGTGTTGTCAGCGAACCTTTGCACATGGCAGGACTCCGAGTTGTATTGGAAGTCTGATGTATATAGGCTGAACAGAACTGGAGAAAGTACAGTCCCCAGCGGCACTCCTGTGCTGCTGACCACAACGTCAGACCTGCAGTCCCCGAGACGCACATACTGAGGTCTGTCTGTAAGATAGTCCACGATCCATGCCACCAGGTGTGAGTCTACTCCCATCGCTGTCAGCTTGTCACTAAGGAGCCGAGGTTGGATGGTGTTGAAGGTGCTAGAGAAGTCCAGAAACATAGTTCTTACAGTGGGAGAGGGATCAGTGTTGCATATAGATGATGGCATCCTCCACTCCCACTTTCTCCCGGTATGCAAACTGCAGAGGGTCGAGGACGTGGCGGACCTGCCACCTCAGGTGGTGAAGCAGCAGCCGCTCCATGGTCTTCATCAGATGTGACGTCAGAGCGACAGGCCAGAAGTCATTCAGCTTATTAGGACGTGACACCTTTGAGACTGGGGTGATGCAAGATGTTTTCCAAAGCCAAAAGAATGTTTTATGTCACTTTTTTGTCACCCTTTAAATCGGGCTTATTTTAAAACCTACATACTGTATATATGTTTGGTATCATTCTTTTTAGAATTTATCGAACTTTAATGTGGTGTTGTTAGATTTTCAGATTCTTAAATTATAAACTAAAATATTTCAAGAACTCATGTCCCGTGAGATGAGACTTTGTGCCAAAAGATTTAACCATGCCTGGGGCCAGAAACAAAAGACAAAGAATAGGACAGCTGCTGTACAGGCTTTTAAATGTTCAAAGCGCTGCATGAGATGCACATCACACGGTGTGGCAGCAGCAACAAGCCAGCAGATGATTGAGCGAAGAGGAGGTAAAAACTATTTGTTTCCCATTGTATCGCTGTTTAAGAGGGGATTTCAGAGGAGCGACTGTTTCTCCTTGGGGTGGGTTCAGCCCCCCTCCTTACAGAGATGCGAAGTGACTGGCGCATAACGCAGGCTTAGTTGGCGAGCGAAGCAAAAAGGGGGGGAACCCCCTAGTCCTAATATAAAAACAACACGCACAAGTTAAATAGTACAAGGCATATTTAGCAAACTGTACATTTTAATTCTGTACATTTGGTGGCCTATCGTAAATTCCCAATCAGTCAAACTTTACTTTATATTGTTCATGCACCATCACACTATTCTCTCGATACAGCAAAAAAGAAAAAGTTGTGAGATTGTTTAATAAAAACAACAAAAGTCAAACAAATAGAAGAACTTAGAAACAAACACTAGAAGAACTTAGAAAAATTGTGATCTCATTACATCAAGGACAGACGGACTAAATGGTGGAAAAGAAGATTGACTTGACTCAAGCAATCTATAGCATGGCCAAACATGTCCATTTAAGAGACATAATACCAGAAAACAAATTCCAAAGAACAAGGATAAAAAGCGGTGCAGTTTTGCCAAGATTTAATTGTTGCAATTGATAGACATTCACAAACAGACCTCCACAGATTATGCTGTTGTGAAAAAATCTTAAAGAATGGTCACTAATAGTTTTGTGAAACTTTGGAACACTAAGATGGCCTAGCAGAGGTGGTCTTAAGGGTGTGCAGGGTCTAGGGCTGACCAACCCCACGCGAGGCCGGTTATGTCAAACACTGATACCGGTATGTGTTCACTGTGTAAACCTGTGTGCGAATTTAATAACAATAATGTTAACATACACTGGATTTTCTCATTACAATATTCAGCTAAAGTTTTGCATGATAACACACGGACTTTATCAAAATATAACGATATAATCTAATTAAAAAATGCAATGCATAATTGATGACAATACCACGACAGTGCGAAATGCAATGCGGTGTCATGTGGAAATTAGCAGAGCCTCTTCTAGAAAATGTACCCAGAGTGCAAGCACACTCTGAGTCTCGATACGCAGGATGTCATAGTCATAACTCACGTCGATGTCATGTCAGCCTGTTATCATTAGCGATACATGTTTTTGTGCATTAATATTTGCACGTGTTTATGGCCTAAAAATAAAATGTGAGTTTCAGTGTTTTCGACAGGAAGTGTAAAATTAACGTAGAGGTATCATTATGAAATCTCTTACCGCTTTCCAGGTTCAGAGACAAAAATCCACTTTTCTTACCTTCCAATTGGAAAACTAGCTGATGATATCTTCGTAGTCTAATCTGGATGCAGTTTCTTTTTCTATAGATAGGAGAAGCCAACCCAGTGACTAATTGGCTATACCTATTTTAGGAAGGGATTATACTTGCGACCCTTTTCAGGCAATGAAGGTGGACTATGGAATGCTTTTAAAGACGTACATGTACGGAATGTGACATTGAAGAGGGATTTTAAAAGGGTTCCTCTTAGAAGCATCTCAAATATATATATACTGAATAATATAACTTGACAAATCCGCTGAAATGGGACACGCGGACCTGAAAAGTAGGACCCTCTTAGGCATGGGGAATGTGACATTCGTCCCACTTGCTACCCCCAAATGCCACTCTTGTGGCCTACATCAGAAGATCTAATTTCTTTCACGGGTAAATGAGCGATAACCAGTGCAGAAGATATGATGCCATGTTGTTGTTGACAGCTTTGTCAATAAACATCCCAAGATTATATTATACTGGCTAGGAAACCAGTAGAGATGAATCAGCTGAGATAGAATGTAACCACTATGTTTGTTGGAGTCTGGAGTCTGGACTCTGGTAGCTATGTTTCAAGTTTGCAGTATGCTGGTATTTTGTTCAATAGAATATGACCATAATTTATTGCACAAGTGGTAGAAGTGTTGTGAAAAAATTGATGTTGAAGAAGGAGAGGTGTGAATGGACTTTGATGATGTAATGAATGAGCTCTAATGAAAATTTGACTGCAGCAGAATGAAAGTAATGGATTTTACAGGGGATGATCAGAGACTGGACAAGTGTCAATATTTAGTGAGAAGGGGCCTCATGTATAAATGGTGCGTATGCACAAAACTGTTGCATAAACCTGTTTCCATGTTCAAATCGTGATGTATAAAACCTAAACTTGGCGTAAAGCCACCCACATTTCCACAGTAGCTCATACCCTGGCGTATGCAAGTTCTGCACTCGGTTTTGCAGATTGGCGGCACACAGCGTCAAAGCAGTGCTATTGTTCCAGTGTGGATTATCTTTCTTTTTTAGATCCACATCCCTGATGCGGCTTTATAAATACACTGAAATTAACCGCATATTGTTTATTAGTTTAATGCATCTGATTGTAATTAACCTGTAAAATATAATGGTCCACAGAATGGTCAAACTATTCTAAATACCATAACTGCTTTAGCGTTGTTACTCTCACTACACCTTCTTCTTCTTCTTTCAGCTGCTCCCGTTAGGTGTTGCCACAGTAGATCATCTTTTTCCATATACTCTCACTGCACCACTCGGAGTATTTATATCACTGTATCTAAGTGGGGAATCACAGCTTAGCAGCTGATTGGAAAGAGAATTATTGGTATACAGCATCAAGCACATGCTGCCTCAGCCATGCTGCCTATTGAACTGCTCTCATATGGCAAACGCTTCAGAGCCTTTCCTCGCTGTTCAGAAACAGTTTCATCCCAAGAACTATAAACGCACTCAATCAGTCCATCAAGTGCTCCTTGTAGAACTGCTTGTACTTATAAGTACAATTACCTCACTGTAAACTTGCGATACAGTTATAATATTGCACAACCTGAGCCACTTTTTAAAGCACGTATATACATATGATGACGATATAATTTTTAAGATGAAATGCAGCAAAATATGTTTATTATATTATACAGATAAAACTGTAACTTCATTTAAATAATATATATTGTTAATAATTAAACATGTGAGGACACTGTGTCTCTGCGCTAACAAGGAGCTGGTGCTCCGTTCATGGATTGTTCCTGCCTCGTGCTGTATTCTTCTAAACACGTACTATGAAGAGATTTCACTGTTCCTTAAAAGTTTAGAAGAATCGTCGTTGTAAGCTTACAGATGGCTTTACGTCTATTCCAGAGCTGGTTGTGTGATGATTGGATATTTGGAGAAAAAAAAGGAAGGACAGGAATTGGAGGTTAGTACGTTTGAAAGATACAGTACTGCTGCAATAAATTATTTCATCGAAGGTCACGCACGGCATGAACAATCACTGCTCCACCGTGTTCCCATGTTTAATAACATGCTTTAACTCCTATCATCATGAAAATTATATTACATATACATCTTAGTATTTTAATTATTCAGAGAGCTGTAATATTACGAATGTAATGGATTGTGTCCTGTCGGAGGAAAAGAAAGCCTGGAAGCACATAGTGATTCACACACATAGAGCACATAGAAGATCAAATACAAAACAAAGCATTTAATGTGCTACTTTAGTTACGATGGGATTTGAGAAACTAGTAAATTAAATGATTTTAAGATGAAGTTTATGATGTTCTACTTTAATGACAAAATAAACTACATGATTAAAGTGGAAATTTCGAGAGTAAAATTGACATTTTGTGCTTTTTTTCCCACTATGTACCATTTTTTTTTCTCTGTACCCTAACAAACTTTCATATGACATTCAAGACGGTGGCCTACGACTTGCGTTTTCACGGCGACTTTGATATCTGACAACTTCTTTTTTATTTTGGGCACTGTGCGACTTTGTGAACTTGAACTTTCGAGTTTCTGCGACGCACTATGTCACTCGATCAATTTCCTTTTGTTGTTTATATCACTGTTTAAACCAACAAATACTACGTTTTTCTTTGCCTCCACTTGGTATTCGCTGAAATTCTTCTATTTCCCCACCCGCTTTTGCCATTGCCTTTTCACAGACCACTGAGCTTAAGGGCTATTTATATTGATTTACATATTCAAACAGGTGTAATTCTGGGAGGAGACGAGGCGGGACAGCAGGCACGTGCATCTACATTACTTTTCACACTGACCGGGATTTATGGAGCGGAAGAATGTGGAAGTTCGCCAACGCACAGATTTATGCATTTGGATTTTTTTGTGCGTAAGCACATTTCCACTTTTGTACTTACGCCATGTTATAGTGTGAATTCTACACACGGCATTATGCATGAGGCCCAAGGTGTTTTATTGTGAAAAAGCTTGTAGGGGTACCTCTCCTTAACACCTAAATCCCATTTATCAAATACACAGATTCTGTTTAAAGTCGATCCACATTATAGTATTTAACTCTTTGTCACTACTTTAATTTGCCTATGCTTAACACCTACCAACCTTTGGGTATATATAGTTCACAGCTGCAATGCTCTTGCACCCAGGACTACGGTCCATTACCTTACTGTTAATAGTTTCATCAGATTTCACTCAGGTATGACTGTTACTGTTGCCTTCCTATTAGGAGTGGTCTCTTTTCTTTACCGTGATTGACTTAGCTGAGATAGAAACCTGGTTCTTAGCTCCCGGTGGTTATAATAGAGCAAACATGCAGGCAGTAAAGCAGGCTTTAATGAGTTTTAACCATTAAGCATTATTCAAACAGATAGTACCATACACAAAGGCAAAATAAAGTGCAAACACCATACAACCTGATACTGCTGGATGTTTAGTCTTTACAGGTGGCCCATTTCTTGCATTGTTGCCTTGGATTCTCTTTCCCCTCTTTCTCCTTCCCTCCTCTCTTCTTATTCTGATCAGCTCTTTTACTGATCTTGAATAGCTCTTTGACATTATTCAAAGTTTATAAAACTAAAATCATGTTTCCAGCTTGGAAGCCAACAACTGAGCATTTTCATATAATTTAGAAACAGCATGGTAGGCAAGGAAACTTAAAATCAGCTATTGAAACCATACATGCATTATGGTACAGTAGCAATTCTGCATTATACATTAGATTTAAACTTTTTCATATCTGCTATCAAAAAAATGCATAGCCAAGCAATACCTTGGACTTACAATATTATTGTGCTTACTACACTTTCAACTTAAATTAATTATCAAAATATTCATGTAATTCTTAAGCAAACATAAATACATTAGCAGACAAATTGCAGTTGTCAGTAGTTGAGTAACAAGTTGCTTTGGCATAACATGCCGCTTTAGTGGAGAAAGGAATAAATCATCTTTGTAAATGTCCACTTTGTAAACACAACAAGAAAAGTTTTTTTCCTTCCAGAAAGGTTCTTCTCCATCCAGAAATGTTCTACTCCTTCTTCCTAAAGAACAAAAAAGGACAAAAAGCACAAAAAGGGAGCAGGCCTCCAAAACATCCCCACAGAAGGCCAAAGCAACTGTGATTATAATCTGGTCCCCAAGAATAGGCCTCACCCCAAGACGCCTGACCCCAAACTCAGGCTTTCTGGCCTGCACAATCTTAAAATGGGGCTTTGGCTGATAATGTTCAAAATGATCCTCAACAAAATGAAAGAGGGGAAGCATAAACCCTCAGACTCACAAAACAAAGCAAACCTCTTTAAATATTTAACAATTTATTAAGAACAATCTAAAGGAGCTTTCTGAAATTAGGTGTATGAGCTGCCAATATGATGTATTAATGTTTGAATGTGCTAATGTTGATTATTTTATTACAGGTCATTAGAAATGATTGTTGGACTGGAGAGCAACAGTAAAATATTCACAGTGTTCGTTCACGGTCTACTGGAGCTTCAGGTAAGCAGAGTAGCAGAATGGCCATTTTAAATCATTCACATCCCAAGGTATATGTGCTGCTCTGTTTTCTTTTTACCACAACTAATGTTTGTTTTACAACTGATTTACAGATAATAGAATAGTCTTGCCTGTTTCCGGGCAAGCTGTAATTTTTCTGTTCCAGTATTATTTATTTTTAACAGAAACCACTGCTGGATTTTCTTCATTATCTAATAAAATTTTTTAAATGCATTTACAACTATTCATCCTCGGACCACTGAATCTCAGAAGCCTGAGCCAGTCTGTGCTGCACTTCAAAAAATTACAAGTCTACAGCTTCTCTTAGTGGTATAGAAAGAAATACAGATTGGTACAGAGTGCATCACACTCATTTTTAAACTCACCTTTAATCCCTAAACTTAAAAAATAAACATATTTATGACAAGATTGTTTTTGTCTGCCAAGATGTGTGTCCTAAGTATCTTCAGAGCAGGGGTCTACAGCTCTGGTCTTGGAACGCTTCTGTGGCTACAGGTTTTCATTCTTTCAGCTTTGGTTACTAATTGACTTCTTTTCCCTTCATTTTAATTAACTCTCTGAATATTCTTTCCAAAAAACATAGTTTCTAAAAAGCAATGGTTTCACAAAGAAATCAATATAAAATGTCTGTTGCTGCATTCTGCGGTTGCCACTTTGCCAAGAATGAGCGTCAGACTTGCTGAAAGACTGTCTTCGCATCATGGTCACAGTGCATTGCAATCTGGTTTCTACCTCTTATCATTGTTAAGTGGCAGTCCTCCTGGCAAACATGGCTGGAGGCGTATCAGCTACATGAACCCGTTCAGCACCAAGATTAGCTGGGGACCGGTAAGCTGAAGCTGGAACCTCACATTCGTTTTCGATCACTTGTATCAAAATCGGAGTCCGGCAGGTCATAGTCCCAGTTCAGAGATAATGGGCAAAATGTCATCCATGGGGCATTTTGCTTTACGTATTCGCTTTGAGCTCTCGCCATTATGTCAGTGCCATTTTTGCCCTTGACTGTGCCTTACTACTCAGAAATCTCAGTCAAACGAATGAAGCTAACTTTCCTTCTAGCAACGAGAGTCCAACTAAAACATAACGGTTGGTTTTGTCACAGTTTATAGTTGATTACCATCATCAACTCCTCCTTCTGACAAAAGTCAACATCAGCGCTGAAAGAGTTAAATTGCTTTTCAAGATTCAAGATTTTTGTTCCTTAAATGGCACCCAAACAGAAATGAGATGTGAAGTGACCCAGCAGATGATCATCTAAGTCAGGGCCTCAAACTCTGACCAATTTCACTCCAACCAGTTTCTTACACAGAAGCCCAAACTTATTGTTAATAAGGTTAGGAGCATGTACTGATATAGCGTGTTGCCACATCCGTCACACGACAAACCACCCCAGGATCCTAAATTAGGATCCAAGTGCAGCCGTGCAAAGGGTGACCTCTCAGCACCACACTAGTTTGAATGGAATGGAACAGTGTGAGGTTTGTGAGGTGGCTAGAGTGCCAGGCCTGCCACCAACCCCCAAACTTTCCCTGCAAGTTAGAGGACTTGGTGGAATGATATTAATTCATACTTGTGGCCACTAGATGGCAGAATTGAAGCACTTTAAATGTAAAGACCCACATTGTTACAAATGCACTTCATGGTGTGTTGTAATGGCTTCTTATTTCACTTGTAGCTAAACTTTTTATTCGAGGCTCATGTTTACTTGAAATTGAACTGAGTTCTATTTTTGCCATTTTTGAAAAGGATGTTTGATTTGCCAGGTCCTCAAGGTGCTTGTCTTTTCATGTGATGTTATACATATCCAAGCTTTACACATAATGTGTATTTATAGATATTTGTCCTCGTTACCCATTCAGACTGGAGAAGGGCTTTCAGATCACCAGTGTAACTTTGTGGCCTTTACTTTGTACCATGTCATCCTGATTACACTTTGGGCATTATTAATTTATTACAAAAAGCTGTTATAGACATAAAATAGTAGTTTAAAATTCACTTAGTCTAATTCATGGTCATGGAGCATTTCCATGCAGCACTGCATGCAAGACGTTAAAAAGCCCTTTATAGGCTGCCAGTCCTACACTCCCTCTCACATGATGCCAAGCTGGAATGACCAGTCAAGGTAACTTGCATGTCTTGGGGGGATGTGGGAGGAAAATCCTGGCACTTATAAAATCCACATGTATACTGTATACATATATATATATATATATATACACATATACAGTATATATATATATATATATATATATATATATATATATATATATATATATATATATATATATATATATATATATATATATATAAGCCACACTTAGCCAATTTAAAAGTATTTGCTCCCTATCGCCAATAGTGTTCCTACAGCACCTTTCCTCGGAACCCTCATATGTCTGAACTTCTCTTCACCAGCGCTCCCACTCTCATGTGCGTTCCCATAAAGCCTGCTTCTCCTGTCTGCTTTGATATCTCCTGTCTTTGGAGGCAACTCCCTCAGCCTGACTTCTATGCCATTTGTTCTCCTTGTGTGTCTCACAGTTGCACCAAATCCAAACTGTCCAATCATATTTCTCACATGCACACACACACACACATAGTAGAGAAGTTAATTTGGCCAATCAAAGACAACTGATTTTCTTTTCTTTTTCTTGCAGGTTGGACAATACACCTCTGTATTTGTGGACAATGGATCTGGAGCCCCCATAACAGTACAGAATGGTTCTGACTTCACAGGCTTGTTCCTGGGTGCATAACTCTAACCGTTTATATAAATGAACATTTATTACTCTGCCAGGATGGAAAGAGTGATTATCATCAATACAATAAATGATGATGGTGAGGAGGTATAAGAGGCAAAGCTGGATTCTATTTAGGTTCCTGCTAAAGAGTAAGGTCATTAAAACATTGAAGCATATGAAAAGCCTTTTAGTCTCTTTACAACTCATTTGCCATCTGGCGACACCTGTACCAGTGTGTTGGTGTAGGGATTGCTTTACAGGCTTTTACTAGTGCCATCTTATGAGCAGACCCATCAGAGACTGCTAGTGCTCCTGTTCCTTGCATCCCTTCCATTTCTAGAGTGTGTCTCAATTGGGTTTTCTTGTCCAATTAGCTGAAACCCTTCACTACTCCCACTTTTTAAAGAGGGCTTTTCTGTAAAATGTGTCTGTGTTCTCTAGATGATTCCTTGAGGTTTGAAGACACCTTGTATTTCTTAGTTGTGATGTTTATTGTGCCCATGAGTCATAAACCTAAATGAAAGATGGACTTTTACAGTGGATTCAGAAAATATTCAGACCCCTTTCACTTTTACACATTTTGCTATGTTGCAGGCCAGTACTAAAATCATATAAATTCATTCTTCCCCACATCAAGCAGCATGCAATACCCCAGAGTTACAAATGAAAGCAGTATTTAATTTTTTTTTTTTGCAAATTTATTAAAAATAAAAAAGTGAAATATCATGTTGGGCACTTGCTCCCTGGGATTGTGTTCTTTATTTAATGCAGAACAGATTTGAGCCTTATACACTTCCCTTTATTAATCATAGTGGAAATAATCACTATATATATATATATATATATATATATATATATATATATATATATATATATATATATATATATAAAGATAGATATAGATATTTATTTATATATATATATATATATTTAATTTGCTTTAACACGTAACTTGCACTCAGGACATACAATATAATATAATCATTTATACATGCATATCCAAGCTGAAGAGAAGCCATTAGAACAGTAGAAACATCATCCAGTTCTTCAGTGGGGAATGCTGATGACCATAAGTCCAGTCCGGCAGATTGCAAGGCAACATTTAGACAGCTAATGACTGGTAATTGGTTCCTCTCCATTTTAAGTACTCACACATTTTGTTTATTTAGTCAGCTTTTTATGAAATGTGCCAGGTATGAGTAACTACCATTGTTGGAGGCATGTGGACAGCTACTGTCTTCTCGGTGGTTCCTTTCCAATATAAATACTCACATATTTTGCATAATTAGTAAACTTTTTATAAAACTTGCCAAGTATGGGTAACTGCCACCCGAGCTGTGCTCTTCTCATGCCAACATATCACCTTTTGTACCTACTCTACTCACTTATCAGCACCTCAGCATTTTTTAAATTGCCTACCTGTGTTCCTTCATGTTGTTTCTGTCTATCTTCCTGTTAGTTGCACCCTGTCAGCGGGTTTGCGTGATTTCAGTTTTATGGCCTTGTAACATAATGTGCTTGGTGTCAACTGCAGAGATCACAGTGCAACACTTCAAATCTATGGCTACAGTTGTCATGTATTCAGACATTTACTCAGTAGTCAGTTGAAGCCCTTTTGGCAGCAATTACAGCCCAGGGTCCTCTTGGGTATGACACAACAAGCTTCACATACCTGGATTTGGGGATTTTCTGCCCTTCTTCTCTAAAGATCTTCTCAAGCTCTGTCAGGTTGGATGGAGACTATCAGTGGACAGTTATACAAGGTCTCTCCAGAGCAGTTCAGCTGGATTCAAGTCCAGGCTCTGACTGGGAAACTCAAGAACATTCAGAGAGTCACCCTTAAGCCACATCTGTGTTGTGTTTGTCTTGTGCTTATGGTCATTGTCATGTTAGAAGATGAACCTTCAGCCCAGTTTGAGGCTCAGAGTATTATGGTGCGGGTTATCATTAAAGACATCTCACCACTTTCCTCTGTTCAGGTTTCTCCCAACCCTGACTATTCTCCCAGTCCCTTCCACTGGAAAACAACCTCACATCATGATGCTGCCTCCACTAGGCTTCATTGTTGGAATAGCATTGCACAGGTGATGAGCAATGCCTGATTCCTTCCAGACATGATGCTAATCTTGATTTAATCAGATCAGAGAATCTTGTTTCTAACAATCCAGTTGTCCTGTAGGTGGCTTTGTCCAATCTCTTAGAGTACTTCCATGTGTGTTTTACTGAGGAGAGACTGCTGTCTGACCACTCTTAATGTAAAACCCAGATCAGTGGTGTGTTGCAGTGATGGTTGTCCTGTCTCCACACAGGTTTTTGGAGCTATACCAGAGTTACAATCAGTTACAATCAGGCTTTTGGTAATCTCAATGACCAAGGTACTTCTCCCATGATTGCTCAGTTTGACCACGTGGCCAGCTTCAGGAAGAGTCACGATTGTTCCAAATTTCTTTAGTTTAAGAATTATGGAGGCCACTGTGCCCTTAGGAACCTTTAATACCGCAGACATTTTTGAAGCCTTCCTCAAATCTGTGCCTCAACACAATCTGTTTCTAAACTCTGCAGACAATTTCTTCAACCTCATGGATTGATTTTTTTCTCTGATACACATTGTCAACCGTGGAACTCTCTATAGACAGGTTTGTGCCTATCTTTATCATTTCCAGTCAATTGAACTTACCACAAGTGGACTTCAAACAATGTGCAGAAACATCTCAATGATGATCAAGAGAATGGGATGCGCCAGAGCCAAAGGGTCTGGCACAGGGTTTGAATACTTGTGCCAATGAGATGCTTCCATTTTAAATTTTTAAAAATCTGCAACAATTTCTTTTGCTTTGTCATTCTGAGGAATTAAATTTTATGTGATGTGGGAAAAACGAATTTAACTGATTTTAGTAAAAGAGTGCAACATAGCAAAATGTGAAAAAAGTAAAGGGGTCTAAGTAGTTTCTGAACCCGCTGTTAGTGTAAACATGCAAAGGGATGCTCTTGTGTTTGGTGTTCTCGCCTTTTATGGTTGACCACTGGTTTAATGAAATTTTTAGTAATGACAGTTGTCTATATTATACTATAAAGTTTCATATACCTCAAGGCAGAAGCTATTCAGGGCAACAAAAGCATTGAGGATCATCGACATTTTCGGTTACAGAGACAATCCCAAACTCGTTTCTATGGTTTGCATCATTTTAGGCATCATTCCAAATACAGGCAGTGCACAGGCAATCCGTTACTTTTGTGTGTTCTGGCTTTGCCCTGGAAATCATTGTCATAAAGAAAATACACACCCACTGGGCAGTGTTCATGTCCCACCTTTATAATGTCTAGCAGGTTGGGGTGTGCAGAATGATATTTGTGACATTGACAAATATCTTTCTTATATAATACGTTACTGTGGCTGTCTGTTTGTCTGTCTAGGATTTTGAATCACCTGTAGCTCGCAAACTGTTTCACCTTTTGACCTGAAATTTGCAGCAAGCGCATCAACCTTTAAGCAAACGCATGCTAAATATACAGAGAAAGAGTATGAAAACTATAAGTCAAGTGTATTCACTACACTTTTCGCCGTTACTAGTATTTAAATATACAGTTAGGTCCATAAATATTTGGAAAGAGACAACTTTTTTCTAATTTTGGTTCTGTATATTACCACAATGAATTTTAAATGAAACAACTCAGATACAGTTGAAGTGCAGACTGTCAGCTTTAATTCAGTGGGTTGAACAAAATGATTGCATAAAAATGTGAGGCAACTAAAGCGTTGTTTTAACACAATCCCTTCATTTCAGGGGCTCAAAAGTAATTGGCCAATTGAGTCAAAGGCTATATTATGGGCAGGTGTGTTCAAGTCCGTCGTTATGTCTTATCAATTAAGCAGATAAAAGGCCTGGAGTTGATTTGAGGTGTGGTGCTTGCATGTGGAAGATTTTGCTGTGAACAGACTGCATAAAAGTAAATACAGAGAGTGCACTGCAAGGTGCAAGCCACTCATAAGCCTCAAGAATAGAAAGGCTAGATTGGACTTTGCTAAAGAACATCTAAAAAAGCCAACACAGTTCTGGAAAAACATTCTCTGGACAGATAAAACCAAGATCAACCTCTACCAGAATGATGGCAAGAAAAAAGTATGGAGAAGGCGTGGAACAGCTCATTATCCAAAGCATATCACATCATCTGTAAAACACGGTGGAGTCAGGCAGTGTGATGGCTTGGGCATGCATGGCTGCCAGTGGCACTGGGACACTAGTGTTTATTGATGATGTGACACAGGACAGAAGCAGCCGAATGAATTCTGAGGTGTTCAGAGACAGACTGTCTGCTCAAATCCAGCTAAATACAGTCAAATTGATTAGGCGGTGTTTCATGATACAGATGGACAATGACCCAAAACATACAGCCAAAGCAACCCAGGAGTTTATTAAAGCAAAGAAGTGGAAAATTCTTGAATGACCAAGTCAGTCACCTGATCTTAACCCAATTGAGCAGGCATTTCACTTGTTGAAGACTAAACTTCGGACAGAAAGGCCCACAAACAAACAGCAACTGAAAGTAAAGCCGCTGCAGTAAAGGCCTGGCAGAGCATTAAAAAGGAGGAAACCCAGCATCTGGTGATGTCCGTGAGTTCAAGACTTCAGGCTGTCATTGCCAGCAAAGAGTTTTCAACCAAGTATTAGAAATGAACATTTTATTTCCAGTTATTTCATTTGTCCAATTACTTGTGAGCCCATGAAATAGCCTTTGATTCAATTGTCCAATTATAACTAGAAAAAAGTTGTCTCTGTCCAAATATTTATGGACCTAACTGTACAGTTAGGTTCATTAGTATTTGGACAGTTATACAATTTTCATCTTTTTGGCTCTGTATACCACCATAAAGGATCTGAAATGAAGCAATCAAGATGTGATTAAAGTGTAGACTTCAGTTTTAATTTAAGGTGTTTAAGAAAAACATTGTTTGATCCATTTAGAAAAGACATACATTTTTATACATGGTCCCCCTATTTTCAGGGTCTCAAATGTGTTTGGACAAACTAACATAATCATAAATATAATGTTCAATTTAAATATTTGGTTGAAAATCCTTTTGAGTCAATGACTGCCTGAAGTCTCAAACCCATAGCCATCTCCAAGTGCTGGGTTTCCACCTTAGTGATACTTTGCCAGGCCTTTACTGCAGCTTTCATTGAGCTGCTGCTTGTTTGCTGGACTTCTGCCTTTGGTTTTGCCTTTAGCAAGTGAAATGTACATCCAATTGGATTGAGATCAGTTGATTGACTTGTCTTTGAAGAACATTGCATTACTTTGTGTTGAAAAGCACTTGGTTTGCTTTTGCCATATGTTTTGGCTCAATGTCCATCTGTGCTGTGAATCATCATCCTGCCAGTTCTGTAGCATTTGGTTGAGTCTGAGCAGATAGTATATCCCTGTACACTTCATAAATTATCCTGCAACTTCTTCCAGTACTCATAACATCAATAAACACCAGTGACCCATTTCCATTGGCAGTCACATACTGTATGTCCGTGCTCTAGCACTGCCTCCACCACATTTTACAGATGGCTCATGAGCTGTTCCTTCTCTTCTCCATATTCTTCTCTATCCATCATTCTGGTACATATTGATCTTAACTTCATTTGTACAAAGAAAACTGTTCCAAAACTGGAGGTTTCAAAAAAATATTTTCTGGCAAAGTAGAATCTGTTCTTCCTATGCTTTAGGATTACCAATGGTTTGCACCTTGTGGTAAACCCCCTGTTTTTACTTTCGTGAAGTCTTCCCTTGATTGTACACTTTGGCCATTATAGGTCTACCTCCCGGAGATTGTTCTTGGTTAGGCTAAATGTTGTGAAGGGGTTTTTCTTCACCAATCACCGGTTATCCAGCACAGTTTTCTTCCATGGTTGACTAGGCCTTCTGGTCTTGCTGAGAGGTACTTCTCTTTAAGAATGTACCAGATGGATGATTTGACCACTCCTCACGTTTCTGCTATCTCTCAAATGGGTTTGTTTTGTTTTCTCTGCCTAATGATAGACTGTTTTTACCTGCATGGACAGCATATTGAAAGTTAACAGCTACAGCTTCCAAATGCAAATTCCACATTTGGAATCAACTGCAGACCTTCTACCTGCTTAATAATTCATAAAATAATGGGGAATCTGCTCACACCTGGTTAAGGAACAGTTTGTCAGTCAATTGTCCAAATAGTTTGAAGCCCCTGAAAATGGTGGGGACTATGTATAAAAATATTTGTATAAAATTGTCATTCCTAAATGTCATATACAATATTAAACAAAATAAATAAAATAAATATTTCTGTTTCTTTGAATCAGAGCTGAAAGCCCACAGTTCAGTCATGTAATTATTTCTTCATTTCAAATCCATTGTGGTGGCGTATACAGACAAAATATTGAAAATTGTGTCAATGTCCAAATACGTATGGAACTTATTCATATACAGTATACTGTATATATATATATATATATATATATATAGGTTTACTGTGGAACTAACCTGGGAGAAAACAACATAAAGACCATCATGCGAGAGGCATGGTGAGGTAAGACCAACCCCTGCCAACTTGTGTGTCTGCCCCTGGGCATTGCTAATTGACATTGCAAAGCAAAGCTTCACCAGGAATTGTAATCTCTTGAATTGAAAGGGCATGTCCATCGCAATTAGAGGAATGTGTGGGATTAAAACCCTCTTGCCAATGCCACATCAAACGAGAAGGGTCTAGCTGCAGCTTGAAGTACATATGACATAAATCAGGTAATGCCCACAACATCAGTCTCAAAATGCCCTTTGACTCAGATAACCCTTCAACAACCCTAATCTTAAACATAGTATAATGGGGCCCTAATGTTAATCATAGTCTAATGCGATGGGTATTACGTGACTGACGTTGAGGGTGTTTTGTGATTTTGGGGCATTACATGACTGACCTAATAGGTACTATGGTCTGCAATTACACTCTGTTACATCAGACTGACTCAAACGGAGGCTGGCGCATGAGTCAAGAAGGCCCCACCCACATCCCCCTCCCCTTGCACCGCAGCTTTTCTCTTGGATTTGCGGGAATAAATCGCTGGCACAAGCGAACTGTGACACTTAGGCCTTGTTCACACGGGCGTTAAGTTTTTGGATAAACGAACTTGCTCTGAACGTCCTAGACGTTTATGTTGCATTTTGTGGTGGCAAACGATTGACTTCTACACCGGCGTTCGTTTGTCTCTATCTAACGCCAGCCTGCAGCCCAAATTGTAGTTTGTGTGTTAACCTGTGGAGGCAGTGTCGGGAACTGGATATGAAAGCCCTTGTCGTTTTATTTGAGGTGCCTCCTTTCAATATGGACCATTTTACTATGTTAGATATTAATCTTCTTCTTTTAAAAATACTTGTAATACGGCTGGCGTAGGGAGAGAAAAAATCGCCGCTACTGGGTTCATCCACTGACTGCACAACGTCGGGTTAAAGGAAGTTTTTTTTGTGCTTTATGAAGAAATGCGAAAATTTCCGTGCAAGTTTTTTAAATTATTGTCGGATGTCGGTTTCCACTTTTGATTGTCTGCTGCAGCTGGTGCAATGCCACATTGCACGCCGATCAACCAATATGCGACTTGGTGTTAGCCCCGAAGAGAGACAACTTGTCACTTTGAGGTAAGGAAACAGTAGTCGAGTGTGCGGCGCTTACACCGGTGTTATGCACTAAAATGCCCCCACCCCAAGCCCCCCGGCTCCTCCAAAGCGTAAAATAAACGCGCAGAAAACGAACTAGAAGCGGTTTCCTTACGTTCGTTGGGTTTTGAACGCCAAGAAAAAGCTGCATGCAACGCTTTTTGATGCCATATAAACGCCAGCAGCGGACAAACGCCGTCACCAAAGCCCGTGTGAACACTCTCATTGACTCCTACGTAGAAAACACTCGGCGCTTGATCCGCTCACCGGACGCTTCGAACGCAAAAAAAACGCCCGATTTTAACGCCCGTGTGAACAAGGCCTAAGTGTGATGAAAGAAGTCGCAAAATCAACCGGAATGCTCGAGCAAATTATTGAAAAAAACCCGATCTAAATCTTTTAGGTAGTTCTCCTGTGAAAGTGGGCAGACATTGGATTATATATATAACATATAAATATATATATTTTATATATATATTTATTTATATTATTAAAATTATTATTTATATTATTAATATACTGTATATACAATATATATATATAAATATTATATCGATATATTATATTTATAATATATTATATGTAATATATATATATTTAGATATATATATTATATATATATATATATATATAGTGGTGGATGGTCGTGACCACATCACCCGGAACATTTGGTGGCAGCCCCCCTGGGTTGCATCGTTGCCACAATTAGGAACACTGGAGCTCATCCCTTTTGGGCTCCATTGCCACTGCCAGGAGGAGCTACATGGCTTAACGAGCCCATGTGGGTGGGACTGCAGCCACACCTGGAAGTGCAGCCTGAAGTAGGTCAACGTGCTATGAAAGGAGCCTGCAGCCACTACTCGAGGAGCCAAAGTTGAGAGGAGGAGAAAGAAGCTGCCTGGGAGGAGTAGTGGAGGAAAGAAGAGTGTGGTTTGGGGTGATTTACTTTGTATGTTGTTTTAGGACTGTGTTGGGCCTGTGGGACATGGGGAAGATGTGCCCCACAGCTGAAGAAAAATGAAAACCAATTTTCATTAATTTTACATGTGCCCCCGTTGTCAATCTGTGTTGGGTCGATACCTATATAGTGCCTTTGCCACACTATACAGAATGAAATTTAACGCAGAATGTTTGTGTCATTGGGATCATAGACTTTTATGTTGAATATCGTGAAAAAAACATGCCATGAGATTCACTTTTTATTAGTTTTTCGCAAAAGAAGAAAATGTCTGTTGACTGATAAGAACTAATTTACACTGGAGCACAACTAAGCTAATTTTTTTAGCATTCATGTTTTCTTGATTAGTTTATTCACTCTAACAATTTTCCATTGCTGTTGAAGGTGGAATGCATGTCATTACTGGAAGAGGGGATTTAAAATGAAATGAGAACGATGAACTAACACAATGTAACTGGCTTGCTCGGTCCTCCTGAAGGCTTTGTAACTTACTGGCTAAATTGCTGTCATAAACCACTTTCATTCCATCATGGACTTATTGTGTGATATTTAATGAGACATTTAATCTTCTAATGCTGAAATTGTAGAAACATGGAGGCATTGACTGTATGTGTAAAGCAGCTTCAAATACTGTTCACTGTAGAAAGGTACTATATAAAAATAAAGTTTCTTCTGTGTGCTGACTTCATAGTCTTTATCCATCTCAAGGAATGCAGGCAACTAAAGGCTCTCACCCCCGCCATGGTGGGCATATATTTTTATGTGGAATATTGTGACAATATTAAGTTGAATGGAATCATTAGCAATGTTTGCTATGGCGTTTGCTGTTGGATATTCTTCAAACACTGAGTGACATCAGTTATGCGGTATATGGACTGCTGAAAAGTCTTTTGTAGGATGACATGTTATGTGGAGAATAGTTCTGAAAAACAGAAGCATTTTAAGATTGGTGTTAATGGTATTGTGATGTAGCTTCATGGATTCCAGTTTACAAGTTCTCCTTGTCTGGGGGTTTTTCTGCAGGTTCTCTTTTTTTCTCTCTCATATCACCAAAGACAGCAGGTTAGGCTAACTGGTGATTCCAAGTTGTCCACTGCATGAATGTGTGTGTGCAGATCCTGCAATGGACTGGCACCCTGTCCACAGCTGTCGCCTGTGCTGAGAAGAGTAATACTATGTAATTAAAAAATACTTCTATAGCAGTTCTCAGGAGTTGGCTATGTCATGTAATAGTCTTGCATAAGTTCACCTATTGTATGTAGATTTTTCTAAATAATGAATATCAAAACTTCTTCAAAAAGTGCCATAGATGTTCTGACTAATCGAAAGTCAGAGGGAAAATTAGAAAGAAACAATGTCTTCAATAACTAGACTAACTATGACTGATTCAAGATGACATGGTAGAGCTGTGAGAAGGACTGCTGGGTTTGAAACCTGTGCCTGGCTGTTGTCCATGTGGACCTTGTACGATCTCCCTCTGTTTGCATACATATTTCTCCAGATTAGGTTTATGTTTATTGACAACTCAAAACTGGGTCTGTGGTTGTGATGGTACCCTGGAATAGACTGGTGCCCTTTTCAGGACTGTTTCGTGTCTTATACCCAGTGCTGCTGGGATAAGCTTCAGTCCCTATATGACCCACAACCAAAATAAGCATTTTTGAGAATATTATATCACGTTATTAATCACTGGTGTAATTGTTCAACAGAACAATTGAATCCTCCAGCCCACTGGGTGACCCATTTTAATGAATGAACAAAAAGAGAGCAAAAATGAGTGTACCATGGCACAGCTAAAAATTCGACAACCATAACCCAAAAGGGAAAGGGTTAACAAGTGATCGCACTGGAGCTCCGTCTTGTCAGGCTCAGGTCAGAAATGGGATTCCACCTTTTGGGGCCGTCCAATCTAATAGAGCCAAGCCAGAAGGGGCAAGGCCAGCTCAAAGCATCATGGGTGGGGTTTGGTACTCACTGGGTATCTTCTCGAAGCTAGGAGCAGAATAGAAGAAACAGTTAGTGTTAACACCGACTTTCGTACCACAAGGTAAGCTACTGCTTACCTTAGCCGAGTCAGGAGGCAATCCTCAGGCACACATGCATGACACTGGATAGCAATTTTTTTTCCTGAAAAAATGTTTTGATAATTATGATTGACAACTTTAAGCTAAACAAAAGTATCATTTGTGGTTGATGGTATCACAGGAATTTGGAGACACATGAACTGAACTTTTATTGAGTTTAGGGTGTTCATCCACTTACTTTGTCGAATTGAACTAAAAATGTTTTGCTGCTGCATCTCATTTCACTGCCTAATAGTCAGCCAGCACTGATTAATTGCTGATTAGCCCTGATACCGCTTTTCCATCATTTCAATGTTCATCGCTGACTGCACCAAGATTAGCAGCAAAGAAGTGCAAGTGTGAAAGGCAAAGAAGGAATCTTTAGTGGCATGTTGTACCACATAGTTGTATATGCTTGAAGCATGTTGTCAAGCAGTTGGACGTAGTTTGGTTCTCTGAAGTTGCTAAGAATATTCTCATCAATATCCCTGAATGCCTTCCATGCGATTTCCTCTGGCCCCACTAGAAGATCTTTTAAACCTCATCATTGATGATGTGCATTATTTGTGGACCAACAGAAATGCCTTCATTGTTCTTGGCATTAGTTATTCATGGAAAAATATCACATATTGAAATCTTTTACCTTCCTTGTTCATCACTTTCACAAAAGTTTTCATAAGTTCAAGTTTTTTATGAAGAGGAGGCAAAAATAGCTTTGATGGATTGACAAGTGGTATCTGAACCACACTATTTCTGCCTGGAGCTGCTAGTTCTTTTAAATGTAGTGAGACTACATGTTGTACTTCATAGTTTTGTATGAATGAAGTACAGTGGTGTGAAAAACTATTTGCTCCCTTCCTGATTTCTTATTCTTTTGCATGTTTGTCACAAAAAATGTTTCTGATCATCAAACACATTTAACCATTAGTCAAATATAACACAAGTAAACACAAAATGCAGTTTTTAAATGATGGTTTTTATTATTTAGGGAGAAAAAATCCAAACCTACATGGCCCTGTGTGAAAAGTAATTGCCCCTTGTTAAAAAATAACCTAACTGTGGTGTATCACACCTGAGTTCAATTTCCGTAGCCACCCCCAGGCCTGATTACTGCCACATCTGTTTCAATCAAGAAATCACTTCAATAGGAGCTGCCTGACACAGAGAAGTAGACCAAAAGCACCTCAAAAGCTAGACATCATGCCAAGATCCAAAGAAATTCAGGAACAAATGAGAACAGAAGTAATTGAGATCTATCAGTCTGGTAAAGGTTATAAAGCCATTTCTAAAGCTTTGGGACTCCAGCGAACCACAGTGAGAGCCATTATCCACAAATGGCAAAAACATGGAACAGTGGTGAACCTTCCCAGGAGTGGCCGGTCGACCAAAATTACCCCAAGAGCGCAGAGACGACTCATCCGAGAGGTCACAAAGACCCCAGGACAACGTCTAAAGAACTGCAGGCCTCACTTGCCTCAATTAAGGTCAGTGTTCACGACTCCACCATAAGAAAGAGACTGGGCAAAACGGCCTGCATGGCAGATTTCCAAGACGCAAACCACTGTTAAGCAAAAAGAACATTAGGGCTCGTCTCAATTTTGCTAAGAAACATCTCAATGATTGCCAAGACTTTTGGGAAAATACCTTGTGGACTGATGAGACAAAAGTTGAACTTTTGAAAGGCAAATGTCCCGTTACATCTGGCGTAAAAGGAACACAGCATTTCAGAAAAGAACATCATACCAACAGTAAAATATGGTGGTGGTAGTGTGATGGTCTGGGGTTGTTTTGCTGCTTCAGGACCTGGAAGGCTTGCTGTGATAGATGGAACCATGAATTCTACTGTCTACCAAAAATCCTGAAGGAAAATGTCCGGCCATCTGTTCGTCAACTCAAGCTGAAGCGATCTTGGGTGCTGCAACAGGACAATGACCCAAAACACACCAGCAAATCCACCTCTGAATGGCTGAAGAAAAACAAAATGAAGACTTTGGAGTGGCCTAGTCAAAGTCCTGACCTGAATCCAATTGAGATGCTATGGCATGACCTTAAAAAGGCGGTTCATGCTAGAAAACCCTCAAATAAAGCTGAATTACAACAATTCTGCAAAGATGAGTGGGCCAAAATTCCTCCAGAGCGCTGTAAAAGACTCATTGCAAGTTATCGCAAACGCTTGATTGCAGTTATTGCTGCTAAGGGTGGCCCAACCAGTTATTAGGTTCAGGGGGCAATTACTTTTTCACACAGGGCCATGTAGGTTTGGATTTTCTTTTCTCCCTAAATAATAAAAACCATCATTTAAAAACTGCATTTTGTGTTTACTTGTGTTATATTTGACTAATGGTTAAATGTGTTTGATGATCAGAAACATTTTGTGTGACAAACATGCAAAAGAATAAGAAATCAGGAAGAGGGCAAATAGTTTTTCACACCACTGTATGTTGTCACCCAGCTTGACATAGTCTGGTGCTCTGTAGTTACCATGAAAATTCTCACCAATATCATTGAATGCCATTCATGTGATTTCCTCTGGCCCCACTAGCAGATCTTCAGACCTCTTGTCATTGATGACGGGTCAGAACTGTGGGCCAACAAAAATGTCTTCCTTAATCTTGGCATCGGTTATTCATCATCTGCCTCAAATATTAAAATCTTTCACCTTCCTTCTTCATCACTTTCACAAAAGTTTTCATCAGTTCAAGTTTTATATGAAGAGCACACAAAAATATCTTTGTTGTGATTATGAACCACATTATTCTGGCCTGGAGCCACCTGCTCATTTAATGTAATGAGACTCTTTAGCTCGGCTGTCCCATTCGCGGTACTAAGTCTGTCCAAGCTACAGTCTCAGTCTCACTACCTTTAGATCATGACAGACATTCCAGTTGTAGTTGTTGTACTGTGTCTGTATACTTATAACATGAGAGGAAACCACAAAAATAGGTGATTGCAATAAAAACGTAATGATTTTTGTGATTAATAAGCCATAATCCATAAGATACAATCAAAAGTATAATATATAATGAGTGATGGAACCATCATATCCTATAAGTGGACAACGGAGGACATGGTAAATGGCACCTGTTTTGCATGTTTGAGGATGATTGTTGTCTCCATTAGGGTTGGCTCCTGCTTTATTCAATGATGCCAAGGATGGGCTTCAAATCCTTATGACAGTATAACAGAAAAAGCTGAATCAGAAAATGGAGCAGTTAATGATGGATATGAAGTGAAAGAAGCATTCTCAGGATGAAGTTTTTAGGAGAGATAAAAATTTACCTCACAATATGTTCACACTTCATTAAAGGTAGATGGATTGGATGAAATTTTAAACGATGATATTATGATATCTGATGAGTGATGGAAAGCTATTGAGATGAAGACGGTGAAATTTAAGGAGCTCTTACAAAAGACAAAAGTATGGTAAATTGTTGTAAATGTGATGATTGGTATAAGGATTTAGACATGGAAGAGTGAAATCATAAAACATTTAATAAGTTATCGAAAGTTTTAAAAGTGAGGATTACAAAATTGTGGAACATTAGATGAATGATTAAAGACAATGATGTGAGACTGATGAAAACTGAAGAAACCTCATGTATGATACAAGGCTTTAGAGATGTAGGTGATAAAATTGTATGTTATCCACTGAGCAATGGGAAGCTTCAGAGATGGGAATAATGAAATTACAGGATATCTAATGAGGGATGGAAGGCTTTGATGTTGGTGAGTCATAACTGCCAAAAGGAAACATAATACATTATGTATTATGGAGTCACTGCTTTACATCCAAAATGGCACACAGTTTGGTTACTCACTGCTTAAATAACCAAAAAGTCTGAACGAGCATAAGACACTCTTATTCAGGGTGTTCATAAGAAATGTAATGATTTACTTCATGAGGTAGAAGTACTTAGTAAACAAGAACACGTGTGCCATTTATTAAAAATATTACAAGGAGTTTTTCAAATTAAATGCTTAAAGTCCAAATATTTTCAGTTTTAATAGAAACTTGTCATTTTTCACCCACTGATGGAGGTACATGATGGACTAGATCCCTAGTAGAGGATCGAAAATCAAAAATAACATCATATTAGTAATCAGTGACCTTGAAATAGTCTAAAATGATACCCAACATGCTTTTATTTGAAACGTGACATTATTAACTTCCTGGGAGTGGCTTTTAGCTAGGACCTCTGGTAAAGAATCAAATATCAAAAATATTATCACATTCATTTGTAATAATCAACTACCACCAAGTTGAGCTACTAAAACACCAAGGTTAATTTCTAGAATGCTATGAAGAAAAAAACTATACCCCCTTTAATTTACGATGTAACAAAACCAAATGTATTTAAAATTTAAACTATACGCAACTACAAGTACTGGAGTATATACAGAAGACAAATGTTATAATAAACTAAAGAAAAATGAGTCTTATTTTCAACACTTCCACCAAACAAGGGAATAGCCTCTGTTTTCTTTATGAAATAGGATTGATCTCACCCATCCCATGGAACCTTTTCAGCTTCATCCAATGTTGGTTGTTGTTTTTCCTTTTCTAAAATCTGCAACTGTCCAGTAAGCATAATCCATTAATCAAATTATCTGGAAGCTTCTCCATTCCACTTAGAATTCCACCAACACTTTGTAATCCCTAAGACCAGTTGCAGCAGCTTACTTTACATGCCTGTTTCCCAAGATGGAGGATCTCCGGCTCCCCAGTGGCTTCTTCTTTTTCCTTTTCAGTTTTTTTTTCTTCTACCTTTCTCAAGATGATGAACTTTGCTTCAGTATAAAAGTCCTTCCTGTGTTCTCATTACCTCAGGCGGTCTTTTCAAAACAAAAGCTTTGCAAGGAATTACATAGATAAGATAGATAGATAGATAGATAGATAGATAGATAGATAGATAAGGCACTATATAATGTATAGATAGATAGATAGATAGATAGATAGATAGATAGATAGATAGATAGATAGATAGATAGATAGATAGATAGATACTTTATTAATTGCAGTTTCCATAACAGCCAATCTCCTCCAAACGTAAAATTATAGCTCAATATGCCTTTGTCACACATTATTAGCAACCATAAAATGACACCACCCATGCCTATATTATCAATCCCTACTTATTGGAAGTTTTATGAAAAGGGTAAACTTTGACCCCTGATGTCCCATTAAGAAGGTGAACCCTTGGTGTCAGTTGATGTGGCATGCACAACTTCACGTCCTTCTGATCATTGGTTTAGTCTTTATCATAAGGGTGTAATTTCCTGCACAAAAAATGGCCCAGAATAGCCTACTGTAAAAGTGAGCATTTTTTGGATTCAGAAAGCAAAACATAGGGGGGAACCCCAAAAGGCTTGACATCTTGCATAAATAGATATTAAGACACATTAATATGTGGGGGATTTCTTATACTGGTGAGTCAAGAGGCATCGGACAAAAAAGAAAAAGAACAGAAGTGATTTTAGAACATTCAAAAGCAATTCTTATGAACACAATATGTTTAAAAAGTTACTGAACAATTCTATATAAAAGTTTAAGATGTACCCCTAGATGCAATTAGCTTTTTCCTTACTACTCTTTCATGAAAGCCATTCATCAACTAGCCAAGAGCACTTGATAAGCAGTACGTGGCTTCAATGACCATCTTAAGTGACATGGAAGCATAAGAGTGTACTTTATTTGTCACACATGCTTCTTCATATAGGCTTATCTTTACTTGAGTAAATAATAAAAAAATGAAATATTTTATGTTTCAGCGTTCCATGTGAGGTTAGATTTATCTCATTTTGTTTCAGATTAGATGATTGCTAATCTTGTCCTGATATTTAAAACTTCAAAACTGAAGGTGGGTGTACCTACGTTTTCTGTGAATCCTTATAGGTAAGATATTGTATTGTAATTCCCCTTTAGAATCAGGTCAGTAGCTGTGAATGTGTTCAGCTTTATCACTTGTTATCACTTATGGTAATATTTCAAAAGCAGGGACATGGAAAATTTAAAAACTGGCCAGTGGAGTATCTTCACCTCTACATCTCTCTTATTATAAAAAAATCTTGGAAAGTTGGAAGGAGACGAGACGTGATTTTCTCAGAGAGACACTTCATGTCTTGTGAGACGAGTCTTTGTGCTAAGAGATTTAACCACGACCGGGACCAGAAATAAGACAAAGAGTAGAATGCCGTGAAGAATTAAAAAATGTTGGCACAATACATATACAGAGCAGGTCAGAGATAATGGAAGTATGAAAATAGTAAAGAGCACATTAGCGCAAACAAATGGAAATTATTACTTGGTGAAATAACGGAACAGCGAAAAGAAATTGAATATATTGTTCGGATTTAAACTTTAAGTCAGAGACTTGTAGATCGTCTAATTCGTGTTGCCATCAGGAAAAAGTAGTGTTTCTTCCCAATGAAGAGGTGTATCGGTGAGAATTAAAGATCTGTTGTTTGGTGAAAGTGAAATTCCGTGAGAGAAATCTTTTCTCATTTGTGTGAATGCTATTGTCAGACACATTTCTTGTAGAGAGAAAGAAACAATATTCACTCACAGACGGTTGTATGTTGCATTGTCACAATGCAATTCCAAACATGGAATCAAAATTCAATGCGATATTGATAAAAGGTAAAAGCGTAAAGAGATCAAATATATGGACATAGGTGATATGACAGAAGTGCGGCACGTGAGATGCAGATCATGCGGCACGGCAGCAGCAGCAACAGCAGCAGCAAGCCAGCAGCTGATCGAGAAAAGAGGAGGTAAAAAAAAGCTGTACAGTTGATTCCGCTTAATCAGGACACCGGCTAATTGGGGCAGCCGTTTATTTGGGCCAAATTGTAAAGAACAAATCTGGACAGTGTAATCGTACATGTTTTCCGTTCGGTTATTTGGGCCACCATTCTGCTTATTCGGGACAGGAGTCACTGGCTGTTTTAAAGCCGAGATAGGTAAGATAAAAATGAAAGAGCTCAGTTCAAAGTAAATTTTCCAAGAATCGCACAAATGAAAGATAAGATAAGGAATCCCGTTAAGCGAGCCACTCGTGGATGCCTGCGAGGAGCAGGAGAAGGGTTGAGCCAGTGTTATCTTTAGGAGCTTCTTGGTCATTTGCTTCAGGAGCTCCAAAAGTCGTGTTTGAAACATGAAGTGGTGCTGAAGACATTTTGTACTCTGAACTTCGACGCCGCCATTTTGGTAAGTGGTAATAAGCAGTAATTTTTTTTACCATTTGTTTTAAATTGACTTGTGCAAATCGCCTGAAAAATTACGAATTCCATGACGGTTTATCGAATTCTTTTCTTAATTTCATTCATGATAGGGTGCCGCTGTTAGGATGCCTTGGAAAGACCTAACGCTCTCCGATAAAATTGACTTGCTTGATAAAATCAAACACTAAGTGCCTAACACAAGCACCCGTATGCTGGAGAAGATCACGGGCGTTCCGAAATCAACAATTTTGCGTGTTCTAAAGAACGGGCAGAAATTGAGAAGTGAATGGGCATTGCGAGAAAATGCACAGGGAACATCCCGTAAACGGAAGCGTGAAGGTAAGGAACCGGAAGTTGAGGACACTCTCAATCAGTGGTTCGCTAAAGTTGACTACACGTGACGTAGCTGCACGAGGCGTGCGTATCAGTGGGCCTATTCTGAAAGCGAAGACGGAGGATTTAGCTAAAAAGCTGGGTCATGACGAATTTAAGGCAACAGATGGATGGTTCTCTAGATGAAAATATAGGCATGAAATTAAGTTCAAGAAAGCACATGGCGAAAAAGTCAGTGCTGATGCTGACGGCGCAGAAAAGTGGAAGTACAGTAAATTACCCGAGTTGCTTCAGTTTTGTGCAGATGACATTTACAATGCCGATGAAACTGGCCTGTATTATCGTGCAACACCTGACGGTTCGCTGTGCTACAAACACGAAACACCAGTGGGTTCCAAGAAAGCAATGGATTGCGTAACTGTGTTATACTGTTCTAACATGTCAGGAAGTGATAAAAGGAAATTATTAGTTATAGGTAAAAGCTCTAAGCCTCGATGCTTTAAGGGACTTAGAATGGATGGATTGCCAGTTCTGTATCATGCAAACAAAAATGCGTGGATGACTTCTGAAATTTTTTCGAAGTGGTTGTCAGAATGGGATGTGGAATTGCATACGAAAAAAATTCTGTTGCTTCTTGATAATTGCGTGGCTCACCCTCACTTAGATTCTTTGAAAAACATTCAATTGGAATTTCTGCCTCCTAACACCAGATCCATCCTGCAACCAATGGATATGGGAATCATAAAAAATTTGAAAACTTTGTATCGAGGAAAATTGGTGAGCTGCATTCTGGAAGCAATCAAAGAAAATCTGCTGCAAGAAAGTTCAACAGCTACGGATGTTAGTGGGAAGGTTAACATATTGCAGGCAATACAATTTGTTGCTGACAGTTGGCGAGAAATAAGCCAGAGCACTATCCAAAACTGTTTTGCCCATTGCGGTTGGAAGAACTCTGAGCAGTCGGAGACACAAACTGACAGCAACTATGTTGATGAAACGACTTTGCAGGTGCAAAGTGTGGAAAATTATGAGGAATTTATCAGCATTGATGACAACATCGAGTGTTATAACGAAAATGAAGATTGTGACGACGCGATCATTGAGGAAATTGCTGCGAAACGCGAAGAGACAACAGATAACTAAGAAACTGACGAAACCGATGCGCATGAAGAAATTAAGCAAGTGACTCATCGGATGCCAGGAAATTTATTGCTGGATTGTGATTGTATTTCATGCAGACAAGCAATGAGGGCAGCCCTTTATCTGCATTAGATGCATGCGCTGATTTTGTGCAATGCCAGTCCATAAAGAGAACAAGACAAAGCAAAATTGACGGCTTTCTTAATAAACAGGATTAACTATCAGTAACCACATGTATGAATCGATTTACGACCTTTCTCTTGTTATTTGGATAGAAGGGAATACTGTATTATAATGTTGGGATGACAAATTTGTCAAGTCGTTTTTAAAAGAATAAATGGCAATTTATGGTGTGAAACATATATTCAAATGTACGTAACATCTTTCTATTACAAAATTTTACCTTTTTTTTTGTGAACTTCGCATAATTGGGCCAGCCGCTTAATTGGGGCAAAACGTCTCCATCCAGATGTGTCCCGATTAAGCGGAATCGACTATATTTGTTTCACATTGTATCACCGTTTATGAGGGGGTTTTGAAGGAGCGACCACGTCTCTTTAGGGTGTGTTCAGTCCCCCTCTTCACAACGCGAGATGTGAAGTGACAGGCGTGTAGCGCAGGCTTTGGGGTGGGGTTGTTGAGTGAAAGGAATATGCTTACAGCCCGGTTGGTTATTGGTTTCTTCACTGTTTGGGTGGCCATTAGAGTGGAAGAACAGAGGGAAACTGCCTCTCAAAGCCAAGTATTATCTCTTTGAAGCCAGCATATCTCTTGTATTGATCCTGTTTGGAGTTGTAGTTGGGGTGGGCAGCCCTTTTAGGGTCCATTGGTGCCACTAGGGGGAGCTGTTGGTGATAGGCTTCCCTGTCATGTAGAGGCCAATCTTGTTGCACTGGAATTACTCCTATGTGCAGATTAAAAAAAGAAGAGCACTTCACCTTGCCCAGGTGAGTCAGAGTCGGAAGCTCACCTGGAAGGCATAGAGGAGTTAAAGAGAAGGTACTGAAAAAGAAAAAAAACATTTTTATTTTATGGAAGAAGAATGGGTCACTAATGAAGCCTTGTAATAAGGTAATTTCCATTCATTATCCAACCTGCTATATCCTAGCACAGGGTCACGGGAGTCTGCTGGAGCCAATCCCAGCCAACACAGGGCGCAAGGCAGGAAGAAACCCCGGGGAGGGTGCCAGCCCACTGCAGCCATAATTAACACAATAGGCTTATTGCCCCATAGTAGCACCAGCCATTGTCAATTCTCCATTAGGTATAGTAGGACTGACAAATAAAAGTGTTAAAAGGCTACCTTCTGCTAGTGGTCCTAATTCAAACATGGGGTATTGAATACAAGTCATTTCTTCGATGTGTATGATGATGAGTCCGCCTCTATTCATCAGTATGGACTCTCTATAACTGATGATCAAGTAAGGAAACAACTGAGGAGGCTACAGATGGAGTCAGTCTTCAAGTTCTTAAGGCCTGTGCTAACCAACGTTATGCTGTCCTCTTTCACCTGTTCAATTTGTCACTAACGCCCAAGAAAGTGCTGCAGATGTAGAAAACATCCTGTATTGTTGCAAGCCCAAAGAAGGCAGGCTCCTCCTCAGCTAATGACTGCCGGTCAGTGGCCCTTATGTCCACATCATTAAGACCTTGAAGAGGCTGGTCCCAATCTATATAAATACTCTTCCAAAAGACCCACTGCAGTTTGCCAACTGGACAAAGATTACAGTAGAAGATGCAAATCATCTGTCAGCTCCACAAGACATATTCCTACCTGGACAAAACTGGAAGCACTGCAAGATTCTGTTTTTTGATTTCCCCAGTGCCTTCAGTGCCATCTAGCCTGTTTATGGGTAAGCTCAGGGATATGCAGGTGGATGAACCTATGGTGTCCTGGATAATGAACTATCTCTCGGGCAGACCACAGTTTGTTAGGCTCAAGGACTGTGTCTTTGATAAGGATATGGATAACATTGGAGCACCACAAGGACCTGTTCTATCACCTTTTTCTGTTCACGCTTTACACCACGGGCTATAACTATACCAGGTCAAACACTAGTTGAGTGTATCGACAAGGGGGGTGAGACAGTATACAGGAGTCAGGTGGAGAACTTTCAGAATTATTTGCAAATCAACATTAGCAAAATCAAGGAGCTGCTTATTGACTTTTGGCGGAACACAGAGTCTCTACGCCTGAACAAGAAGTTGGGGGTCGACATCAATGACAGACTGGACTAGACTTGTAACTCAGAAGAACTACAGTACATATTTTTTTCTTAGGTAACTGTAATCCTTTAATGTGGGTCGTGACATTCTCACATCTTCTACAACTCTGTGATGGCCAGTGTGATTTCTATGCTGTGGTGCATTGGGCTGGTAACATCACTTCAAGAGAGGCCCAAAAAAGCTAATCAAAAGGGCAAGCTCAGTTACAGGATGAACTTGGGACCTCCTGGAGGTTGTAGCAAAGGAGAGAATTAAAACAGATCTCAGTGCCGTTATGAACAATGCTGCACATCATCTTTCTGACACACTAACATGGAGGATTTCATTCAGTAGGCACCTCTCCTGAAGTGATGTTACGAACCCAGTCAACAAATTATTCAGAGGACTACTGACTACTGGGGCTCCACCATAGCTAAAACAATATGCCTTTATAATGCTTCACTGTGACTGCTCTTTGATCTGTAGGCAAGTCCAAATGTCTTCTTCTTTCTTTTAAACTCGTGTTTGTGTTTGGGGGTGTTGTTGTTTGGCATAATATTTCAATATTAAGATTCTGTAAAAAGTGTATTTCTCCTTGGAACAAATGAGGATCTATCTATCTATCTATCTATCTATCTATTTTTATATAGTGCCTTTCACTGTCTGTCTATCTGGTTTATAGTGCCATTTCTTTCTATTAATCTGTTATATAGTGCCTTCTCATATCTATCCATGTATCTGTTGTACAGTGCCATTTCTATGTACAGTATCTATCTATTTGGAGATACTGGCAGTGATATTTTGGAGCAACTGCCCAGTGGAGGCCATCAGTTTTGAATTTTGGATGTGACCCAAGACACACACTGGGCTCTGTTCATTGTTGTGAGGCACCACCCTTATTACCCCTCGTTTAAACTTCTTAAAGAGATTTTTTTTACTCTTCAGATGAGTCATTTTTACCATTTATATATTATTTATTAAGAGTGAATCCATGACAGACAGTCTTTCCTATGACAATATACAGTGTGACAGATGGCTGGGGACCATTCCTGGCTGGGACGCCCCTTCACCACATCTGCCAGGGGGACAAGGGTGGGAAGCCCTGTATCTCCTCCTGGATGCTAGATGGCAGCATCCCTGGGTTGCAGCGGGGCCTTGGACTACCCCAGGGCTTCATGGGGGTTGGAGTTCTGTGCAGCTCTGTGGGGGTCCGCAGGTGCCGCTAGGGGGTGCTGCCACAGGAGCGGCTGGCCCTTTTTGGGCACTGGTTTCGCCCTACCTAGTCGGGAGGAGGAGGACGAAGCTTGCTGAGGAGGAGGAGTGGTGGTGGAACAGGTAGAGGATAGTGTTTGTGTGTTTATTTGTGCTTGGGACTGTGTTGTGGCTGGAGGGATTATGGGGAAGATGTGCCCTCCAGCTGTTCTTTTTACATGTGCCTCTCATGTCCAATCTGTGTTGGGTCTGGCACAATATAGCGCCTTTCTTACAAAAGATAAATAAATTGGGCAAAATTCATTGAAAGAAACCCAAGCATTTACTTTTTGTAACTTTATTTATCAAGCTGGAATTGAAATAAAACCATTTTTGAACTCTATAAAATATTTCTTAAATTTACAGAACAGCACACTCACACAGTCACAGGTAATAATGTTAGATTCTTTTAAATACCTAAAGACATATTTCTCAATCAATCACAATGAGATAAGAGCAAACTTCAGTTTCATTTGTATTATTATTACTGCCTTGTCCAGATTCAAGCAGTGAGCCATTCCCTAATGAGAAAAACACCATTTTGCCCTGTCCATAAAATATTGTCGATGATGTGGATGTTGTCATTTTTTACAGTCTTTGTAAACAAGATTAAATAAAAGAGGAAAGCTTTGTTCTTTTTTAATAGGATAGTTAGAAGAGAACCAATAGGCAATGTCAATATTCTCACTACGTGAAACAAGACTAGGCAGTTCATAGCACAGCTAGTAAGGGTTCAAAATAAAACAAACCAAATAACACTTTTTCTAAGGTCACACATTTTATCACTAAAACCCCCCAAAATATTTATGCTTGGGCATAATAACTGGTTTAAGTCATTAGGAAATGCTTCAGTGCTCTCAGCTTAACTCAGTGAAGAGTGCAACACAAAAATAAACAGAAGCGGATTGAAAAGTGCAGCTCTTGCTTTTGTTAACATATTTTAGCCACAGCAAAGCAACTGAGATTTGAGGAATTCTGAAATGAGAAAATGTAAATTACTGACCACAAGGAAGCAGAACTACAACTCTTCTATTGCAGCTCCATTCGCACAATATTATTTGGTGACAGTAGAGGGCAGTAATAAGACAAGGAGACTCCTAAAATCAGTCACATACACGATGTTGCCAGTTTATTATAACTCTCCCATCTTCGCACAAATTCTTTATTCCAAAATAAGTCACATGATAGCGGTGTGGTGTAAATCAAGCATTTATAGCATCAGTCACTTTGAATGTGGCATGATAGTCTGTCATCATGGGCTTTTCACAGACTGCAGTTTTAGTGTTTTACCAAGAATGGTGCAGAAAACAAGAAAGATACCAGTGATAGGCAGTCCTACAGAAGGAAATAGTGTGTGGGCCACAGAAGTCAAAGCGAATCATGAGAATCGCACAAAGCAAACAGATGCAAATTCAATTCTGGTGTGCACAGAGTCACAGGACTATGTCTTGAACGGACTACAAAAGATCAAATCAGGTGCTGATTTTCTTTGTAAATAACAAGAATGTACGTCTCAAGTGGGCACAAAAAATTAAATCTGGGCCATTGAGGAGTGTTAAAATGTTACTTGATCAGACAAATCCAAGTTCTTTTTGCATCATGCTGATAGAAGGATAAGAATTTTGCACAACAGGAGGCTATGGAGTCATCCTGTTAAGTTCCATTAGTACAGGTCAGAGTGATGGTGCTGTGTGTGGAAAGTTTTCCTGGAACAAATTAAGTTCCCTGATACCCACAGAACTTCTGAATGGGAAGGTGAATCTAAACATTGTTGCTGACCAAGTTCACCCCTTCTTTACTTGCATCATCATAATGCACAACTGCACAAAGCATGTATCATCAACAAAGTCTTTTGGGAACATGACAAAGACTTTTCATTGCCCAAGTGACCTACATATTCCCCAGATCTCAACTCTACCAAGTTTGAGGGGGTACCCAAAAATAATTTGAATTGAAAAAAAAATGTTTTAATAAATTTTACTTACTGAAACTTCAGTCTCCTTCAACATACTCTACATGTGAATGAATGCACTTGTCCCAACGGTTTTCCCACTGGTGGAAACATTTTTGGAACTGCTGAAGAGGAACATTGTCCAATGCCTGCAGTGATTTTGCTTTGACTTCCACAGTACAAAAACACTTTCCTTTGAGTTCTGTTTTCATATGCAGAAACAAGAAAAAGTCGCATGGAGTAAAGATCAGGCGAGCAGGGAAGGTGGCAAGATCTCAAACACGCAAAAGTCAAATCAGAAAAGTCTTCAATAGTCCAACAACGATCTTCATAAACTGCATTGTGGACTTTCGTCAATCCACATTTTGGAAGGTCAGCAAAATCTTGGTTGGTCTTTAAGTGACATTTCCCCTCGTTTGAAATGTGAAAACCACTCATAGACCTGTGCTTTACTTAAAGTGTCCTCTTTAAAAACAGTTGTAAGCATCACTACAGTTTCAGCAGATATTTTCCCTTTAACGCAAACTTGTTGTTCGTTATGATCACCTATCACAAAAATCACAGAACACGTTTAATAAGTACCAAGAAAAACCGACACGGAATGGCGTACGAACAAAACAGAGCAACACCACTTGGCTGACTGCCACAGAATATTGTAAGTATGCTACACCTAGTGGTGAAATTCGCAACTAAGTTGAGATTGCGTGGCAGGTACAGATTCTGGTTATTTTTGGGTACCCCCTTGTATGTTTGCGATTAGGTCTAAAAGGCTGTTCACAGCAAACCTGTTTGCAGCAACTGCATAACACAATCATTTCCCTGAAGGTAGACCATTTAGCATCCAGCATCTTGCAGGATCCACGTCCAAAGGAGGTGCAACACTAGCAGATGGGTGTACCTAATAAAGAGTAAACTAATTTTTTCCATTTTTCTACTGGAGATCATAGAGAATCAGAAGAAAAGTTAGGGACAGTCCTGATGGAAGAAAGAAAAACAGAAGCCAGTGAAGAAAATGAGAAGAATGGGGAGTGTGAACAATTCACGCCATGCAACACAGAGAGAAAAATTTGGCTGCCTTTATTAGATAAACCGAAAGAGTCAGCTAACGTTCTTCACTCTACTTGTGTTGAATCTGAGATCTCTAGTGGTATTTGTAATTCTGGTACCTGGACAAGTCCTTCAGCTTTGGAAAATAACATTTCTTTAATTTTTCCCAAATTCTTCATAAGTTGTTATAAATCCTCTTTTGTAAAATGTTGCCTATCGCTGCTCATCCTTGTTCTTTTTTGCAAGGAAGCCACGTCACATTTTTGAGCCCATTTATAGATTTTTGACTAATAGGTTACATTTTAGTTGACATTTTAATTTATTGTGTGCTTTTCTGTATGTTTTAACTGATTTTTATTACTTTTTTTATGTACATTTGCAGGTCTGGTGTGACAATATAACATGTACTTGACTAATGAAATACATGGAATCGATGTTCCTGTTATCGACAGTCTGCTTTTGTGACATGGATGCTGGGGATGAGCCCAACAAAGAAGTTACTTAAATGTCAAATAACAAAGGGCTGCGAGAAACACTTGCAAAACTCAATGGTTTGTTATTTCGTTCATTATTCACCAAGATCGATCATTTTCAGGTAATCTTATGATATCAAATTCAAAATGAAAAAACAGATTTGTTACATAACGTGTTATCTCCATCATGCAGTGGTAATAGAAAAACAAATAAGAAAAGATTTGGACCCCTAATTCTCAATGATCTACTGCTAAATGCAGATTATTATGAAGGTTTTTTGATGACTAAAAATTCCAGGATGAGTTTGCATCATGCAGCCCATGTTTGCAACATTCTGGATCAGTGTTTTTCAATCTTGGGCCTGCTTGGAAACCCTAGTTGGGTTTTTCATCTAAGCAATTTCCTAATGAAAGTCAAATGTTTGTTCGCACTCCAACCCTTGCTTAATTAAACTTGATATTCTTCCTCAAACTTAGAAATACTCATATCCATTTATTAATTTATTTTCCAAACATATATACTACTCTTGGTAATAAAGTGTTGCAGGTGGGTGTGAGGCAATCTTGACACTAAATCAACTGCAGGCAGCACAGAAAGTGATCTCTCACACCAACACTTCTTCACAGTGGACCAGTTAAGAGTCCCCATTCAGCCTAACTGTCATTTCTTCGAAATGTGAGCAAAGGTCAGAGAAGCCAAATCATGTGGACATGCAGAGAATACACAGACCTCCTGAAATGGTGTGGATCAGCATGTAAACCGTGGACTCTGTAGCTGGGACACAGAAGCACTAAGTGCTACGTTGCCCATCAATTAACCGAGTGCTTTAAAAATGTATAATGTTATGTAAATTAAATTTCATCAACAGGGTACTTGATTTGATTCACTTTTTAAGTGGATGATTGTCTCTGGTTTGTTTCTCTGAGGTACAAATTAAAACCATGATTGAAAATAAAAAGAGCAAAATGTCCTTTCTACTAGTTAGACCCTCATTTACACCTTCCTGGTCCAAGTTTTTTTTTTGTGTATTTTCAGTGAAAGGGTGAAAAATCTTCACAGAAGAGGTTCGGACGATAAAATTTTCAAGTTTGTAAAACACAACTCTTTGATATATTTCTTGAAAAGCTGAAAACACTCACAACGTTCAGCCTGAAGTAGGAACACTCTTATCTGCTCACCTCAATGTGTCAGAACGCTACTGGCATATGAGCCACCTTTAGGCCGTGTAGAAGAATGAGATAGATGATGCTTGTAACTAGACCTTCTCCATATGATGTCAGACATCTAATAATGCTTGACAGTATTTGAATACAAGACTTTATGGAAGAGATGGCAGATCAGAGATGGTAATCTAAAGCATCATAGCCATCATTTAGTTTTATGACTGAGGGCTTCCATGTACATTACATGTTCTTCTTGTGTATGTACAGTATGTAGTTATATTCCTTTTTACTTGAATTATTCATATTAGCCTCTAGTTAGCTACTGCTTGAGGACAAATCCTGAGAGGCTGGCTTGATCGCAAAGTCCACTGGGTTTACTGCGCTCCATTACATTTGTAAGGGTCATTTTTTGCTTGTTCCATTCTTATTCATTCTTGGGCTTTAGTTCTTGTAGCTCCACAGAGCAGCTGGAAAGAGAATGTAGGAAGCTGACCACACAAGGTAGTAGACACAGGCTGATGTTACCGAGGAGTAGAGTATCATCACAATGCCTTAAAGAGAAATGGAACACACAATATGCTAAGAGAGAATGCTCCCCTACTTGGTATGGACTCACAATGATAAAATAACGATTTGGATCAACAGCTCATCAGTTCACTTACCTCCTGCATATACAAGCTTCTTCCAACCCTGAGATTCCAGAATTTTGTCATGGGGGTATAAACCCTTGTCCACCATTAAGAGGACCATGAGAATGGCAGTGAGCTGTAGAATTTGTAGGTTACCCCCGCTGAGTAGGTTGGTGCAGGCCAAGATTGCAGAAGCATAAGTACATGGAAGACCTCGGTACATGAAAGGAATACCTGAGAGAAAAACATAACTGATTAGTCCATTGAGGACTCCATAACAGGGACAAAAATTACATGGAAAATAGAAAGCACAACTAAACATGAAATATTTATGAATATCTACAAGGACATTGTTACCACAATGGGATACCACTGAGCCCCAAACCCTACACACAATCAGACCAAAGACAGTTCCAGGTTCAAATACAGTTCTTTTTATTAAACACAGTATCTTTACAAGCAGGCACAGAAACAGCAAGTGAAGGTAATATTCAGTCCTTTCCCTCTCCCTCTGCTCCCCCGGTGAGTGTTGTCTCATGACTCCCAACTCTGACTCCCCAAAAGAAGTGAGCTGCCTCTTTCATGCTGGACTTGGGAGTGATTCTGGTGCTATGTCATTGCATTCTGGATAAACTTCTGGGTCATGAGAAAAGTAGGGACATCCTCTCCCAGCAGTGCCCTCTGGCTGGATCCTAGAACCTCTGCAGGGCTGTGCTCCCGAACTCCAAGTCTCATGCAACCCTGATGGCATCCAAACTGGGACTAGTTGAGAAGGACACTGCCACCTCTCATAGGTTTCCAACCTCAGCCAGTCCATCCATTAATATTTTATCTTGACTGGAATAAGGATCACAAACCATCCTGGCCAGGTTGTGCCTCCATCCACACTGTCCTTAACGTGATGGCCTCTTTTTCCATCCCAGTTGGGATGCCAGTCAAACTGTTAAAGGACAGCAGAAATATCCAGAGAGTAAAAGTTAGGACACAATAAAGGTAGGCAAGCCTAATAAAAGTATCACTAATGTAAACTTGTAACATACCCTGATATACCCAAGGACGTGCTGTGAAATGTGTAATATGTAATATAGTTGCGATTTTTTAATATTTATTTCAAGGCAAATACAGATCCCTCAGTTTCTATAACGCACACTCAGTATGGATATATATATATATATATAACTGTATATATATATACAGTTGTGCTTGGAAGTTTGTGAACCCTTTAGAATTTTCTATATTTCTGCATAAATATGACCTAAAACATCATCAGATTTTCATTCAAGTCCTAAAAGTAGATAAAGAGAAACCAGTTAAACAAATGAGACAAAAATATTATACTTGGTCATTTATTTATTAAGGAAAATGATCGAATATTACATATTTGTGAGTGGCAAAAGTATTTGAAACTCAAGGATTAGCAGTTAGTTTGAAGGTGAAATTCAAGTGAGGTGTTTTCAATCAATGGGATGACAATCAGGTGTGAGGGGGCACCCTGTGTTATTTAAAGAACAGGGATCGATCAAAGTCTGCTGTTCACAACACATGTTTGTGGAAGTGTATCATGGCATGAACAAAGGAGATTTCTGAGGACCTCAGAAAAAGAGTTGTTGATGTTCATCAGGCTGGAAAAGGCTACAAAACCATCTCTAAAGAGTTTGGACACCACCAATCCACAGTCGGACAGATTGTGTACAAATGGAGGAAATTCAAGACCATTGTTACCCTCCCCAGGAGTGGTCGACCAACAAAGATCACTCCAAGAGCAAGGCGTGTAATAGTCGGTGAGGTCACAAAGGAGCTCAGGGTAACTTCTAAGCAACTGAAGGCCTCTCTCACATTGGCTAATGTTCATGTTCATGAGTCCACCATCAGGAGAACAGTGAACAACAATGGTGTGCATGGCAGGGTTGCAAGGAGAAAGCCACTGCTCTCCAAAAAAAACATTTCTGCTAATCTGTAGTTTGCTAAAGATCACGTGGACAAACCAGAAGACTATTGGAAGAATGTTTTGTGGACAGATGAGACCAAAATAGAACTTTTTGGCTTAAATGAAAAGCGTTATGTTTGGAGAAAGGAAAACACTGCATTCCAGCATAAGAACCTTATCTCATCGGTGAAACACTGTGGTGGTAGTATCATGGTTTTGGCCTGTTTTGCTGCATCTGGGCCAGGATGGCTTGCCTTCATTGATGGAACAATGAATTCTGAATTATATCAGAGAATTCTAAAGGAAAATGCCAGGACATCTGTCCATGAACTGAATCTCAAGAGAAGGTGGGTCATGCAGGAAGACAACGAACGTACGCACACAAGTCGTTCTACCAAAGAATGGTCAAAGAAGAAAAAAGTTAATGTTTTGGAATGGCCAAGTCAAAGTCCTGACCTTAATCTGATCGAAATGTTGTGGAAGCACCTGAAGCGAGCAGTTAATGTGAGGAGACCCACCAACATCCCAGAGTTGAAGCTGTTCTGTACAGAGGAATGGGCTAAAATTCCTACAAGCCAGTGTGCAGGAATGATCAAAAGTTAGTAGAAACGTTTAGTTGCAGTTATTGCTGCAAAGTGGGGTCACACCAGATACTAAAAGCAAAGGTTCACATACTTTTGCCACTCAGAAATATGTAATATTCAATCATTTTCCTTAATAAATAAATGACCGAGTATAATATTTTTGTCTCATTTGTTTAACTGGTTTCTCTTCATCTACTTTTTGGACTTGAGTGAAAATACAATGATGTTTTAGGTCATATTTATGCAGAAATATAGAAAATTCTAAAGGGTTCACAAACTTTCAAGCACAACTGTAGATACATGACAATGACAATAAAGAGTAATACAACTCCGGGATAGAGGGGACACTTCATTATATTATTATCAACACACATAACGCTGCAAACATTCAATAAACAGGACACATAGAGCCACCTATTAAGACATATACTGTAGCACTAGTTCTCTGTAACACAGAGCAGCCTTAAAGTTAGTTTAGACATTTCCTAAAGTTCCACTCCCAAGGAGGCGAATACCAGATTAGACCACATCGTCTTTAAAAGCGCGCTTCATCTGCCATCCTTAAGGGCCGCTTCAGTATATAATCTTCCATTTGAAACTGTAACCATAATCTGTTGCCTTCTGCCTTTCTTTGTTCCCCTCACCAGCTTTCACCAGTTGTCCTACACATCTGGTTTTCCCTCTTCTTTGTTAGTTCCCAAACTCCCTTTAAACGTGGCCAATAAGGTTATGACTTCCTGTTTATACAGGAATCCCTTTTCAGTCCTCCATGTTGAGGGGCAAAACCATTTAAAGAGACAATCCCAACATACACATAACACTACACAGAGTATTGTGTATTAGGTTCTCAAACAAATGTACCACTGCTAGCACCTATGCTTGGATACTTTTATATTGAAACCTTTATTCTAATCAGTTGATTATATTTTGTTCATATGATGATATTTCAGTCTAATTTAGGAAGATACTTTTGTAGAATAAATAACAATTCCAAAATATTTAGGACAGTCAGTAAACTGATTAAAAAATATAAAGCAGTGGTTAATAAATCCTCTTTGACCTTTATTAAATTGAAAAAAAAACAGGATATTAATGCTTCTGAAAGGAATTACTTTGATATTTTTTAATCTGTGCACGATTATTCCAAATTTGGTGCTTAGAATATGTTACAAAAAGGTTGGGTAGGGGTAATAAAAGACTAGGAATATTGTAGAATGATCAAGATGTGCCCTGAACAGGTTAAACTATCATGACTGAGTATAAGAGGAGCACCCATGAAAGGCTCAGTCATCAATGGTCAAGGGTGGATCAAGATTAGCCACTTTTGTGAAACACTGTGAGATTGAATACATTTCTCAATGCATGATTGTCGTATTAGAAGTCTGTGGCATTGTGTATTTTAATAAAATAAACAAACTAAGGAGCGCTGATGCTTATGTGAGGTATATAGGTGTGTGTGTCTGTAGTAGTATGGCAGAGCGACTCCGGGGTGAATTGAGGTGATCGACTTAGCGTGCAGATGCATGCAGTTCAGTCAATTGTCTCATTAGCACTCCAGAGACTGTAATCAGCACCAGCACATCTGCATCCCCTGAAGGTGTATAAAGGAGTCTGAGCACGGAAAAAGGGGGAAGTTCAAGGAGAGAGAGAAATGGAGGTTAAAAGAAAGGGGTATAAAGAGAGGAGATACAGAATTGTGAAGGAGCCCATGCTGTTTTGTATGGAGGCAAATACAGCATCTTCGCTGTGAAAAACGCTTTGCCAATTTTTGCTGATCAACCCTAGAAATGAACATACTGCTGAAAAAAAGAAGGTAACACTTAATCATCACAGTCTAACACTAAGCACTAGAAAAGGTCCAGAAAAGAGCGACTAGGCTGATTCCAGGGCTACAGGGGTTGAATTATGAGGAAAGATTAAAAGAGCTGAGCCTTTACAGTTTAAGCAAAAGAAGATTAAGAGGTGACATGATTGAAGTGTTTAAAATTATGAAGGGAATTAGTACAGTGGATCGAGACTTGTATTTTAAAATGAGTTCATCAAGAACACAGGGACACAGTTGAAAACTTGTTAAGGGTAAATTTTGTACTGTGGAGGTTGTCAAGAGTTCTGCTTTACCTACATGGCTCAGTAGTTTGTTCCAGATTCACACAACTGTTTCCATAAAGAAATGCTATCTGATTTAATTTCTAAATGCACTGCCCCTTAATTTCCACTGATGTCCTTGGTTCATGATTCACCCTTAAGCTGAAAGAAATCAGCTGGATCTACTTTATTGATGCCTTTGAGAATTTTAAAGAACTGTATTAGGTTCCCTTCTCTGCTCCAGAATAAACAGATTTATTTCCCCAAGTCTGTGGGAGTATGTCATGTCCTTAAGTCCTGGGATGTACCTAGCAGCTCTCCTCTTCAGAGCTTCAAGTATGGCTTTGTCTTTCTTATAGTTTGGTGAGGAGAACTACACACAATACTTTACACATTGCCTCACAGGTGCATTAAGACTCTTCAAATTATTTTATATGCAGCTTTAGTTAATTCAAAATGTTGCTGAAGGAAATATTACACAAACCAGGTAGTACACACACATAAATCCAGTCCTCAAGTTCTTGCACTGGCTTCCAGTAAAGCTAGGGTTGATTTAAAAACCCTCCTTTTATCTGAGCTTATTGTTATTTACAAAACTAGAGAACACATTAAGATCTCAAGAAGTTGGCCTAGTTAAGATTCCAAGGATTTATAAAATAATAGTGGGAGGTCAAGCTTCGAGTTGCATGGACCTGAAGCTGTAGAATGATCTGTCTGCTAATAAAGGAGATGCACCTTGACTTTAAGATTTTAAATCCCAGATGAAGACTCACTACTTAGGTCTAGCATACCCTGACTAGAGCTGCTGATTAGTTATGCATACTATATTTCTGTACTAATTACTAACAAACAAAAATACAAGTGTCATAATATATATAAACAGCTACTAACCCTCTTCTATTCTGTTTCTTTTCCCTGCATCTCAAATGTGGTACTTTGTGCCACTGCTCTGCTCCCAGGCTGCTCTACTGAGTATGGAAAAGTCAACTTTGATAAAGGATCATTGGAAGATGGAAAGATTATCTCATCAGATTGGACACCCAGAACAGACTCCACTATAGAAAACCAAAAAGGGGGTAGACAGCCAGTTGGTGAGGTCTCCAGGACTGTGACTTTGGTTTTGACTTTGTCTTTTACAATTGTAATCTCTACCATTGTCCACTGTCCATAGTTAATTAATTAATTAATGGACAGATACTGTTGGTTGTGTTTAACCACTTTCTACATTTAAATGTGTACCTGTTCTATATTAGTATCATCTATAACTGTATTTTAACTGTGAATTGTTTACAGCGAACTGTGCCTGTACTAAGTGAGGAGCACAAAAAAAGTTGTAAGTTATATAGAGTCAGTGTTGGGAGGCAGGAGACAACGCTTATCCAGGGGAGTGGAAGGAGAGTGAAAGGACTGAACATTACCTTTACTTGTGTTGTTGTAGCTGAGCATAACAACCACCAATTTATAGTTTCAACTATAATGATTCAACCTTAAACATTTTATTTGCCTTTTAATCAACTGTTTGTAATAATAGATGGGCACTGTCTTCCATCTTGAATTTGTACAGTAACTAACAATTCTTACGCCCATGTTTAGCACTTTACACTTTTCTACATTCAACTGCATTTCCAAGTATTCACCCATCTCTGAAGCTTGTCCAAGTATTTTTGAATTGTTTTACTGCCTATTCAGTGTCTGCCATTCCTCCAGTTTTAGCATCATCTGTGAATTCCTCAAGTTTACTAACTGCACCAGATTCAATGATAAATAATATAAACTAGAAAAAGTAACGGCCTATCAGAAAAAAACAATAGTTTAAAAATAGACCATTGGCCAAAAGACCAAAAATAGCCAAAATTATTTTCCAACATTGGTCAATAGAAAAAAAAATATTTTTCTATTAATCAATATCAAAAAAGCCAAATTAAATTAATTGTGATTCAATGTTGTAAAATAATAAGATGTGAACATTTCCATTATATTGAATACTTCATATAGGCACCGTATGTATATTTGAGCATCTTGAAAATTAAATCTGTCAATATATCTGCGGAATTACCACTAGAGAAGAAGCAGAGGCGTGTGAAGACGGTCATGATGTAACAGATTGCTAGCAGTCCATCCAGCACACTGTGGATTGGCAAAAGCAATGAAGAGGCGATGCCAAAAGTGGTAAAATCAGCAAAGTCATCCAGCTTCGCCCCTAAGAAAAGAAAGAGAAATGATCTTAATCGATCATGGCACACTTTTACATTGTAGTCGGCTTCCAAATGTCTTGTGAGTTTCACTCTTGATTATTTTATTCCCAAATCTTATGTAATTCCCCACTAAGCAATGAATGAAAAAAGGCCCCTGGCTCACAAGGTACTGTCATATCAAGTTCCAGCTAATTTAAACAGACCTTCCATCATGTTCTTACCAGTGCACAGCCTATTTAACGAATATTTCGCTCACAAAGTGAATTGATGATGTTGTTTTTGTTACTTACCATTCTTTAGCTCTCTGTATCTAGGAGAGATTTAATTTTAATGGAGTGTGCAGCTCCCAGTCTTATTCCTACAACTGCTAATATAAAAGTTAGGGCTATCAGTTATGCATATCACCTAATTTGCATCTTTTTAAAATCATTTATCATTTTAATCTCCAGACTAACTAACGTGTTTCCTTAAAAATAAGACCTACTCGAAAATAAGCCCTAGCATGATTTTCAGGCTGCTCCGTAATATAAGCCCTAGTCAAGATCGTCAGCTGAAAAATAAGGCACCTAAGGCCAGGTTTTATACCTCATGTGATGCGATGCGTGTGCCCGAAACATCCATTAAATTCCGAGGACACCTTACCACAATAACTCTAAAACAGATATTTAATGATTACATCCATCAATTCGGGGATGCGCCCATTGCAGAAAGCATCGGCGCAAGACAGAAACAAAATCCCTCATCGCAAGGTGAACACAGTGTTGATGCTTCCCAACCCACAGCTTATTGTGTTGCTACTATTCATCCATCAATTTATCCCATCTGTGCTTACAGCAATGACACAGGGAAGAAACCGGATGAGAATGAGATTGGAGAGGGCATCCAACTTCACTTACACCTGACCAAATTTACCATTTTAGAGATGGCAATCAGCACTATGACTTTGGACTCTTTTAATAAAACAAAAAAGCTTATGTGGAAGAACATGTGGGAATTAAGGCAGATTTTGTGTCTGTTTACCAGCTCTCCAAACAGATAAGCAAGTGACTTTACAAGTGCTTCAGCATTCTGCATAAAGGACGGGCGTCTGCCATATTTGGATCAGGCACTAAGAACCAAGGGCAGCATTGGGGCACAATAATCATCAGTGCTGTCACACCGTTGATTTACAGTATATGGGGTTAGAACATCATCCATCTCTCTGTGTGGGATTTACTCTCAAATCCTAAAATTTGTGTCAATTGTCAGCTCTAAAATGTCTCCTTATGAGCAACAGTTGTCTTGTGATGGACTTATGTTACATTTATAGTTGCTTAATTCCATGCCTCTGATGCTGCTAGGGTAGGCTCTGGCCCTCAAAAACCTAATTTGGACAAAGCAGGTATACAAAATGGATGGATAGATAGACTAATGGCCACTTTGTGAACTTACTAAAAGTTTCTCTCTTTATTTACTTCTCAAACTGTTTATCACTCATCTTACTCGATTACTGAAGACTCTACTTCATCTCTACCACACTCTGTAGAAAGCATTATTTTCTACAAGCTTTATATCCACATTATGGGAAGCCACAATGAATAAAAAATAAGAGCACATACATTACCCAAGTCAGCCAGTCCCCAACCTGCTATATCCTAATACAGGGTCACGGGTGTCTGCTAGAGCCAATCCCAGCCAGCATAGGGTGTGAGGCAGGAACAAATCGCTGGAATGTACCGTAAGACACACACACACACACAAACCACCCACCCACACACCAAGCACACACTAGGGACAATTTAGGATCGCCAATGCACCTAACCGGCATGTCTTTGGACTGTGGGAGGAAACCGGAGCACCCAGAGGAAACCCATGCAGACACGGGGAGGACATGCAAATTCCACACAGGGAGGACCGGGAAAGCGAACCCGGGTCTCCTTACTGCGAGGCAGCAGCGCTACCACTGTGCCACCGTTCTGCCCCACATACATTACTTTATTACAAATTGTCATTTCATGAAAGACTGTGTTATCTTAACCAGAAAATATAATCAACCTGGCAGAGGTAAAGAAAATGGACGTGTTTTCATTAACAAATGCTCTAATTTCTATTCTCCCACTTCATGGTTTGCTACTTTGTTGCCCCTTGCATGATCCTCCTGCATTGTTTTGCAAAGGTCACCAAGCTGGCAACCTGCTAGACAAATTGTTTGTCTAGAAACAGCTTCTTTCTCCTCTTCTGGGCTTAACGGTTGTTTTCCTCTGGAAATTTCCACCTTGGCTGCCGTCAGCCAGTCATCATTCTTGTACAATACAATCCCACAAAAGTAATTCTGCCAGTGGAAAAAAAAGAAACCTGGCACACAAGATGGCCCCCAGCCTATGAATGAACTGACATAGTGGTAGTCAGAGATGTGAGAAATGTCAGATATGCGGAGGACTCTAAGCCCACATCAAAATTACACAATTGGCTCAAAAACCTGGGATTAAGGTGATTACAAAAAAATGATTGTAATTGGTAATTGACAAACTAAACATATTAAGTAATGGGTTTAGGGTAACACAGCCATAGAATGTCAGTAATTCTAGTTATGTAAATTATGAATACCAGAGTACTGACTTAGGTGTTGTTTAAAAAGAGCAGATGCTAACAAATATTAATCTCCGTAAGCAGCTAATTGCAAAAAAACAACTAACTATACATTTTCGGCAAATAGCCAGATAGATCTAGAAACATGGGTTTAAATCCCAGCCAGGTCAATGTCTGTGTGAAATTTATACACTCCCTCCATGTCCAGCAGTGACCCCCCTGTAGGCAGACCATGGGCAGTGTGGGCTTGGGAAAACCCCATTAAATAGCACACTGGCCCATTGTGGGGGCTGCTACAAGGGGCCGTAGCAAACCTGCATACAGTGGTCCCCTGTGGGCAGACAATGGGCAGTGTGGGTTTGGGAAAACCTAATTAAATACCACACTGGCCCAATATGGGGGTTGCAAAATGGGGCCACAGTAAACATGCACACAGTAGCCTCCTGTGGCCAGAATACCTTGGGGAAAACCAAATTAAATATCCTACTGGCTCAACATGAAAGCTGCAGCAAGGGGCTGTAGCAAACATACACACAGAGGCCCCGTGTAGGCAGAACATGGGCAGTATGGGATTGGGAAAACCCAATTAAATACCACAGTGTCCTAATGTAGGGTTCTGCAATAAGGGGGCTCTAAACAAAGTTACCCTAGCGGTCCAAAACAGGTTAATGGCTGACAGTACGAGTTCAGTAGGTCCCTCATTGGCCCAGTGATGGTTTGGCGCAGAGTAAGCAAAGCAGTAAATTTATATTTTCAGAGGGTTTTAGATTTTGTTTGCAGACGTGTAGACAGCAATCTGAACAACTTTAAAAAGTAGTGTTTTTATATTGGCTAAAATGACACCATTCTTTATCTATTATTGGTAATATATTCGTGCTCAGGATTGTAACACCGCAAAAAAAAGATGGATTAGTAGTAATAAACGCAAAGGCATTTTGTTAGAATAAATACTTTTAAGGCCACACTAGTATTGTGTTATTTTAACCCTTTTCTTATTAAATAATACACTGCTCAAAGAAAATAAAGGAATACTTTGAAAACACATCAGGTCTCAATGGGGAAAAAATCCTGCTGGATATCTACACTGATATGGACTGAGTATTGTGTTAGGAACGAAAGGATTCCACATCATTTGATGGAAATGAAAATGATCAACCTACAGAGGGCTGAATTCAAAGACCCCCCAAAAATCAAAGTGCAAAAATGATGCAGCAGGCCAGTCCATTTTGCCGAAATTTCATTGCAGCGACTTAAAATCGTAATCAGTAGTTTGCATGGCTCCACACGTGCTTGTATGTATGCCTGACAACGTCTTGTGTTGGGTGGGTAGAGGGCATGCTCCTACTGAGACAACAGATGGTGTCCTGGGGGATCTTCTACCAGATCTGGACCAGGGCATCACTGAGATCCTGAACAGTCTGAGGTGCCTGTTTGTTTGACTTTTTGATTCTCAGCTTCCCTTCTCACAATAATTCTCAGCATTCTGCATGTCACCACATCATGAGCACATTCACCTTGCAAAGAATTCAACTTGCAAATGACAAATGTGTCAAATGGATCAACATTTTATAAGCCTGCAATGGAATTTAAACTCATGAAGATAAAGGTTAGTTTAACTCACCAAGGGATGAACAAGCATTCAGCTGTCTAGCTACGGCTCCGTCAGCAAGATCAAGTAGATAACCAATCAGAAGCAACCAACTAGCGCAATAATGGTGCCTAAAAATGAAGACAGGTGAAAAAAATCAGAAAGAACTCAAACCCAGTTGTGCATATTTCACATTAGTATACTAAACAGAGCAATCCAACTGATTCCTTTGGACTTAGTCCCTTTTTGGTTGATGGGGTGGAGGGGGAGGTGAGTCTATCCCGGTAGCTTTTGGCACAAGGCAGGAAATAGACATTCCTGCTCACTCTTGGCTAATCGAGAGTGTTTAACTAACCTACTCTGCATAGGTAAAGGATGGGGAGGTAAACCAAGACTCTCTTTTAATCTCTTTGGTGGTTACACGGCTATAATCCCTTGTGCCTAAAAAAAAAAGGTCCTCCGCACTAAACAAACTTGCTTCTGTTTACTACCACTATGACAGAGACTGAGCCAGTCTGTCATAGATAACCCCCAACACCAACTTCTCAAAGATTAGCAGATGTTACTTGAAATGCATCTTCAGTTATGTACCTCAGCATCATCAGGTGTTCCGCTGATCAGACCCGGGTGTGTGTCCCATGCTCTTTGGGGTCCAGCTAGGGTCCTTCCTCTTCAGACATATGCACTGGCTACAGCGTTCAGCAGTCCCCAATGTTTCCTTAGTAGTTCGACGTAGGGTTTGGCCATCAATTCCCAGGTACCTCAGCAGCCCAGTAGTGGATGTTGCTATGAAACCCCGACAACCAGCCTCCATGTAATGGATCTCTACAAAGTTGATAGCGTGCAGAGAGTTGGACCACATTACTAAGCCTGGTCTCAAGGTAGTAGAAGCTATTTGTGATCGTACTATATGATACTGGCCTATGTCTGCCAGTATCTCCCAGTACCGGGTTCTTTCCAGCTGTCCAACTCTGTGGGTGAAGCTTTCTATGCCATTGCTCCCCCTCTCAGACAAAAGATGTTTCAAGGGGCAACACATTGGTAGCTATTCTCTTGGCTTCCAGTGCTGCTGCCAGGCACTTCAACTATTGGTTATGTCTTCAAGTGTACCTACCCTGGGACAGGCTCACTTTGCACCCTGTGAAGATGTGTCTGACGGTGTTGAGCACGGGGAACATGATGGATCTTTGCACAGCCACTGATTGAGGTTCTTAGGTGAAGGAAGGTTGCTCTGAACAGAAGGCTAATTCTGCTTTCCCCCATTTCCTAGAAGTCTTTCCAATTTAGTGTAACTGCTTGGCCTAAAGGATATAGCCTTAGAGCACCTTACCTCCTCCTGCCAGCGAATTTCCAGCACTACCAATTTTCTTCATTCAGACGTGGTTGACTCGTCTCGTACAAAGCCTGAAGCTTCCTATTCTCTGTTGAACACGGCCCACAATGTCACTGGACTCGTGTCCTTTGCTGTACTGTTTCCTTTGGTATCCATTTCCTCCCTGTTACCAAAGATGGCCCAAAATCTCTTATTGCTGCATCCCAAGACTCTAAGAGGATCAATTTTAGCCATGCTTTGGGGCCTTTGAACTCCTCTGCAACATCTGACTGAGGCAGCCCATACAGGCTTAACTGGAGCATCTAATGGAGATAGTGGAGCAAAACGTTTTACAGCTAGATGTCTATTCTAACACCAAACTCATAGCGGTGAGCTTTTTCTATCCAGGTTACAGGGCTGATGGGAAACTGGACTATCTCGGGGAAAACATACAGGCATTAGGAGAACACAGAAAACCAACCCAGTCAATGAAACGGGGAGGAATCAAAATCAGCCTACTGGACATGTGACACAGCAGAACTAAACATTGCCCCTTTGAAACCTTTATTTATTTGGCTTTCCTTGTGGATGCCCTTTTTTCTAGTCACTGATTGCACAAGTAATTATCCTAATTTAACCAGAAACAAATACCTACCCTTTTAAAATACAAAGAATAGAAGACAGCCCCATTAACATGTTGGCCATAGAAAGAGTGTTTGCTGCATTTTTACGGATGCATTCTTGCAACTGGGTTTGGAGTCTCTGCTGAGCCAGAATTCGCTTCTTGAAATGATCATATAAACCTGAAATATACAGTGAAGAATGTTAATGGATATATAAGTGATAAAAACTACAGGCAGCAAAAGTGTGGGAAATTGAGGTGCAAAGCCCCGCCCATTTACCTACTGTAATGACTCTTCAACATTTCCCACAGATGTCTGACTGGATTGAGACCTAGGGAATTTGGAGGACAGGGCAACACCTTGAACTCTTCATCATGGTCCTCAAACCATTCCTTAACATTTCCTGCAGTGTGGCAGGGCATCTGGCTGAAAGATACCACTTGCTTTGGGGAATACCTTTACTATGAAGCGGTGTACCTGGTCTAAAAGAATGTTTAGATAGGTGCTACACATGAAATTAATGGACACATAAAAGACCTAGACTGAGTGTTTACCAGAAGAACATTACCCAATGCATTACAATTCCTCCTCCGAATTGGCTTCTTCCCACAGTGCATCCTGGTGCCATCTCTTTTCCAGAAAAATCAGGACAGACACCTTTTTCCATTGATCCAGGGTTCAGTTCTGACACTCACTTGTCCATTGTAGGCGCGCTTGACAGCAGAAAGGCAGTTAGAATGGTTTTACTCACACATTCACAAAGACATGCAGGTTAGGACATCTGCTGACTCTAAATTGGTCCGAGCATGTGTAGGAGATTGTGAATGACCAATTGAACTGCTATAACAGATCACAATCCAGTACCCAGAAGAGATCGATACAATGCTTCACATGACACATTATGCACGTAACCATCATTAAAAATATTTGCAATGTCACAGTACCCGTTCTATTGATTTGTACCAGACAGGATAGCCTTCATTGACCTTAATTGTTTGCAACAAGTGCAGAATGCAGCTGCTAGAATCCTAACTAGGAAAAGAAAATCCGAGCACATTTCTCCAGTTTTGATGTCGCTACACTGGTTACTTGTGTCATTCAGAATTGACTTTAAAATTCTGCTTATGGTTTATAAAGCCTTAAATAATCTCGCCCCATCTTATATATTGGAATGCCTGACACGTTATATTCCAAACCGTAACCTTAGATCCTCAAATGAGTGTCTCTTTAGAATTCCAAGAACAGTGGTGAGGCGGCCTTCTGCTGCTATGCACCTAAAATCTGGAATAGCCTGCCAATAGGAATTCGCCAGGCTGATACAGTGGAGCACTTTAAAACACTGCTGAAAACACATTACTTTTAAAGTGGCCTTCTCATAACTTCACTTTAATTTAATCCTGATACTCTGTATGTTAAATTCATTATAATAACTATTCATGGTGGCTCTAAAATCCATACTGACCCCTACTCACTCTTCTGTTTCTTTTCCCGGTTTTCTGTGGTGGCGATCTGCGCCACCACCACCTAATCAAAGCACCGTGATGTTCCTACATTGATGGATTAAAGCCAGAAGTCTACATGACCATCATCATCAAGTCCTTCCATGAGAACCCTAAATACAAAGAGGACTCTTTCATTTATGTTAGGTAGAATGCCCAGAAGGGGCTGGGTGGTCTCGTGGCCTGGAACCTCTGCAGATTTTATTTTTTCTCTCCAACCGTCTGGAGTTTTTTTTGTTTTTCTATCCTCCCTGGCCATCAGACCTTACTCTTATTCTATGTTAATTAGTGTTGTCTTACTTTAATTCTTACTTTGTCTTTTATTTATCTTTTCTTCATCATGTAAAGCACTTTGAGCTACATTATTTGTATGAAAATGTGCTATATAAATAAATGTTGTTGTTGTTATGCCTGCCTCACCCTCTGTTAGTAGGTGCACAACACATCTGACCATGACTCGCCATAATGATCTGGCCTTTATCAAAGTCACTTAGGTCTTTGCTTCCACTCATTATCTTTTGCATTCAACATGTCAACTAGAAGTATCTTGTATCAGCATATCGCCTAATATATCCCCTGACCTTGCATCATTTGCCTCATATGAGAATGGTGTGAAGCCCAGGGTGTATACAGGCACCCTAACACTGACACAGACAGGCACAGAGACGAGTTTTGCACACCAACACACACACACACACATGCACACACACACACACAGAGTTTATTTACACAGTTTACACAGTTCACAGCACAAGATAAAGTAGAGCACAGTCCCTTTCTTTGCCGCCAGTCCTTACGCCTCCACTCCTCCTCAGGCTTTGTCCTCTTCCTCCTGACTCCAGTCCATTGACTTTTAATGACCGGCCCGTTTTTATAGGGCACCCGGAAGAACTCCAGGTGCCCAAACGAGCTTCTTCCGGCTGTACTTCTGGCCAAACAGGGCCTTGTAAATGTCCATGTGCCCCCCTGGCAGTGCCTATGGGCCCCAACAGGGTTGAGCTTCTATGCTCATGAACCGTGGCTCCGCTGGAAACCAAAGGGGCTACCCTCTGTTGGTACAGGTGAGAAACTGTTCTGGAAATACTCTCTCCTATGGCCCTTCCATAATCAGGGCGTCCTGGCCTGCCACAGCTGTCATGATGTTTTAGCTCATCAGCTTATATGCGAAAGAAGAAAATGATCAACAACAGAATCAATGACAGTGGCATATGCGCTTTAGCAGTCTTGTCTATTTTTTAAAGGCCTAATATAGAAAATAAATAAGTTGATGGGTCAGCTTGACCACCAAACCCTCAGACTCCATGATTTACAGTGCCCTTCATCAACAACCTTTGCGTTGTTCACCTATTGTAATTAGGAAGAGTAATTCTAGTATTGTGGCAAAGAAGAAACTAGGCTAAGATTTATAGCTGTAACCCTGAACTAGACAAAGTAACTTTATATCAAATGAAAGTGTCATTTTCAAACACCCTCCAAAATATTTTTAACATATTGAAGGGTGTGTTTTGTACCCAGTGGCTTTGTAGGCAGCAGAGAGACGCATTGAGGGCTGAGAGATAAACATTAGCCCTGCTCTTGCAATCTCTCAAACCTATCCTGTCTCTCCACTACCCCGGTATCATTTAACCAGAAAAAAAAAAAAAACTACTTAAGCTTTATTCATATTAATTCTTGAGGAAACAATGAAAGTTCTATGAAAGATCATTCAAGATAATAAATAATGTTAGACAGGTTTCCTTTTCTATTGAGCAGCAAAAAGGCAAATATTGGCCTTTTTTATTTTAAAGGTGTCCTTATTTACTGGAACTGAAAAAAGAAGAACAGTGTTTTTATTTCTCTCTTCACCTTGCTCACTTGCAGCCTATGTTATGTCAAATGCAGGATTTGCAAGATTTATCAAGCACGAAGCCCCATCTCTGCAGCTATGTACCTATTAGATAAAGACAGTCATTCCTAGCAGCTACTACATTTTCAAATGAAAAGCTTCTATTAACTCTAAAGATTGACCTGAAATAGACATATTACTGCATACAGTTCAAGCAGTAATGTTCACCCATTATGAAACCAGCATAGGGTTGTGGGGGCAGTAAACTGTGCACAGAGCATAAAGGGCAAGCCAAGAAAGGGCATTATTATTATTAAAAAGCCCAGATTGGGTGCCAGTCCATCATAAGGGAGTGTCATGCAGACACTGACACAAGTATTTCAGATGTAGGAGGAAACTGGAGAAAACCCCACATAAACAGAAGAAGTGTGTGCACACCCAGCATCGACAGTTTCCAGACCTTCAAACTCAAGACTCTTGAGTAATAATAATACAGTACATTTCTTTTGATATAAAGCACCTTTATCATGCGCAAAGCACATCTTAGATATTCAAAAGAATACAAAAAAAAGAAGCAAGTAAAAATGCTCTGTAAAAATATTGTGTAGAAAGTAGTATCAAATAATTAAATACCCATTAAATATATAACATTCTGGTTAACCAAAGAAAGCAATAAAATACAAAGTGCTAGGAGGCAATAAAAAAACCCAACATTCTGTAGTCTGTAGCACAGAGTTACCATCCTAAGGATTTGGACAAAAGGGCTGAATTGAGAGAAAGTGTAAGATATATCATCCATCCCCAGGGAGGTTCAGGGGCTATGATTTTATTAAAATTGTTTTTTCCATCCATCCATTTTCTAACCCGCTGAATCCGAACACAGGGTCACGGGGGTCTGCTGGAGCCAATCCCAGCCAACACAGGGCACAAGGCAGGAACCAATCCTGGGCAGGGTGCCAACCCACCGCAGGACACACACACACACCAAGCACACACTAGGGCCATGTTAGAATTGCCAATCCACCTAACCTGCATGTCTTTGGACTGTGGGAGGAAACCCACGCAGACACAGGGAGAACATCCAAACTCCACGGGAAGTGAACCCAGGCCTCCTAACTGTGAGGCAGCAGCGCTACCACTGCGCCACCATGCCGCCCGTAAGATATATCAGGCTACAGTAAATTAAATGCCATCCTGAACAGAAACTGCCCTTTATCCTCTTTAGCGTTGGACCAGAGCATTACTCGGGCTACAAAAACTGTGCTAAAACCATTAGTCCCGAGTGTCACTCAGACAACTGTACAGATTTGTCATGCATAAGTGTTAGAACCGAGAATCACTCGGGCTGTAAAAGTACCTACCATCAGTGCTGCCATTCTTTGGAGAAATTATGTCTGAGTGTAGGTTTTCACTAATTCAAAGTCAAAGCAAACTTTATTGTCATCTCAACCATATACAAGTATACAGACGAAACTGCAAAGCTCAGGGTCCACAGTGTAACAACATGAAGTGCAAATATTAAATTAAAAATAGAATTAAAATTAAAACACAAACAAGACTTGTGCAAAGACAAGACAAAGAAGGATCTTTCAGCACTTTACCAACAATGAAGACTTTGATGAGAATACCCATCCAGCACCCAAAATGAAGAAAATTTGGGAGATATACCAGGCCATTGTAGTAAAATTTCGGAGTGTTTACATTCCAAACTGTGATGTCAACATCGATGAAAGTCTCATGGCTTATAAGGTCAGACTGTCATGGATACAGTACATCAAATCAAAAAAAGTAAGATTTGTAAAAAGCTTTACAAGCTTTGTGAATCTAAAATGGGATACATTTGGAATTTAGTTTTGTAAACAGGGAAAGGGACAATGTTTGATCCGAAACACAATCAGTACAGCATTGCTATGTCAGCGTGGCCGACTTTGATAGATGCTGTGCTGGATCAAGGTTACTGTGTAACCATGGACAATTTGTATACTTTGCCAGAGCTATCTGACATCTTGCTGCAAAGAAAGTGTTAAACCATGGAGCTGGCCTTCCCTTTTGGAAGTGGCTTATAAAGAGGCCAATTAGATCTAGAAGTGTTTTACAAGATTAATTAAACACAGAAACACAGCCATCAACATTTTCACACTGGCCTTGTAAATACAAACTGGTAAACATGCTTTTATAATCAGAAACAGAAGAATTTAAAATACGACAACAGCGTGGGGCATATCTTGTAGTAACAATGTCAACAATAATATTCACATCCATCATTAGAGAAAAATGATCATCCATATGAGCGTCACATAACGTAAGCGCACGCTGGGCAGTTGCCCGGGGGCCCCATGCTGATCTTTGTATGTTGTGACTCACTGAGTGGTTGTGTAGGTGGGGGGCCCCAGTGGACTGCTTTGCCTGGAGACCTAGCATGCTGTTAAGATGGCCCTGGCTCAGTGTTATTATCTGTAACACCTCCTGAAGGAATGAGATCAAGGGTGTGACCAAGAGAATGAGCAAAAGTCTTTAACCAATGGTTTAGATCAGGGGTGGACAAAGTCAGTCCTGGAGGGCCGTAGTGGCTGCAGGTTTTTGCTCCAACCCAATTGCTTAGTAAGAAGCACTTATTGCTCAAGTAACACTTCTGCTTCACTTTAGTTGTCTCGCTTGTTAAGATTTTGAACCCTTATTGCTTATTTTAGTCTTAAACTGCTGAAGTCTTGGTTTTTAATTGCTCCTAATTAGCAATAAGACGCAAATGACAAAAGAGACCAGCATTTCTCCATTTAGCTTGTTACCATTTACACCTCTGTGTATTTATCATGCACTGTTGGGTTTAAATACTTGGAAGGAAAGTGAAGAGAAAAAAGTGAAACATTGAGAATAACTCGTCTGTTTTAGACTTCAAATCATTTGGATGATATCCTTACAAAGGAAAAGAATCTAGGCTATGAGAATTACCTGACATAGAGTTAAAGCATTAGCAAGCCATGGAATTAAATAATTGACAAGGATTGTTTTTTAATTAAGCAACTGGGTTGGAACAAAAGCCTGCAACCTGTGCGGCTCTACAGGACTGACTTTGCCCACTCGTGGTTTAGATTAGCAACATGGATATTAAAATCACCAACAATTAATATTTTCTAGTAGCAAAGCATAATATCAGCCAAAAGATCAGAGAGTTCAGAAATGAACATCTATATATATAATTCACTAAGACAAGACACCCATGGAAAGACAAGACACCCATGGAAAGCACGCCGGAAGGGGCATGGATTTACTAAGCCGCTGACAAGCCACGCCCACCAACTCCAAGACCATTGGATACGATGACAACTCACAGAGCCACGCCCACAAAATCGGATGCGACGACACAGAAAAACCGGCATCATTTATATTCGTCTGTCATGGAGGCTACATGCACCTCCGAGCCACATTGACTGTTCATAGAGGCATGTTTCTCGTGGAGGTGATTCGCCATATGCAGCGTGTAAAACGGTTTGCTAGGGAAATCCCATGGGATCCTTAAAACAATCCTTTACAACTGAAGTTAAAAAACAATGAAGTAAGCAGTCTTTAAAAACCAAGTTTTCGGTTACGACGCACGACCGCATACACCATAGCAAACTGTTTTACACGCTACATACAACAATTCGCATCCGCGACAAACATGCGTCTTCTTCACTCACGGACAATTATATGTTGCTTTCTCCAGAGTTCCATCTTTTCATTCACTTTCTGTTGTATCCTCAAACCCTCCCTATTTAGACAACTGTGTCTTTCCAGAAGTGTTCAACCATCAATAAATAATTATGCGGCGTTTGTTATGCCGCGGGTTCACTATTGTGTTGTATTTTCCTCTCTCCAGAGTTCCATCTTTTCATTCACTTACTGTTGTATTCTCACACCAACCTGTTTTAGACAACCGTGTCTTTCCAGAAGTGTTTAGCATTCAATAAATAATTATGCATGAGCTTGAGCGTGTGTCTACCCGGCGCAGAGAGGCATGGGTAAGCCGTTGAACCCCATTCGGGCTGCAAACCGTGGAATTCCCACTAAGTGCGACTCATACGCTCCCACTGCTTACGTCCCTACCCTTTGTGCACACCCCCCTCCCACCTCGCTACTACCGTGGTCGGGTGTCTTGGTGGATTATATATAGAAAAGCAGCCAAAACCACACAGAGCAATGAAAAGTCTACAGGAGTCACAGGTGCATCTGGACTGTGCAAAGACGACAACGACTCAAGTGACGAGTTGGAGGTGGGCACATGAGCAGGCAGTGCATACTGAATGAGAAATCAGTAGACTAGCACGACGGATGAGGCGGAATGGACGTCCTTCTCCTCGCCTCCCGTTCCACCATCCGCGCCTGAGTGCCGTGCACCCCGATCCCTCGATCTGGCAGGAGTAGGCGCGATGGCGATCCGCCAGTTTTCAGTCACGGCCGATTGTGTGTTGGTTCGTTCCGTGCATTGTTACAATGTTGCTTTTCTTGCTGATTTATTACATTACCAATTTTTCAAATGTTAATTTTCTCCCTGTGCTTAAAAATCATTAAAAAAACGGCCCGATTATGCAGCGTATGGTACGCCGCAGGTTGGCTAGTATTTTTAATCATAGGAGGCTTATAAACCATAGCACACAACAAAGGAGAAGAATTACACACTGCAAAAAGTTGCAGTTCAGAACTGCTAAAATTACCCCATAGTAAGGCAATGACACAAGAACACTTAAACAGTTGCTAGCCCCACACCACGAGACCACTTAAGAGAGTTATAATCAGGTGGTACCAGGTCAGTAAAACATGAAGAGTTGCCATTAGCGATCAAGGTCTGGGTGATAAAAAAAAAATTGAGGTCCAGGGGCCTCATGTATAACGCCGTGCGTAGAACTCGCACTATAACACGGCGTAAGCACAAAAGCCAAAATGTGCTTATGTACAGAAAAATCCAGATGCAGGAATCTGTGCGTACTCAAACTTCCACGTTCTTCCGCTACATAAATCCTGATCAGCGTGAAAACTAACGCTCTTGCACACGCTTTATGTAACGCCCCAACTCCTCCCAGAATTACGCCTCTTTGAATATGCAAATCAATATAAATCGCCCTTAAGCACAGCCTTCTGTGAAAAGACAATGGGAAAAGCACGGGGGAAAATATAAGAATTTCAGCGAATACCAAGGCAAAGGAAAAACATACTATTTGATTAATTAAACCGTGGTATAATCAATAAAAGGAAGATGATCGAGTGACATAGCGTGTTGGAGGAGCTTGAAAGCTCACGTTTACAAAATCGCACAGTGCCCAAAATAAAAAACAAGTCACATATCAAAGTCGCTGTGAAAAGCCGAGTCGTAGCCCACCGTCTGAGTGTCATATGAAAGCTTATTAGGGTACAGACAAAAAAAAAATAGGCACACAGTGGGAAAAAAGCACAAAATATCAACTTCAATCTCGAAATTTCCACTTTAATCATGTAGTTTATTTTGTCATTAAAGTTGAACATCATAAACTTCACCTTAAAATCGTTTAATTAACCAGTTTCTCAAATCACATCGTAATTAAAGTAGCACATTAAATGCTTTGTTTTGTATTTGATGTTCTATGTGCTCTCTGTGTGTGAATCACTACTTGCTTCTTAAATCGGCTCTCTTCCTCCAACAGCACGCAGAATCCATGACATCTGTGATAATACAGCTCTCTGAATAACTAAAATACTGAGATGTATATCTAATATCATTTTCATGATGATAGGAGTTAAAGCTTGTTATTAAACATGGGAACACGGTGGTGCAGTGATTGTGCACAACCTTCGATGAAATTATTTATTGCAGCAGTACTCAAGGGCGGCTCTAGGCTTGTGGTGGTCCTGGGCAGAGGAAGAATCGGTGGCTCCTTCGCCTGCCAATGTCAATATGGTAGCTTATGCACAGTGGATGGCTGCATAGCCGCCTCGTACTCATGACACAAGCATTTAACGTTTGCCGAAATTTGTCGCTGCGTTTTTAGCTGTGTTGTTATTTTCTCTTTCTGTTTTATATTCAATATATATTGGCGTGGCCGCACCTGCAATCCTTGCTTTTCTTTCCCCAAATACCCAATCACCACAAAATCAGTTCTGTAATAGAAGTTAAGCCATCTGTAAGCTTAGAGCGCCAAATCTTCAAAACGTTTAAGGAACATTGAAATATCTTCGTAGTACATGTTTAATTATTGTATCCTTCACGCCAGTCCCAGTGAAGAATATAGATTATTTAAATGAAGTTAAAGTTTTATCTGTATAATGTAATAAACACATTTTGCTGCATTTCATCTTAAAAATGATATTGTCATCATATATAAATACGTGTTTTATAAAGTGGCTCAGGTTGTGAGATATTATAACTCTAGTGCAAGTTTACAGTGGGGTGATTGTACTTATAAGTACAAACAGTTCTACAAGGAGCACTTGATTGAGTGCATTTAAAGTTCTTGGGATGAAACTGTTTCTGAACCGCGAGGTCCATACAGGAAATGCTTTGAAACATTTTGCCGTGGCTGAGACAGTGTGTCCTTTAAGCTGTATACCGATAATTCTCTTTCTGATCAGCTGCTGCTGTGATTCACACTCAGATACAGTGATATAAATACTCTGAGTGGTACAGTGAGAGTAATATGGAAAAAGATGATCCGCTGTGGCAACTCCTAACGGGAGCAAGTGAAAGAAGAAGAAGAAGAAGGTGCAGTGAGAGTAACAACGCTAAAGCAGTTATGGTATTTGGAATACTATGGCTATTCCCTGGACCATTATATTGTTACAGGTTATTTACAATAAGATGCATTACACTAATAAAAAATATGCGGTTAGTTTCAGTGTATTTATAAAGCCGCGTCAGAAAAATAAGGTGTAACCACACAGGAACAGCAGCACTGCTTTGACGCTGGGTGCAGCCAGTCTGCAAAACCAAGCGGAGAACTTGCGTACGACAAGGTATGAGGTACCGTGGAAAAGTGCGTGGCTTTACACCAAGTTTAGGTTTTATAAATCGCGATTTGAACGTGGAAAAGTTCTTACGCAACATTTCTGTGCGTATGCACCGTTTATACATGAGGCCCCAGGACTTTTCTTTCTGGAAGGCTGTCGTAACAGACGTAGAAACTCGTTGTAGGCAAAGCTCCAGTAAAACGGAGAAGATTAGCAACATTAACTCCCTAGAGCACACAAAGAAGCAGTGATGCCGCCTCGAGAAGGAGAAATTAAATCCAGTTACTAGCGCCCAGGAGCTTGCATCCAGTAGAGGAGAAGACGGGTCGAAGACGACACTCAAACATTGGGAATTCAGGCCAGGTGAGAAGAATGGAGCCGGTGTCGTTTAACATCAACACCGCCCCGCTCTGGTGCGAGCGTCTACGTCTCAAAAAAGGACACAGTGCAGTTACACTCTGTGGGGCACACAGCCTGCGCACTTATACAAGTGAACACCGACGCCCAGGTAAAATAAATAATCGGGACATTGATCGTATACTCAGATATGGGGATGGATATTTGAGGAGTAAACCGCAAGACAGTGATTATATTTTTATATTACGTACATTAAAGAACCATCAACAACAAATCAAATCAAATTAATAGTATATTGAACAATTATTATAAAAGTAAAGTTGAATAAATCGGACTATGCAGCTGCATGAATAAAAGGTTAATATTTATTGGAAATAGCGAAAAAGTTGAGAGAAATCCACGTTTTCAAATTATCGTGTTTACACACACACACACACACACTTAATTCCAAAAATGGTATTTTCGGACTCGGGGATTCCTAAAACGTCGACATTCATCAGAATCTCGAAGTGGAATTTTTGGAGGATTCCAATACTTTCCCTATACTGTACTTAGTATACGAGAAATGAAAAAAAAAAGTCAGAAGATGAAAATAACAAGGGTGGTAGTTCAAATGGAGTCCCATCAAAAGACGAAGATTGAGAAAAATAACGTGCCGAAGAATGTACAGTGTAACACACGATTGGAGCCGGGCCTAGAGGTATTTTTACCTGAGGCAGGAGGATAAATTTGCGCCCCTATGTATATAGTTTTATTTTTTATTACTAATAAGTATTAAATAAAAATAATGATTTTGAGAACAAAATAAATGTATTCATTATTAAATAAAAAAATCACAGAACGCAGTAATAGTACAATAGTAATAGGAACATAAAATTGCACATATTAAAAATAAAATCACACCAACATAACAAAATAAATATTACACATGAGATGAATTAGAATATTACAAATCGCCAGTTTGCTTAAGGTATTTGATGAACATTGCAACATACATTTGGATTTTTTTTACTTTTGCAATTTATTCTTTTTCATTTTTCATCAATCTGGCACCCTTTCCCATTGTTCACCCGAGGCAAGTGCCTCGTTTGCCTCACCCTTGTCCCGGCCCTGCACCCGATCATAAATCAGTATCCCCCGGGTAGTATAAATACATAAAAAAACAATAGTAAAACCAATATTAAAGACTCGGGCAAACGGGTCGGCGCCATTGCAGTTCACATAAAAGTCCACTGTGATTCAGTGTTGTATAACAATAAAACAAAACTTCTAACGGGTGAGCCTTTTTTATTATTTATATACAGTATATTATAAAGTATATTGTGGTAATGAATAATTTCAAAAATATAATCTATTCAGTTCAGAACAGCTGTAAAAGCATATACCATTTCCTCAAACTTACATTAGGGAAATGTTTTGTACTAACACAAGTTTAATAAGTAGAGATAATTAAGTGACAGATTTGGAATGTTTTCTTTCAAAAGAGATATCCTTAAATATGCACTAACTGACACATAAACATTTGAAATGGCCAAAGAAAGAAGGCCATACCACATGGACTTCAGAACAGGTCATTCACCTGAAGCTAAGCATGTGCCGGCCCAGCCAGTACAGTACTTGGATGAGAGACCACCTAGGACAGTGTTTTCCAACCTCGGTCCTGGGGGCCCACTGTGGCTGTAGGAAAGCTAAGTTTGATAAAATATCTATTATAAAAAAAAATCCTGGAGGCAAACACAAGGGCGTCGAGACGTGATCTTCACGTTAAGATTACAGAAGACATTTAAAAGAAACCGTGAGATTGGCCACAGAGCGCTCACGGGGACCTTAAACATGAGACTTTGTGCTAAGAGATTGACCCAGGACCATCTTGCGATGACGTGGAACATGAGATTCTTGCAAGACACGCCCTACTTACAAAGAAGCAGCAAAACATTCAGTCGTCTAAAGGATTTAAGCACACACAAATCCAGGGCTCTCAGCGCATATAAAGTGTATAAGGACAATACGTTATAAATGAAATGTTGACATCTAAGCGAAGAAGAAAGCAGCGTGGAGAAAAGAGACTCAAAAGCTTTGGAGAGAAAAAAGAGCAAAAAAGAAAAAGAAGAATCTAGGTGCAAATTCAGAAAATAAGGAAAGTAATTATCAGCCTGGAACAAGTGGAATTGAAAATAAAGCTCATCCAATCCGGCTCAGAATTAAAAGACAGAGTAAAAGACAAAGTAGAACTTCATAAAGACGTTCACAAACGTTGGCGCGATGCACATGCAGAGCAGGTTAGAGATTATGAAAGCAGTGGAATTCGAAAGGCTCAAAAAGAAAAAAAACGTTGGCGTGATACACATGTGGAGAAAGTTAAAGGATATGAAAGTAGGAAAATTAGAAAGTACAAAAAAAAGAAAGTAAAGATCGCAGTAGCGCAAACAAACAAACAAACAAACTGCCTCATTTAACTATGCACCTGTCTAACTTTGGTTTTGCACAATAATCACTACACTATTGCACCTTAACACTTAATTCTACTTTATTCACATAATTTTACTTATTTATTATGTTCTACTATACTGTTAATTTTTGATGTTCTGATATAATGTTATCTTTCAATCTATGACTTTTTGTTAATCTAACTGATATTCTTCTAACTTTGCACAGTTTTTGATAAGCGGATCAGGATGCTTTTCACTGCGTGTTGTCCTGTATAACTGTGCATGTGACAAATAAAGAATCTTGAGAATTTCAAAAACGGAGTTTACCTCACATGCATTTATTGGTTACTTTGTAAAAAAAAATTATTAACTGCTGATGATGTTGATCGTTTTGTCTGTGCTGAAATTCCAAACAGAGAAACCTATCCTGAATTATGGTACAAAGTCATTAAACACAAGTCTCACTGACCTCATTAATAAGATTCAGCATACTGGGACTCACAAGATTACAAATATTGTTTTTACAGAGGTTCTGAAATAAAAGTGAAAATAATGAAATAGCAACAATTCAAAGCTAAAAAAAAAATCTTAAAAGTGTGTATCTGGAAAACCAAACACAGGGGTTGCTGAGCGAAGCGAGAAGGGGGCAAAGCCCCCTAGTGTGTATATATATAATGTATATATATATTAAAATGTACCAAGCAGTTATATGGGAATAATGTATTGTTTTCTTTTTAACAATATTTTCATCTTGATTTTCTTTCTACTTTTCTAGGTGTTCTAATTCTTTATTTAATCCATTATTTACTAATTAGTGGGTCTAATGCTAAAGTACTTGCAGCCTTTGATTATTCAGTGTTGTTTGCCAGAGTGTCTGCTCTGCTCATTTTTAATTGTTATTAATAAGATACAATGAAGGGGAAAAACTACACAGAGAAAAGGGCAAAACATAATGAAATCAACAAAAGAGAGTTGAGCATTTAAATCTAGAGCAAAAGCAGAAATATTTCTAAATGTCTTATAGATGTAAATATCATGCTGCTGTGCTTTTCTGAATGTAGAATAAAAGAAGAGCAAAATACCAGCTAATTAAATGTGCTCAGTGCTATCAGGTGTTGTCACTGATTAGGAATCTGATTGGAACAAAAATCTGCAGCCACAGCGGCCTCCCAGGTCCGAGGTTGGGAAACACTGGTCTAGGACGGGGGTCCCCAACTCTGTTCCTAGAGGGCCACAATGGCTGCAGGTTTTCATTCTAACCCTTTGCTTAATTAGTGACATATTTTTGATGCTAATTAACTTCTTTTGAATTCATTTTAATTGACTTGTTTTTTTTTTTTTAAGATTTGTTCCCCTGAATCGTTTGGAGACCAACTAAATCAGGGCCACAAACTCCAAACAGTTGCTTAATTATGTGCCGATTTTTGTTGTTAATTAAACCCATTGTTTAATTTCATGGCCTGATGTTGCTCTCATTGTTCAATAGCATAAATTTTCAAAATTGTTGATTTTTTTACTTTTCTAAGAGCACTGGTAAAATGTTTTGGGGACCTGAGCAAATCAACATTCCTGAGACCTTCATCTTTTGCTGTTTTCAGATATTGTATGATGGACACAGTTTGCTGGTCATTTTTGTTTCATTTTGAATCTCATTATTATTTGGCTGCTCTACTTAAGGAAAAAGAAACAGTTAAGGGGTCTGAGTCTTCAAGAGCAAGACAAATACAATTAATTCAAAAGATGTTAATTAGCAGCAAAAAAAAGACACTAATTGCGCCACCACCATCTACTCAAAGCACCGTGATGTTCCAACAGTGATGGATTAAAAGCCAGAAGTCTGCATGACCGTCATCATCAAGTCCTTCCAAGAGAACCCTAAATACAAAGAGGACTGTTTCAGTTATGTTAGGTAGAATGCCCAGAGGGGACTGGGTGGTCTCGTGGCCTGGAACCCCTGCAGATTTTATTTTTTTCTCCAGCCGTCTGTAGTTTTTTTTGTTTTTTCTGTCCTCCCTGGCCATCGGACCTTACTCTTTTTCTATGTTAACTAATGTTGTCTTATTTTAATTTCTTATTTTGTCTTTTAGTTTTCTTCATTATGTGAAGCACTTTGAGCTACTTTTTTGTATGAAAACGTGCTATATAAATAAATGTTGTTGGTATTAAGAAAAGGGTTAGAATGAAAACCTGCAGCCACTGTGGCCCACTAGCACTGGATTAGGGAACCCCTGATTTAAGAAAAGCTTGGATTGTTGCTGGCAGAGGTGTTGGTGAGGCCAGCAGGGGCCACTTACCCTGTTGTCTGAATGTGGATCCCAATGCCCCAGTGCAGTCATGGGGACACTTTACTGTAAAAATGGTGTATTTGGCTTAAAATTGAGGTCCTGACTCTCTTTGGTCATGAAAGATTCCTGGGCATCCTTTGTAAAAAGTAAGATATTTCCTGATGTCCTGGCTAAACTGCCCACCATGGCCTAGTTATTCTAGCTCCCTAATCATCCCCTGTCCCTATTTGGCTATCTCTGTTACCCCTTCACCACCTAACAGCTCATGTGTGGTGAGTATTCTGGCGCAAAAATGGCTGCTGTTGCATCATCCAGGTGGGTGCTATACATTAGTGATGGTTGGAGCGGCTCCCCACACACTATGCAAAAGTCTTTTGAGTAGTGAGAAAAACAGATTTATTATTTATTATTATTACATATAACATGTTGATGTGTGCTTCTGTTGCGAACACTGAATATTGAAAAGTTCTATCTACTAACTTATATGAGATTGCTTGCCATTCACAGAACATTATATCAAGAATAGAAGGAACAAAAATTATTTTTCAGATTCCTCCTTGGCAAATTATGGGATCACAAATGCTGATCATTAATGCATCAGGCCCATGGCAGAAACCAACCCAGGATAGGAGATGCAGTATGAAATTTCCCTTTGTATTCAGCTGGAACATCTGTGTCTGCATTATCTGGTCAAGTCTGATGAACTGAGCCAAGTAAACTGGGTGAATATTGACATTTATAAGTGCATTAACGCTGTGCTTTGGCCTATTCATTCCAGGGTCACGCTAAAGAATAAACATGGTAGCAAGCAGAGTTAAGAGTTTCAATCAACTGTCCAAGAAAGAACACAATGAAAACACACTCAAAGGTGATGAATTAGGCAAATTTGTGTGCCCAATGCTGAACCACATTGGTGACAACAGTAGTGATTACAAAATCTAAATCCCAGGAGTTGTGTGACAGTATTGCCTTCCCAAACATTAACATGTATTTTGCACATTAATACTTACTAGCACTGGGCACCATCATTAACATCTTGATTGAAGATGAGCTTCACTTCAAACTATAAAACACAAAGGCATACATATCTTGGTAATCCATTGTTACTTGTATTTAGGATCATTACTGACTTGCCATTATTCCTACAAGAAACATCAAGCTTTACTAACATTATGACAATGGTACTCATTGTCGCTAATGGAAGGCTACAGGTCTTGACAGTCTTTGATACACCCTTCACTTTCATGGAACTCTTTTTTTTTTTAAATTACTGGGTAAAATGAGAAAATAAATCTATATATTTACACTCACCTAAAGGATTATTAGGAACACCTGTTCAATTTCTCATTAATGCAATTATCTAATCAACCAATCACATGGCAGTTGCTTCAATGCATTTAGGGGTGTGGTCCTGGTCAAGACAATCTCCTGAACCCCAAACTGAATGTCAGAATGGGAAAGAAAGGTGATTTAAGCAATTTTGAGCGTGGCATGGTTGTTGGTGCCAGACGGACCGGTCTGAGTATTTCACAATCTGCTTAGTTACTGGGATTTCATGCACAACCATTTCTAGGGTTTACAAAGAATGGTGTGAAAAGGGAAAAACATCCAGTATGCGGCAGTCCTGTGGGCGAAAATGCCTTGTTGATGTTAGAAGTCAGAGGAGAATGGGCCGACTGATTCAAGCTGATAGAAGAGCAACTTTGACTGAAATAACCACTCGTTACAACCGAGGTATGCAGCAAAGCATTTGTGAAGCCACAACACGCACAACCTTGAGGCGGATGGGCTACAACAGCAGAAGACCCCACCAGGTACCACTCATCTCCACTACGAATAGGAAAAAGAGGCTACAATTTGCACGAGCTCACCAAAATTAGACAGTTGAAGACTGGAAAAATGTTGCCTGGTCTGATGAGTCTCGATTTCTGTTTTGACATTCAAATGGTAGAGTCAGAATTTGGCGTAAACAGAATGAGAACATGGATCCATCATGCCTTGTTACCACTGTGCAGGCTGGTGGTGGTGGTGTAATGGTGTGGGGGATGTTTTCTTGGCACACTTTAGGCCACTTAGTGTCAATTGGGCATTGTTTAAATGCCACGGGCTACCTGAGCATTGTTTCTGACCATGTCCATCCCTTCATGACCACAATGTACCCATCCTCTGATGGCTACTTCCAGCAGGATAATGCACCATGTCACAAAGCTTGAATCATTTCAAATTGGTTTCTTGAACATGACAATGAGTTCACTGTACTAAAATGGCCCCCACAGTCACCAGATCTAAACCCAATAGAGCATCTTTGGGATGTGGTGGAACGGGAGCTTCGTGCCCTGGATGTGCATCCCACAAATCTCCATCAACTGCAAGATGCTATCCTATCAATAGGGGCCAACATTTCTAAAGAATGCTTTCAGCACCTTGTTGAATCAATACCACGTAGAATTAAGGCAGTTCTGAAGGCGAAAGGGGGTCAAACACCGTATTAGTATGGTGTTCCGAATAATCCTTTAGGTGAGTGTATATAAAAGCCAAATACAACTGACTCCCTCATTACGAAATCTCCTGAACCATAAGGACTTGGGACTTGAAATTTGGAATGTAGGTTACCCTTGGCCCATAGGTGATTGCTAAGAAACGGTTTTAAAAATGTCATGGTCTAAGCGTGTTCTATCTGTATGTCTGTCTGCTTTTCACGAGAGAATTACTTCACGGATTTAGATCGTGTTGTTTTCCATAATTTGCTTGAACTTTCTGGTTGATTTTGCGACTTCTCTCATTGCGCGAAGTACCATAGCTTGCTTGCGGTACCGACGTATTTATGCAAATCCAAGAGACTGGCTGTGGGCCAAGAGTAGGGGGGCGGGGCCTTCCTCATTCACGTGCCAGCCTCTGTTTGAGTTTGTCTCCGTCTCGCCACGTGTTGTAGTGCACCTTGCCTCCGCTTAGCTCGTGATACCTGTTTGTTCAACAGACATTATCATGTACAGATTGTTAAGGAGTAACGTTTGATGTTTTTGATAGATAGATCGGAGCTCAATGTGTTTTAAAGGGTAGCTGCTGATTGCCAGAGATATCCCGGCTATGTGCTTATCTCCCCACGTGGGGAACACTCTCCCGTCAGAGCTGAACACGATCAGATATAGTGCCAATGTCTATTGATTTTTAAAGTTTTTCCTGGTTCATTACAATGTGGGCGCAGCCATGGGGTACAGCTAGTAAGTCTATATAATGCATGACTATGTTTTGCATGCATGTATATGGCAAGGCAAAAAAAAAAGAATTCCCAACATTAGAGCCACTGTATCGGACCTCTAGCCGTCCACCTGAGTTTGGTTAACAGCCTTGTCACCATCTGAATGGATTTTCTCACCAACCCTACACGTGGACGTACATAGGCATCTGCGGGAAATTTGGGGGGAGTCAGTCAAAATTTAAAATCTATATATATAAGAGTCAATGTATGTGTGTGTGTATGTATGTATGTTCCAGCATCACTTCCTGCTGGGTAACTATTGACTCTGACCTGAATTTTAAATCACATATTAATCAAATTACTAGGACAGCATTTTTTAACTTAAAAAAATTTAGCAAAATTTAGACCTCTTATAACACTGCAAGATGCTGAGAAATTAGTTCATACTTTTGTTTTCAGTTGACTAGATTACTGTAACGTACTCCTCTCAGGACCACCCAAAAAAGACATAAATCGATTGCAACGAGTGCAGAAAGCAGCTGCTAGAATCTTAACTAGGAAAAGAAAATCTGAGCACATCACCCCAGTATTGATGTCACTACACTGGTTACCTGTGTCATTCAGGATTGACTTTAAAATTCTGCTTATGGTTTACAAAGCCTTAAATAACCTCGCTCCATCTTATATATCGGAACACCTTGTATTCCATATCGTAACCTTAGATCTTCAAATGAGTGTCTGTGTAGAATTCCAAGAGCTAAACTTAAAAGAAGTGGGTGAGGCGGCCTTCTGCTGTTATGCACCTAAAATCTGGAATAGCCTGCCAATAGGAATTTGCCAGACTGATACAGTGGAGCACTTTAAAAAAATGCTAAAAACACATTACTTTATCATGGCTTTCTCATAGCTTCATTTTAATATGCATTTAATCATCATTACCATTCATGGTGGCTCCAAAATCTGTACTAACCCCTACTTTCTCTGCTGTTGTTTTTCTCGGTTTTCTGTAGTGGCGACCTGCGCCACAACCACCCGATCAAAGCACCGTGGAGTCTCTACATTGATGGATTAAAGGCCAGAAGTCCGCATGACCGTCATCATCAAGTTCTTCCATGTGAACCCTGAATACAATGAGGACTGACTGAGGTCATTGATGTTAGGTAGAATGCCTAGAGGGGGATGGGTGGTCTCGTGGTAGATTTAATTTTTTTTCCTCCAGTTTTTTTTTTGTTTTTTTTTCTGGCCTCCCTGGCTATTGGACCTTACTTTTATTCTATGTTAATTAGTACTGCCTAATTTTATTTTTTAATTTATTTTGTCTTTTTTTCTCTTCATCCTGCAAAGCACTTTGAGCTACATCATTTTTATGAAAATGTGCTATATACTGTTAATAAATGTTGTTGTCGTAATGCATTTTATTACTACAAATGTTTGTAATGCATCATCTGTTGAAATGACAAATGCAATGCATTGTATTACAACTTGCATTAGAAAATATATTCCAGTAGATGGTACACTGAAGCGTTAACACTGAGGTCTGTGTTGATCATTTAGATTTCAGCCCATCTTAAATGGGTAGCTCAGCTAATGAACTCACACTACAATGAGATGGAATAATATTTGTAACAAATCTTGTACATCACGTGATTACCCATCCACAAGCCATGTGCTGTCAGCTAAAATTAAAGTGATGGAAACGTTACGTTTTTTGGCCATGGTGAAAAGACAGTTTTGTAATAGCAATGATTAGGGTGTGTCACAGCCAAGCATGTCTTGAATTTTGCACCAAAGTGTGAAAGTCCTTAAAATGTGTGAGATAATATGCAGATTTTTACATTACCCCACCACTCCAAATGAACATTTATTCACAGCTCCTTATTTCCTTCCTGTTTGCTACTTATTGACACAACTGGTGCAAAACCAGTTACTTTTTAAGTGTTACATTCTGCAATGTATACATTAATTTGCATCCATTATATTAAAATATCGATATTTTGTATTTTAAACATGAATGGGTTCAAATGAGCAACATTATGTTGGGCTACCATTATTTTCAAAGTTTTGGGACGAGACAAACTCCATTTTTTAAATTGCAGTTGAGCTTTGCCCTGTCCAGTGTGGATATCTATGAGGTAAATGAACTGGCAAAGTTGGCACACTGTCATATCTAATGAATGGGATTTACAGTGATGAAAGGCACTGTAAAGGGTTAAATGCCATTGATTAGAGGGAGTAGCAAGTGGGTAGCGAGTGGGCATTGAGTTGCTATTGTTTATAAAGGTAGTGGGTCATGGTGGGCCACATAGTGGTTCACTGTGACCCAAACAACACTTTGACTATTGCATTCCCTTCACAAAAGGGAGGGGGCTGAGCCTCATTTGTCCTTGCCCCCCCCCTCAATATTTGCAGATGATTCACCAGGTAGGTCGCGAAGACATTTAAATGAGAAAAAGTGGGTTGTGAGATCAAAAAGGTTGAGAAACGCTGAATTAAACCAGAGAGACTCAAATGCAATTTAACAAAGGCATTTGTCATGACACAAAACTGTGAAAACTGGAATGGCCCAGCACCATTTAAGCCTTTAGAGTGCCCATTAAACATCACAGTAAATTCCATTCATTCGATATAGGAGTATGCCAACTTTGACAATCTGACCCAGGTTGGGCCGACAAAACTCAACTGCTATCTTAACAAAGGCATCAGTCTTGTCACAAAACTGGGAATGTATAGGTGCCCCAATATGATGTAACTCATTTGTCCGTGTGCATAGTAAAAATATGGAAGAGTCTATTGATTTCTTTTTACAAATAATGGGTCATTTTTACATCCAACCCGCTATATCCAAACTACAGGGTCACGGGGATCTGCTGGAACCAATCCCAGCCAAAACAGGGCGCAAGGCATGCAGGAAACAAACCCCAGCCCACCGTAGGGCACACACAAACACCAAGCATACAATAGGGACAATTTAGAATCGCCAGTGCACCTAACCTGCATGTCTTTGGACTGTGGGAGGAAACCCACGCAGACACGGGGAGAACATGCAAACTCCACGCAGGGAGGACCTGGGAAGCGAACTGGGGTCTCCTAACTGCGCGGCAGCAGCGCTACCCACTGTGCCACCGTGCCGCCCTGGGTATTTTTATTGATTGCAATTAATATACAGTATATGTTGCAGAATATTTGACTTTCTGTTAACGCAGAATGAGTTTGTACGAGCTATGTGAATAAGTAGCTAACTGGAAGTGAATAAGTAGTTAACTTCAGCCTCGTCGTTCCTGCTATCAGTTGCTCGGTACACTTGTAATTTGCCGTGTTCGATATCGTAGCCCTCTGTGGTGGGCTGGCGCCATGCCCTGGGTTTGTTTCCTGCCTTGCGCCCTGTGTTGGCTGGGATTGGCTCCAGCGGACCCCCATTACCATGTGTTAGGATATAGCGGGTTGGATCTATGGGTTGGATAATAGACGGATGGATATCTTAGCCGTCCCTCGTTGGTCTTACAGCAGGTTCCTTTCTCGTAACTGGATAATAGACTACTGAAAATGCGTTGCATCGTTTAGATGTCTATTAAATGAGAAATCTGTGCTGCACAGAATTAAATTTTTCGAAGAGAACATTGCAAAGATACAAATAAAATATAATTTACTAAAAAGTATTGTCACAAATTCAAATAAAAAAATGTTTTTAAAGTTTCGATAGTGGCGTTAAGCCTCAGAGAATACACTTCAAGATGCCCCTGCTCGCTTAGCAGTATCGAATCCCACAGATGAACCAATGAGAGGCTCACCGAACCTCCCGCTCGTCCATTATAATAATTAAAAATATCATCTAAAGCACAGACGCTCATGCGCGATTAACGGACACGCGCGCGGCTTAAACGGAAGCATCTAGAAAACCCCAGTCGCTATATTCTCGCACTCAACAGGAGTCAATTGATACCCTGCCAGGTGTGAATAAGTTTTGCTAAGTCTTCAGATCCTTCTAAATGTCTGCCCTTTCATGACAACAAAATGTCAGTTTTTCAGCGAGTATCCCGGACGAAACAATCTGCCGATCCGTCTTCTAATAACATTCTCTAAATCAGGTTTTACTTTTAGGACTAACCAGTTACTTTAATCGTTTAGCGAATATATATTAATTAGTGTACTATAAAGAAACTGAAATGATTCCGCTTTACGAGATGGAAAAGTAATAACTTTTAACGACTAACCCCTAGTTCAATCCCATGCTTGATTAAGCAAAAAGACATGTTTTTTAGGGGAGACAGGTGGATTTATACAGGCGGTCAATTGTTTCCCAAACTCATCATTTAAAGAGCACTAGCATATATATATATATATATATATATATATATATATATATATATATATATATATATATATATATTTCTAAATCGTTTCCGCTCAACATCAGAAAGACCGTTCTTTAACTTACCTACTACGTAGGGTGCAGTGATAGGCTGGTGGATTCCATACAAGAGCAGGGAAGATGATGCACGTTGCTTTCCCCGTCGCTGGAAATCTTCCGCTGTTATAAACGTGTAGCTTGGCTTTACGGACGCCCGGCACATTCACGCCGCTTTTTTTCCAGTGGCTCCTCTGCTCGCTTGCCCTCCTGTGTGCCAGCCAATGGGCTTGAGGAAGAGAAAACATTATTATTTAACTCACAGATATCAAGGACTGTGTTTTGAGTTGATCATGCTGCAGAGAGCTATATGATTTGTTCCTGATTTATGCAGAAAAGGAGTTGGGCTGTGTGCACAGCATTAAGGGACTAACTTTTATCATTTATAAGAAATGCTGACCTCTGATACTAACAGAAGACCCTGTGAAGAATGTAAGATCTTTATGGACTATAGGAATGTTTAAATTGATTCTAAGTGGGTATAATTAGAAAGGTGTATTCCTTAGGAATGCAAATGGCTGTTTGTTTCATGTTTTAGGACATTCCAGTATGTCATAAATTAAGATTTAACCTTAAGCTATATATAACATCAGAATGAACTGCTAGGGTTTTTTTCTTTTCTAGGATATAAAAAAGATAACGTTTTTACTTTAGGTATTCTGCCAAAATCCAAATCAGTTGACTGAGTTGGAAAAAGGCAGTCTCACATTCTCTCAACTCACCAAGAATTAAGAATAAAGAGTTTAAGTTTTTCTGTTGTTTTCCGACTTCAGCGCTCACAGTTTTTGGCGCCCAACTGGGGCAGAGACGGCCAAGCGAGTCCTTGAGCGGGATCGTCCAGAGGACCAGCAAATGGACCGATTCCGGCCGGGTCGGGAGGACCAGATCCGGAAAACGTTAGTACTGGCCTGCCTCGGGCGACTCCTGCATGGGGAATCCTTGACCTCCTCTGATTCTTCCTGAAACTCGAGTAAACTGGGAACTTCCAGGCGGGAGGAAAAATTCTTGGTGAGAAGACCGAATGGAGTCCAACCGTGGAAAAGAAACCAGGCAGTGAGTGGACCGGAATGTATAGATAAGCTCTCGGAAATAAAACAGTGTAAAGATTATGAATGTTAAGGACATGATAGTACACACCCTAGGAAATGAAAAAGAAGTCTCTTGGAGGCTTAAAAATAAAATAAAGGAAGGGAGTGGGAAGAATAGATAAGCAACTGAACAAATTCGTGATCGGGAAAACGCACTGTTGCGGGAGGGCCAGAATCTTTGCTGTAACGGTCTGGTTACTGTATATCCTGAACTCAACAGGTCACTCAGGAAATTGATCACCTAAACAGCGGTAACCAGCGGCCTTCCGGTGAAACTGTCAGTCCGCTCAGGTTGATCGTTCCGGTGGACCGGGGAACAGGAGGGACCGGGAGTGAAGCGACAATTGAAGCTGGTTTAGCAAAAAGAGTGCGGAAAACTCACTGACCATGGGGAAAACCAATAACAAACCGGTTAAAACTCTTTTGGGAAACAGAAAGCATGAATCAACGTACTCATCTGTGACTGAATAAAAAGTAATTGATTGAACTATTCCTGTCTGCCTCGGGTGTTACTTCCACTGTTTATTTGGCACCCGAACAGTTCCCTTCGTGTTGGAGAACCCGAGTGAAGGTGCGAATTGCAGACAGGAATAAGATCGGTGACCCCTGAGTACAACTGCTTTACCGCCCGGGAGAGGTACTGGGACGTAACGATAAGAGCGCCTCTTGGAATGAGACGGAGTCTTAAGTAGTCTCATAATTAGAAGGGAGAGGTGGAAGTGTAATAAAAAGGGAAAGTACCTCCCGGTCGGGGATTCGCTAAAGAAAAAAGTTGAAAAAACAGGGTGTGAATGTGGAGCCTCTGTTAGGAGGATTGTTTTCAGAAAACATACCAAGGAAAAAAAAAGTGGCTCTCCAAGACGCTGCATAGAACAGAAAACAGGGTTAGATTTAAAAAATAATGTAAACGGTGGAATAAACAGAGCAGGGGCAGGTGGCCAGTAGAAGGCTCTGTTGCTATGACTGAACTACAGGAAGTTAGGAAGATTGTATATAGAAAAGCACGAGGGTGTTGTGGTAGAGAAAATGGAAATGTTTGATAGATCGGAATTGATAATTAAAGATAGAGCCCTGAATGCGATGCAGAAGTGCAATGAAGGACTGCAAAGCCAAATTAAACTTATTGCAGAAAGAGAAAAGTTGTTCTTGATAATGCAAGAACCGTCCCAAAAGTCCGGATAAAAGAAGGAAGGAAGAATAAATAAATTAAAATATATGAAAAGAAGAACAGATTATACCTTGATTTAGTAACAGCATGTGTTTAAACTCCCTTTGAGGACAATAGTCCATCACCACCCCTTGGGGCAGCTGGAGGAATTAATGAGGGAGAGGAAGAGGATGGTCCCGATGATTTTGTTTTTGAACAGTTTCAGCCAGAGAGGGATGAAGACGCGGGAAAAGGGATGCCTCATAAGCCCCGATTCTGACCCCTCAGGGTCAAAAAACATGAATATGAAAGGATGGAATTTCAAGCACCATTTTTACAAGTGCCCTTTCCGCAATATAATGTACAACAGCCTGACTCAGATTAAAACTGTCCCACCTTCATGGTGCAAAGAAACTGGGACCTGCAAGAATTAAAAGAGGTGGTGCAGGAATTGCTGAACCAGTTCATGACAGCGGAGAAACAATTAGATGACATATATAAGCCAAATGCTGCAGAATGGATTCAGGTCCTTAGAAGGAAGGTCCAGGCTGAAATGATGTGAGAGTGCAATGGACAGAGACTCTGGGACAACAGCGGGTTGATAGTGGCCAGTTCAGTGTTCAGTGGACAGCTACGAGCACAAATAAAAGCAAAATATATCAGCCCTCTAATGCCCAGTGAACTTGTTTGGACAAGACTTGATGGTTCGCCTGTGCCTTTGCATATCAGTTACGAATAAGGGGAGTGAAGGCTGCATCAGAACAGCACGCCGCCCTTGCACTGACCACCACCATTACATGCTTGTATGCTGCCTTGATTGTTCATGTTTGTCTCAAAAACAGCAAAAATCTCTGCTGCCCTGGGTTCCTCTTGGATTACAGTATTCAAAATCATTTTACTGTATTGCATGATTTTTGGACTGTATTATGATGAAGTCTGACTCTTGGACTTTTCAGCTGCTGTTTTCAGAAAAAGAGACTGCCAAACGAACTGTTATATCTCAGCAAAACTGGCTGGAGCAGTATTACTCTTTTTACAACAATCGCCTTTCTTCAGTAATTCCACTCAAAAAGTGAAACTTGTATATTAGATTCATTCATTACACACAGACTGATGTATTTCAAATGTTTCTTTCTTTTAATTTTGATGATTATAACTGACAACTAATGAAAGTCCCAAATTCAGTATCTCGGAAAATTAGAATATCAATTAAGACCAATGCAGAAAAAGGATTTTTAAAAATGTTGGCCAACTGAAAGGTATGAATATGAAAAGTATGAGCATGTACAGCACTCAATATTTAGTTGGGGCTCCTTTGGCCTGGATTACTGCAGCAATGTGGCGTGGCATGGAGTCGATCAGTCTGTGGCACTGCTCAGGTGTTATGAGAGCCCATGTTGCTCTGATAGTGGCCTTCAGCTCTTCTGAATTGTTGGGTCTGGTGTATTGCATCTTCCTCTTCACAATACCCCATAGATTTTCTATGGGGTTAAGGTCAGGCGAGTTTCCTGGTCAATCAAGAACAGGGATACCATGGTCCTTAAACCAGGTACTGGTAGTTTTGGCACTTTGTGCAGGTGCCAGGTCCTGGTGGAAAATGAAATCTGCATCTCCATAAAGTTTGTCAGCAGCAGAAAGCATGAAGTGCTCTAAAACTTCCTGGTAGACGGCTGCGTTGACCTTGGACCTCAGAAAACAAAATGGACCAACACCAGCAGATGACATGGCACCCCAAACCATCACTGACTGTGGAAACTTTACACTGGACCTCAAGCAACGTGGATTCTGTGCCTCTCCTCTCTTCCTCCAGACTCTGGGACCTTGATTTCCAAAGGAAATGCAAAATTTACTTTCATCAGAGAACATAACTTTGGACCACTCAGCAGCAGTTTTGTCTTTAGCCCAGGTGAGCGCTTCTGACGCTGTCTCTTGTTCAAGAGTGGCTTGACACAAGGAGTGTGACAGCTGAAACCCATGTCTTGCATACGTCTGTGTGTGGTGGTTTTTGAAGCACTGACTCCAGCTGCAGTCCATTCTTTGTGAATCTCCCCCACAGCTTTGAATGGGTTTTGTTTCACAATCCTCTCCAGGGTGCGGTTATCCCTATTGCTTGTACACTTTTTCTACCACATCTTGTCCTTCCCTTCACCTCTCTATTAATGTGCTTGGACACAGAGCTCTGTGAACAGCCAGCCTCTTTAGCAATGACCTTTTGTGTCTTGCCCTCCTTGTGCAAGGTGTCAATGGTCGTCTTTTGGACAACTGTCAAGTCAGCAGTCTTCCCCATGATTGTGTAGCCTACAGAACTAGACTGAGAGACCATTTAAAGGCTTTTGCAGGTGTTTTGAGTTAATTAGCTGATTAGAGTGTGGCACCAGGTGTCTTCAATATTGAACCTTTTCACAATATTCTAATTTTCCGAGATACTGAATCTGGGTCTTTCATTAGTTGTCAGTTATAATCATCAAAATTAAAAGAAATAAACATTTGAAATACACCACTGTGTTTAATGAATGAATCTAATATACAAGTTTCACTTTTTGAATGGAATTACTGAAATAAATCAACTTTGTCATGATATTCTAATTTTATGACCAGCACCTGTAGTAAAGCTCCATGGAGAACAAGAAGCAAAGTAACTGGCCAAAAACAGAGATAATCCTCTGCACACAAAGTACTACTATGGAACAAAAACAGAGCAATAAAGTTAAACAATTCCAGAATTCCAATAACTCAAAGCATAGAAAACACCGGTAAACTCACCACTCCCTAGCACTTATGAGATCAACCGCCAGGAACTGAGGAAGACCCTCCAAATTTAAAGGGTGGAGGGCAGTTCCTGGTGGAGATTGGCAGGTGAATCTTGGGGGACAAAAACACATAAAACATAACCAAGGCATAGTACACAATGCAGATAATAAATAAAAGAAACATTAACATAAATAAATGACACAAATTGAATTAAAAGACACAAAACATACTTTAAATGCCTGACAAATGAGGATCCTTGCTGAAACATGACAGATTCTTAGATTGGCCTGAAGGTCCACCATCCAACAAGACATTGACCCTAAGCACAAAGTAAAGATAACACAGATGTGACTTAAGGATACCTCTCTGAATGTCCAAGAGTGGCTCAGCCAGAGCCTGGACTTGAACCCAATTCATCATCTCTGGAGAGACCAGAATATAGCTGTACACTGAACTTCTCCATCCTACCTAATGAAGCTTGAGAGGATCTGTAGAGAAGAATGACAGAAAATCCACAAATCCATGTGTGTGAAGTTTATCACATCCAATCCAAGAAGATTTCAAGCTACAATTGCAGCCAGAGGTGCTTCAGCTAAGTAAAGGGGTCTCTGTACTTGTGTCAATAGGAAATTTCAATATTTATTTTTTATAAATTTCTAAAATCATTTTTTTGAATTATCATTCTGGTTTACTAGATTGGATAGATTAGATTAGACAAGTGTTATTAATCCCATGGGGAAATTCAGATGCATACATCAACAAAAACATAAAATACAAGGATACAAACTTATAAGACAAATAATACATCTAATCAATCCATCAATAAATCAAGAAATTGATCAATAATTAAATAAAATGAAAAAATAGACTTCATGAGGAAGTTTTGAATTGCCTGATAGCAGTGGGCAGAAAAGATCCCCAGAGGAGCTTCTTAGCACACTATGGTGAAATGAGCCTGCGGCAATAAATGGTCCAACAGAGCACCTTCTGGAGGGGAAAGGAGGGGATTTTTCATGAGGACATCCGATTGTACCACCATTCCCTTTTCCGCAATAGCTTCCCATGTGTCCAGGGTTTGCCCTGTGATAGTCAGATTTTCCTGAGAAGTTTCTTCAGGCATTGTGCTTGTTTTGAACTTCAAATGCTTCCCCTGGAGACGACAGCATAGAGCAATACCCTGGCTACTTCTAACGGATAGAAGATTTCCAGCAGCTTGCTGCATACATTATAAGACCTGTGTCTCCACAGCAAGTCCAGTCTGCTCTGGTCCTTCTTGAACAGCACCACTATGGTGATAGGCCACTCTAGATTGCTGTTTATGTGAACCCCCAGGTACTTGTAGCTCTGCACTCCTTGAATGTCGACTGGTATCAGAGGCTTCTTTGGCATGCTGGATGTCCACCGCCTGCTGTTTTGTCTTAATGATGTTGAGTTGCAGGTTGTTGTCCCTGCATCACAAGATGAAGTCCTGCAAAACCTCACTGTACTCTGACTCATCTCCATTATTAATTAATGTAGCCTATGATGGACGAGTCATCTGAAAATGTCTGTAGGTTTTGATCACTGGTATTGTACCCGAGGTCTGTTGTGTTGAGGGTAAACGGGAAGGGAGACAGCAGAATTCCCTCAGGTGCTCCAGTGTCACACACCACCATTTCAGACACACAGTTCCTCAGCCTCACAAACTGCTGTCTGTTTTGTCAGGTAGTATTTCTTGATGAGGGAAGTGAAGCAAAATGACACCTTTGATTGGCTAACTGAACAGGTTACAATATGCAAATTTCTGAGGCAACTCAAACCCCCTTCAACTTGCCTGAAGAAGGGGCCTGAGCTGCCTTGTTCATCAGTAAAGTGACCACCAGGTTGCCACAACCTAAGATATTTTGAATTTTTAGAACATATTGGGCTATAATTAGGATTACAATTTGGTTGTGTGCTTCAGCATTTTGCCTTCTTATTCTTTCGTGTTCTTCATTACTTAAACACTTGTTGAGATTTGCTTGAATTTGCTTGATGTCACTGCTCAGGTGTTTTTTTTTTCTTTCTGCTATTATGGTGGTTGTCAGTTGTTTCATTTTTGATCATTTTGCTCTAAACACTTGAACACAGGTGACTTTGCTGTCCTTTATGTACATTAAATAAAGTTCAATGATCAATAAACACAATATTTAAACTTGAATATGAATTCTGAATACATATGTACCATGTCTTGAAGGATTATTAGTAGATGGTCTCAGAGGCACCATGCTTTGATTACCATAAACTTTTCTGTTGATTAGTAAAGTGACTCCAACCTAAAATGTTTTTAATTTTGAGGGCATATTTATACAGACCTATAAATACCTGGGAGTGCAGCTGGATGACAAATTGGACTGGACTGCCAATACTGATGTTCTGTGTAAGAAAGGTCAGAGCCGACTATACTTCCTTAGAAGGTTGGCATCCTTCAACATCTGCAATAAGATGCCGCAGATGTTCTACCAGGCAGTTGTGGCGAGTGCCCTCTTCTATGTGGTGGTGTGCTGGGGAGGCAGCATAAAGAAGAAGGACGTCTCACGGCTGGACAAACTTGTTAGGAAGGCAGGCTCTATTGTAGGAGTAAAGTTGGACAGTTTAACATCTGTGGCAGAGCGACGGGCATTAAGAAAACTCCTGTCAATCATGAAGAATCCACTGCATCCACTTAACAGGATCATCTCCAGACAGAGGAGCAGCTTCAGCGACAGACTTTTGTCACTGTCTTGCTCCACTGACAGACTGAGGAGATCGTTCCTCCCCCACACTATGCGACTCTTCAATTCCACCCGGGGGAGTAAATGCGAACATTACTCAAAGTTATTGTCTGCTTTTACATGCATTTTTATTACTCTTTAATTTATTTATTTATTTTTTTGTATCAGTATACTGCTGTTGGATTATATGAATTTCCCCTTGGGATTAATAAAGTGTCTATCTATCTATCTATCTATCTATCTATCTATCTATCTATCTATCTATCTATCTATCTATCTATCTATATATTGATTAGATAGTTCCTTATCTATCTGTCTATCTATGTATTTATCTATTATATAGTGCCTTTCATATCTATCTATCTATCTATCTATCTATCTATCTATCTATCTATCTATCTATCTATCTATCTATCTATCTGTCTTCAGAAAATGTCTTGCTTGTCTGTGTGCTTCCGCATCTTGTATTTTTATTCTTCCTCATTCTTCATCACTTTCTGCAGTTGTTGCATTGCAGAGCAGGTGTCACTGCTCTTCTTTTTCTTTCTGCCATTATGGTGGTTATCAGTTGTTTTTTCAAACACTTTGCCGTAAACACACAACTACAGTTCATAGGTTGCAGTTACCAATTTTTTTTTGGAATTTCCAGAACAACCCAGGTCAAAAACTTTCAAATAACAAGTTGAAGGTTCTAACCTCAATAGGTTTCAGCATTTTTATATACAGATTAGTTCTGTGTTATGTTACTTTATCCACCTTTATACATATCAAAAAAGGTGCAACATAATGCCCAAATTGTATGAATGCCTTACCAGATCCAAGTTCAAGCAGCCCAAGACATGAAGTTTCCTTCTTTAATACCCCTAACCCACCTTATCCATTCATCCATCCAGTCCTATGTATTAATATATCCATCCATCCATTTTCCAACCCGCTGAATCCTAACTACAGGGTCACGGGGGTCTGCTGGAGCCAATTCCAGCCAACACAGGGCGCAAGGCAGGAACCAATCCCAGGCAGGGTGCCAACCCACCGCAGGCCTCTTAATATATGGCAAATATAATTTATTGGGAAGAATCAATTAAAATTGGTAGGAAACAATCAGTAAAACTGTTAGTGTTTCTGAGTTTCCTGTGAAATGCAGTAATGCATAATGTACACAACATTATTCCATTTGAACTAGTGTGGTGCTGAGGTGTCATCCACTGCATGGCTGGACTCAGGTCCTAATCTGGGTTCCTGAGCTGGTTTCTCATATGGTGGGTGCAGCAATGTGCTGTATCAGCGTGTGCTCCTAACCTCCTCCTCCTCCTTTTTGTCACTAGGAGAATAAAAATGACTCTAAACATTAAGTGTGCAGGTTTGATCCCACCATGAGGTACACTGCTAGGCCATCTGAAGGTAAGCCACCCAAACTATGTGTAAAATGTTGAATGGCCAAAAAGATCCTTCATTTCAATTTGTTGTCTACTTTGTACCATTCCAGGGGAGAGCAGGGGTGTTGGAGATGAAGAGATGCTAAATAACTTGTACAGCAGATGAAATGCACAAGTGGATGACTGTATGGAGGTCTCTCTAGTCTTCCAAAGAAGTTGTGATGTTTTCATAACCTTAGTCTCTGCAGTTTGTAACAACAAGAACTTATGGAAGCCCCCTGTGGCAACTAGAGCAGTCCTTGAAGCTTTAGAAAACTCCTCAGTTTTCTGAAATCAGTCCCAGTTCCAATGTATAAGAGTGGCAGGTGAGAATTGTTGTTAAAATACAGTGTTTTAATCTTCAAATGTGAATAGGGTCCAAAGATGTTTACATCATAAATGATCTTTTAATATGCAACTGGTTTCTGAGTTTGTAACAGTATCTTGCATGATACTTAGCCCATGTTCAGTTTGGCCTACAAATATGACTGCCAGCTAACAGCCCAGCATTTCCCAGGCCTGGTACTCACACTCCATTGTTTGATAAATCATTGACAGTGTGCCATTTGTAATGGAAAGATGAATCTGGATTATTTAATCTTGCAATGAATCAGGATGGGGCAGTGGCAGCTTTTGGAGCTGGGATTGTGCCTCCATGTGAAGTGAACACGTATCATTTTGTTAGCAGGGTCCAATTAGGATTAATTTAATGTTAAAGCTCCCTTTCACTCAAATGGTATGTTGGGTTACTCAACAAGCAACAAGATTTTCAGTGGCAGAGAATTTGCTTGGTTTTAGGTTTGTAGGTTTATAGCATCATTATCGTCATGTGTACAGAGTATAGAAAAATTCTTAACAGTATTTGTATGTGTTAAATAACACGTCTCCACTCTCTGGCACTGTGATTCGTGAGTAGAACTGTCTTCCTAACCTGAAAATCTCAGAACACATTTCTGGGCAATAAATTACATATCAAATGTGGTATTGCATTCTATATCAGATGTGATCTGAATAAGATTTTTGATTTCTGACAATGCCCATGTATAGGGTATGTACTTAAATAATACTGGTTTATATTCCATATGTACTGAATGCAAACAAATAACCAGCTCATGAACCCACCATAGCATGTGTTAGTCGATGACGGTTTTATTTCTCATATTGGTGGGTTTGGAAAATGGATGGATGGATGAATAGAATACAAAAGAAAATACTGGCAGAAATAAGGAGGAGATTCAAAAGTCTCTTGATCAATTTAATCACCTAAGAATGACTTTTTGAGGTTAACACAGTGATAATTATTGCAAAATGACACCTTTTATTGGCCAACTAAAAAGATTACAACATGCAAGCTTCTGAGACAACTCAGGCCCCTTCTTCAGGCAAGAAGGAGAGGCCTGAGTTGCCTCAAAAGCTTGCATATTATAATCTTTTTAGTTACCCAATAAAAGGTGTCATTTTGCAATAATTCTCACTACATTCATAATGGCTAACACGGTACAACACCCTAGTACTACAGACATACGAGGTTAACACGTGAATTTCCCCTTGGGATTAATAAAGTATCTATCTATCTATCTATCTATCTATCTATCTATCTATCTATCTATCTATCTATCTATCTATCTATCTATCTATCTATCTATCTATCTATCTATCACAAATAAATGACCAAGTACAAATGACAGGAAAAAATGACAACACACTCCCACTGTTTGCATAGCTGCTGGTAAAAGCACAAAATGAATGATCCAAATGGATGAATAGCAAAAAACACCTTTATGGTAAGTACTATTCAAATGCAATACAGAGAATTATAATTAGATTGAAAGGGAAAAAATGAAAACGTCACTATTGATACAAATGCAGCAAGTAAGGACAAGGTGGGAATGAGTACAAGGAGGACATAACACACACAGAGAACATTAGAATTATCCATCTGGGTCTGACTTTACAGATCTTGAAGCCAGTCGAGCTCATAATATTGTTGACCTCAAAAGTGCAATTAAGCAGCCTCTCCTTCTCACTTGTCCCTTCTTCACACTTTCCCTTCCCTTGCTAATTAAGTGACGGCCATGCGCTAAACTCCAGACCCCATAGACCTTTGTCTATCAGGTGGCTCTGGAATCACCTGCAGGTCAGGTGTGGCCGTACATTTTCTCCAGGTGACAGTTCAGTTCATTTATTTATGTGCACTCATTGTGATAAGTTCAGAGGTCGATGCATATAAAAACTGGCTAGTTGACAATAGAGTGGTAGAAAACCAAAACTCCAGTCAGCAGTCCCCCAATGAAAATAAACCTCAGCAGGCGAGGACTCCCTTCTTATTTGAGGGACAAGATTGTCACCTATTCTCTCTCTCTCTCTTTCCCTTATGTACCAAGAACTATGTGCCATGTAGTGGTCAATAGGTATTGCCATCTCTCGTGTACCTCCCAGATTGAGGTGAGGCAGCTTCTTTTATGGAGGACCAGAGAGATCTTCCCATGTCAGGACACTGCACGGAGGAAACACTTCTAGGTCAGGTGGAAGCCCCACAAAGTAGGGACAGAGATTCCCTGCGGCTCCCTTTAGTGGCACCCACAGAACCCAGCAAGGCTGACCCTTTGGACTACAGTTCCCAGAATGCTCTGCATGTGTGTGTGTATGGGTACACTGGTTCTAGAATGCCCCCACCTAATGCATTTGGAGCATTCAGTCCTGGAAAGCTGTCAGCCTCTGTTAATCCACTATACTGTTTGTTCTGGGTTCTGGGTTCACAAATGACCAAAATGAACCATCTTTCTCAAGAAATGTGTCAGTCTATTGCTTACTGCAGAAGAAAAGAAGGACCTTCAGAGTGTGTAGTATGAGAAACAAATGCCTTACTGACCCTCAGTTGTCTTCTTCACTAAATACACACTAAATGTCAGTGTTTCCTGCAGCAGAGAAAAGATGACTCCAGCATGCTGACCATAATACACTTTTCCAATCATCAGTTTGTGTTCTTCTGCCCATTTTAACTTTTTCTTTTTATTTGCCAGTTTCACATATGGCATTTTCTTTCAAACTCTCCTTCTAAGGCTAGCATCCCTGAATTGTCTTTTCTCAGTTACAGATGACATTGATACTTGGGGCGTATTTAAAGAGGAAGTCAACTGAGGACCTGGAAGGAATTTGTTCTCACACTACAGACTCTGATGTTCTTCTATTGTAACCACAAGGGGGCACCACTGAGCCCCAAATCTCAGACACAATTTCATCCAACACAGTCCTGTGTTCAAATAAATTATGTTTATTAACCACCACCATCTTGCAAGTGAACACTGCCAATATCAACACAAGTACAGACTATGTGAATGCTCTTGTTCTCCTTCCACTTCTCCTGATGAGCGTCGCACACTGCTGCCAGATTGCTTTTAAGATGGACCTGGGGAATGCTTCCAATTTCAAGGGAGCCTTCCAGATTGTGTAGACACTAAGGAAGTCCTCCCTGGACAGCACCCTCTAGTGGCACCCAAGCATCCTTAAAAGGCTGCACTTCTGCACTCCAAATCCCATGAAAGCCTGTGGGTGTCCAAACTGGGATGACTCGAGAGACAAACTGATCCTGGTTTCTAGCTTCATCCACTCCATCCAATGTTCAAAAAGGCAACAGTAACTCAAATAACCACTCATTGCAACTGAGGTATGCAGAAGAGCATCTCTGAACACACAACACATTGAACATTGCAGCAGATGACCTACAGCAGCAGGAGACCAAAAACGGTACCAGTCCTGCCAGCCAAGAGCAACCAACTGAGACTAGAATTTGCATGGACTCACTAAAATTGTACAACAGAAGATTGGAAAAGGGGTGGCACGATGGCGCAGTGGTAGCGCTGCTGCCTTGCAGTTAGGGGACCCGGGTTCGCTTCCCGGATCCTCCCTGCGTGAAGTTTGCATGTTCTCCCCGTGTCTGCGTGGCACTCCGGTTTCCTCCCACAATCCAAAGACATGCAGGTTAGGTGGATTGGCGATTCTGAATTGGCCCTAGTGTGTGATTGGTGTGTGGGTGTGCTTGTGTGTGTCCTGCGGTGGGTTGGCACCCTGCCCAGGATTGGTTCCTGCCTTGTGCCCTGTGTTGGCTGGGATTGGCTCCGGCAGACCCCCGTGACCCGATTCAGCGGGTTAGAAAATGGATGGATGGAAGATTGGAAAAACATTGCCTGGTTTGATAAGTCTTGATTTCTGCTGCTACATTTGGATGGTAAGGTCAGAATTTGGCATTATCAGCATGAAAGCATGGATCCATCTTGCCTTGTATCACGGTTCAGTCTGGTAGTGGTGGTGTAATGGCATGGGGGATATTTTCATGGCACAAGTTTGGCCCCTTAGTGCCAGTTGAACATTGTTTAAATGCCACAGACTTCCTGAGTATTGTTGCTGACCATGTCCATCCCATTATGACCACAGTGTATCCTCCTTCTGATGGCTACTTCCAGTAGGATAACACGCCATGTCACAAAGCTTAAATCATCTCAAACTGGTTTCTCAAGCACAAGAATGAGCTCACTGAACTTAAATGGCCTCCTCAGTCACCAGTTCTCAATCCAATAGGGCACCATTGGGATGTGGTGGAACAGGAGGTTCGCATCTTGGATGTGTGGCGGACAAATCTGCAGCAATTTTATGATGCTATAATGTGAACATGGACCAAAATCCCTGAGGAATCCCTGTTTTGATCAGTTTGTTGAATCTATGCCACAAAGTATTATGGCAGTTCAGAAGGCAAAAGGGGATCCAACTCAGAACTAGCAAGTAGTACCTAATAAAGTGGCCTGTGAATGTGTATTATAAATGCCTATGAAATAGTATACATATTAAAGAATCAACTGAATCACTTTGTGCTATTAAATCCCTATTACCAATAATTTAAATGGAAAAACATCTTTTTCTTCAATAATTTTATTGATTTTATTGAAATCACACATCATTTCATACAAATAGATCAATTTTACAGAAATAGGATTGAAAACAAATCAACCCCCACCCCTGAGAAAGAGAGCATTGGCAGCAGAATAAAATTTAAAGCTAGTAAAAATAAGTAAATAGTTGAATTAATCCAGCAACCTCGAGGGGATCCCGCAAACCCTCAGGATGTCCCACAGGGCAGCTCAATCAACACTTTGCGAAATCAACAAAAGCTGCAAAGAAACTCTGCCGATATTCGTGTTTGCGCTCCATGAGAAACCTCAGTGCCAGGAAGTGGTTGATGGTAGACTTCTTAGGCGGAAAACCAGACTGTTCTGGTCGTTGGTAGGTGAGCAAGTGATCACGGATCCTATTGAGGAAAACTCTAGCAAGGACCTTACCTGGCACCGAGAGCAGCGTTATCCCCCTGTAGTTGCTGCAATCTAGACGATCATCCTTCCCTTTCCAGATAGGGACAACAAGTCCCATTTTCCAGTCAGTTGGGATGATGCCAGTCTCCCAAATGGAAGCAAAGATTGCATGCAATGCCAGGAGGACAGCCTTACCACCAGCCTGGAGAAGTTCACCCCAGATACCACAGATCCCTTCACCACCTGTACAATCTCAGTGAGACTGGGTGGTTCACAGCTAATTGGAGGATCAGCCTCAAGAACCGCGGACCCAGATATATCCAACGTCCTAGCCAAAGGATCAGCTTTGAACAGCTGCTCAAATTAGCCAGCCCAGCGGGTCACAACTGCAGTGTCATCCGTAAGGACCGTTCCATCAGCCGCCCTGACTGCGACTCTCTGAGGAACAGATTCAGATGCGCATGGCCGGCCTGTACACTGGTACTGTGAGTGCTGTGCAGACTGGAGGCAGTACCTCTGCGTTTTTCCCAGTTGATTATGGGGTTCGTCAGCAGTCTGTCCTTTGCTCCTATTCCATACAATGCTTGTATGGTCAGGGTGTTGGGCAAGGTCGTGTGGTGCAGCGGCTGTGGGACATCTGTTGGTGAAGAAAGATTCACGGATCTTGACTTTGCTGACGATGCTGTGATCTTCGCGGAGTCAATGGAGGCTCTGATCGTGATGCTCGAGAGACTGAGTGAGGAGTCTGAGTGTCTGGGCTTGCGAATATCCTGGATAAAAACAAAGATCCAGGCCTTTAATGACCTCTTGGGTGACCTCTTGAGCACAGCCATCAGCAGTGTATCTGTTTGAGGAGAGAGTGTCTACCTTTGTCGAGTGGTTTACTTACCTTGGCAGTGACATTCATGTCTCTGGTGACTCTTCCTATGAAGTCAGTAGATGACTTAGGAGAGCATGAGGAGGTCATGAGGTCGCTGGAAAGGGGTGTGCGGCGCTCCCGATATCTATGCAAAAGGATGAAGATCCAAGTCTTTAGAGTCCTGATGCTTCCTGTCTTGCCATATGGTTGAGAGACATGGATGCTATCCAGTGACCTGAGACGAAGACTGGACTCCTTTGGTACTGTTTCTCTTTGGAAAATCCTTGGGTACTGTTGGTTTGACTTTGTGTCGATTGAGCAGTTGCTCATGGAGTCCCGAATGAGGCACATTTCCTGCATTGCGAGGGAGCGTCAGTTACGGCCATGTGGTGCGTTTCCCAGAGGGTGATCCGGCTCGTAAGATCCTCATTGTTGGGGACCCGAGTGGCTGGATCAGGCCAAAGGGTCGCCCACATAACACCTGGCTATGGCAGATAGAGGGTCATTTCCGGAGGGTGGGACTGTACCGTGTGTCTCCCTGGGGGTTACAAACGGGATCCCGAGTTGTTTCATCGTGTAGTGGGTGCAGCAACGCACTATACCAGGGCATGCTCCCCGACTTGACTTGATGAATTAATAAGTGAATAAAGATAAATAGAGAAGAAAAGGAAATGAGGAGAGAATCTGCTTTCTCAGTGCTTTAAAAGCTTATTCTAAAAAACATCTTAAGGTTATCTAGTCTCAAATAGTAACTCAATTTTTAGTCAGTCCCCAATAGAACTGTGTCATTGTGGCAGACTGACGGAGACACCCAAAAAAGGCTGGGAGAGCTCCCTGGGTAACCCCTTTTAATGACAAGAACAGAAGAGACAACCGTCAAAAGGCTCAAAACAAAACAGCATTCATTTAAAAGCAAGGCAACAAAGTATCAGGAGCTCTGTCCTTCTCAGGTGTCAGGTTGATATTTGGTGCCACCTAGTGGTAGTGGGATGACTTTTTAGAGCTGGTACTGGAAGGGACAGAGCCTTCTCTGGTAGATGGGGTGAGGAGGAAACAGGAAAAGATAATGTTAGTGTTAGCGCCCCCTCTTGTCCTGGGGTAGAAGTGCTTACCTCATCTCAGTCTGCAAGGTGGTCCCCAAGCACGCATGCGTGACAATTGGTAAATGCAAAATTCTTCCATTTATTTTGTATCAGCCAGTGTTTCTCCCCTGGATGGGGTTCAGATTCTTGTTCAATGTCTGTTTTGTTAATTATTTTGTTTATGTTAATACAGTTATCTTTTTTGTGATCAAATTTTTATTGACAACAAGAAAAGGAAATGCAGCCAAAGAAAACCAACAAAATTAACTGATTTTAAGCTATACAAGAACAAACAACATAAAGCCCCTCCACCAGCAAACACCCTGCTATTTATACAAAACACAAAAAAGGACGAATATTGTTGGCAAGTAAATCGGCACACACACCATGCAGGAGTGCAGGATGATGTAAACAGAAAAAATAAAATAAAAAAAAAAAACACGAGGAAAGTGATACACAGGAGAAACCTCCAGCCAGCTCTTTAGTAAGCGAATAACGTGAAGCCAGTTGAGGATAGTAGAGACAGAAAAGTTTCTGATCTGAGACACAGAAAGTCAAGGAGGACAAGATTGTATAAGGAAGACTTCCAGATAGTAGGATAGACAAGGGCAGGAGATTTCCAGAGAGAGGCTAGAAGCAATTTAACTGCAATGGTCTCATTCATTAACAGTCTCCACTGAGAGAGAGATTGAGGAAAGAGAAGAATGGTCTAGGAGGAGAAGAACTTGAGGGGACAAAGGAATGGGGAAAGAAAAAATTGTACAGAGGGATTCTGCTACAAAGTGCTAGAGAGTCACAGCCAGAGTGCATACCCAGAACATATGGATAAAAGTGCCAGGGACTTTAAGAGGACAAAGGTGACATAGGGAATCTAATTCTAGCCCCATTAAATTGCATCTCCAGGGAGTAGGGTGTAGTTTGTAAACAAATGTAAATTATGTGTGCTGGTGATTAGGATTTCTAGAATGATTTTTAATATTTTGAAACATAGTTTTCCAGCACAATGCAGAGAATGGGGAAAGGTATGTTAGTATATTTTGTTAAGTTCCATGTGTTTTGTGTGTGGTTCCCCATGAAGTGGGACCACCTGCCCATCAGCGCCAAGGACTGCCCTAAGCCCTAGAAAGGTGAGGGTTTTTCACAGTTCAAATGTGCTAAGATATTGGTGAATATTGTTTCTCTGTTTATGCTTATGCTTATTGTGTTTTCTGAATTTTTGTCCAGCAGGGGCTGAGTGGACATTTGGCCTTGGAACCCATGTAGATTTTGTCTTTTTCTCCAGGCTAACTGGAGTTGTTTTGTTTTTTCTTCTCTCCTGGCCATCTGACCTTACCTTGCTTTGTTGTTATTTATTTATTTATTTAATATAAGGGGGCTTTGCCCACTGCTCGTTTCTCTCGCGATCCCCCAGCCTGTGCAATCCACCAGCCACTTTGCGTCTCTGCCGCTTGCGCGGTGAAGAGGGTGCTGAATGCACCCTCCGACACCCCCTCTTAAATGGTGATACAATGGGGAACACATAAAGTTTTTTTTTTACCTCCTCTTTGCTCGATCAGCTGCTGGATTTCTGATGCTGCCATGCTGAATGATCTGCATTTCACGCGGCACACTTCTGTCATATCACCTATGTTCATATATTCAATCTCTTTTCGCTTTTACCTTTTCATCAAAATTTCATTGAATTTTGATTCCGTGTTTGGAATTGCATTGTGACAACGCAACGTATAACTGCCCATGAGTGAATATCATTTCTTTCTCTCTACAAGAAATGTGTCTGACATAACCACGCAGGAGTTTTCCAAATCTCTTTGCCTAATCTCTTATCTGGGGCTTCCAGCCCCAGGCGTGGTTACATCTCTTGGCACGAAGACTCGTCTTGTGGGACATGAAAGTGTCTCTCTGAGACAATCACATCTTGTCTCCTTCCAAGATTTTTTTTTAATATAGAGGTTATTGCTTAATCTTAATTGTTTTACTCTTCTTATAACTTTCTTTTTGTCAGATAGTCAGTCATTTTCCAATCCGCTATATCCTATGACGGGGGTCTCCTGGAGCCAATCCCAGCCAGCACAGGGAGCAAAGCAGGAACAAATCCTGGGCAGGGCGCCAGCCCACCACAGGGGGCACACACACACACACCCACACACCAAGCACACACTTTTAGGATCTTCTTTGTGTCATTTTTTAAAGCACTATGAGCTACTCTGTTGTTTGAAAATGCAGTATATAAATGATTGTTGTTGTTGTTGACTTCCTGCTCTGTTTTTTGACCTTGCCTTGGGATTTTGTGTGCCATGGATTGCCTTTTTGTGCTCAATGGAGCTTCATGTTATTTCAAAGCATTTTTATTAATACATCTTTTATTTTGCAAAGGTTTTTTGTTGCCCTCCTTGTTAGTAGCTGGGGTTGTTTGATGAGATTCCCCCCTCTGTTGAGTATTTTTGGAACTGTTTGGGTCTAACAATCTTGGGCATTCTCAAGCGGCATAAACTCAAGCTGTAACAGTAAAATGTAGAAAAATCTACTAGAGGTAAATACTTTCATTATAACTTCACAGCAGTGCTACCTTAATGGACTACAGATCCCAGCAGTTCCAGTAGTACTTTGCTTTTGGGCAACGTTGGGTGTTCCCACAGGGGTGGAAGTTTAAAAATGAGTCAGAAGAAGCTGGTTAGAAAGTCAATCGTCCATTTTTTGTGTTTCCATGCCTTACCCCACCTCTGGATTATAAATTACCCATTGGATTACAGTTTCTCTCAGGATTTATGTGCTTGAGCACTCCCATCTTCTACAGATCTTCACACAACTGGAACACGGTAGGACAAAACTTTCATAATATTCAAGAAACTGTTTACTTGGCATCTCAAATAATTTTTTCCATCATCAGTTGAACTGGACTATTTGCTTTCATGGGCTTTGTTCTGTTAGTTAAATAATAATTGCTGTCGAGGTAATTGGATGGAAATTTGCGTACACAACAATTGTTCATTGTTGTGTTTGCTCTCTTTTTTTGTGTAGTATATTATTTTATTATCAGTTAATTTGTGCCTTTACTTGTTCCTGTAAGTATGACAGCCGGGTCAAGACTGGGTTCATTCCTGGCACCCCTGGATAAAATAGGCAATTCACAGTTTAAAGATCGTGAGAATCTGATCATTTCGCAACCACTACTACTTCATGTTCTATTCTTTATAAATAATACGCTACCGTGGCTGTTCATTTGTCTGTAAATCACCTGTAGCTCACAAACCGTTTGACCTCTTGACCTGAAATATCTGAAATCATTCTTGAGGCAGATTGAAGACTTAAGTACCAGCTTAAGTAAAAAATTAAAGAAAACGCACTAAGAAATTGCAACACAAACACTGACTTAATCAGTTTTAATGCAAAAAGATGCCAACGAAAGAAAAGAAGTGGGCTGCTAGGGTGGAAAAAAGAAGAGCTGCTCAGGAAGCAGCAAGTGTATCAATCTCTGAGCAAATGAAATCTAAACATACAGAGAAAGAGGAAGAAAACTATGAATGCTTAAGTCAAGTGTATTCACTGCGCGCTATCATGCAGTGAGCTGTTACTGGTATAAATATAACTCGAAAATGTGAGGTATTAATTTCAGGTAAGGAAGGCAGACATTTTAAATTAAGGAAGCCACGATGTTAGAGGTAAGGTTGTTGTACTCGCCGATCATGGCACTGGAGTGTGGTGTTTTTCAATGTTAATTAGCAGATGTAAGTAAGAATTTCACAGTACTCTGCATATGTGACAATACTGACCCTATAAACCTATGAATCTAAAAGCACAAACCATCAATAGAGGGAATGCCAGTCAATCTCAGGAAACATTCAAACTCATACCTGGCCTTCATACTTCATACTTCATACTTCACTGATTTAGTTGATTTTAGACCCAAAAAATATGCTGTGTCTTTAGTTGTAAAATAAGCAGAATGAAGAACATTCCATGTGAATTTAAAATTGGGACATCAGAGTCACAGGGAGCATTTTAAAGATTTTCTTCTTTAGTTTATTCATGTTAACATTGTGTTTCACTGTCATGGTAATTCATCTAGTAAACACTAATGCCAGTTCAATCTGATTCTTTACCCAGCTGGCTCACCCACCCTCTCTTTAAGCACGGACTTCCCCCAGGATCACGTCTGAACAGACACCATGCTCTCCACTAGACACCATGTGGAGACCCTGCAGGTGAGTCTTATTGGGGTGGCACATGGACAGCACTGCAGAATATGAAGCCAAGCTGAATATAGAATGCCAAGAAGAAGTCCTGCTCATGGCAGGTTATCATATACAAAATCAGAAACATGGCTGAAAAAGAAGCATTTAAGAATCCTGCCAGTGGCAAGTGATTGCAAACATGAATTAAAACAGGATAAGCTGTAACTAAAAGCATTTTGACAAGTGACTCTCCTGCTTTGAAAGGTGGCTAGTGATGACATACGTTGGAAATAAGAAGTATGAGTTATGATGAGAGATTTAACCTTTTCATTTTAAATCAACCAGAGATTAGGATGGGATATGACTGAAGTATTCAAAATTATGAAAGGAATTAGTGCAGTGGATCCCATTTGTTACTTTAAGATAAACTCTGCATCAAGAACATGGAGACCTGATTGAAAACTTATAAGGGCAAATTTCACACTAATGTTAGAAAACTTTTCTTCACACAAAGAGCCACAGACACATAGAATAAATTACCGTGTGGTTTAGAGCAGGACTTATGGGACTTTCAAATCTCGATTTGATGTTATTTGTGACACTCAAGGTCGGGGGTCCTCAGTCATGGTCCTAGAGGTTTTTGTTCCAACCCAGTTGCTTAATTAGAAAGCAATCCTTGCCATTAACAGATCATATTTAATATCAAGAAAGGTTAGTGCTTTATCTCTCTATTCTTAAATTGTACATTTTATTTTCTTTCTAATGATATCATCCAAATTATTTGAAGTCTAAAACGGATGAGCAATTTTCAGTTCCTCACCTTCTCTTCAGTTTTCTTCCTGGAACTTTATTAACCAAATAGTGCACAATGAATACACACCATTAAAAATAGAAACAACCTTGATGGAGAGCCGCTGGTTCCTTTGTCATTAGCATCTTACTGCTAATAAGAAGTTATTAAAAACAGTGAATACAGCTGTTAAAGACTAAAATAAGCAATGAAGGGTTAAAAATCTTAACAAGCAAGACAACTAAAATGAAGCAGACAAATGTCACTTGAGCAACAAGTGCTTCATCAGGAATAAATGACTTCTCATGAAGCAGTTGGATTGGAATAAAAATCTGCAGCCACTGCGGCCCTCCAGGAACGTGACTGAGGACCCTGATTTAGGTGAAAGGGATGGATGAGATGGTTGGGCTGAATGTTCTAATATTTTAATTCACCATAAAGTGTTTTTATATTTTTTGTTGTGGAGTTTGTCCATGTTTAAAATGGCTCATCTCTTCTTGGATTAGACAATAAAAGGTTTTGGTTTGACATTCACAGATGAACAAACCAATGCCGTTTGGAGAGGCTGCACTGAGTGTCCAGTCAGATGACAGCGAGAATGAGGCAAACCGAATAGGTACAGCGTATGCCCTTGTATTCCAGCCTCTCTAGCTCCACATTGTCCGAGGTGGCCATAATGCCACTTACGTATAGCCCAGACTTTGTTACAGGTCTTTTTTTTTTCAAACAGACCAAGAAATCGCCTTCCTTCAGCGACAGTTTCGCATCACAGAAGGCCAGCGGCAGCTGTTTGGGACGGAGTGGCAGGAAGTAATCAAGAAGCAGTTGTGAGTGACAGCTTTCCTTTGTTTGTGTGCATGCGGGACACATGAGCAGATCTGGGGTAGCTGATCAAAGAAAGTAATCCATTACCGATTGCTAATTGTTTCTCCTAAATTGTAATGGGATTACTTTATTGATTACTTCCGAAAAAAGTAATTCCTTTACTGCTTCATTTTTTGTTACTCCCTAAACCTGTGCAAATATGAACCATTTTTATCTTTGCAGTGTTTTAATTCGGAAGAAATAAACAATAAAAGTAAATACGAATTGATCAATTTAACTACATGACACATTACATGATGAAATGGGTATGAGGCCTCCTACAGTACCAAAAAAAGCAGGCCAGGATCTTCACCAGCCTGCCCAGATATGGTCTTACCATGGGTAGCCATTCCCCGATAACTTCCCTAAGGCTTTGGCCTAACCAGGCTCAAAGTCGAGAACTGGCTTTTGAAGTTCAAAATGCAATGCCTGCTCTAAAATATACAGAACATGTAATCATGCCTTACAAGGAAGAGAGATACCATGAAACTCTGGATTTTAGAGACAATCCAACAAGGCAACTTTATAACTTGAGAATTTATTAAAATAATCAGTTAAGAGCAAAAATAGCAAAATCAAACTAAAAGGGCAAAAAAGATTTACCTAAATATCAGTCTGAGTGGAATATGTCCCAATACTCGATTCCAAGGCAAATCCAAGAACAAACAAGAAAAATCCAATAAACCAGAAATAGATGTTGTGTTTCCCAGAACACAACAATGGCAAAGTGTGAGTTTTCCAAAATATGGCCAGAATCAGGCCTGCATCCAACCAGGCCTTCCTAGAAAAAACAAACTCACCTTCCTGTAGCCCAAGTGACCACTTGAAAGTCTGGCTTTATACTACACTTGGCCAAATTACACTTTGGCTTCAAAATATTCAGAAATGTGAGGATTGCCTTAAAAAAATAAAAATGCTCCACAAAGGAGCGGATAACTGTCAACCCCTGGTTTGTAAATAGCATGGCAAAAAAAAAATCTTGTTAAAAAGAAGGACTTATTTAAAAGAAAACATATCACAAAAAGCTGAAAAGACCAAAATGGAGAGAAAGAGATATGCCTGAAAGTCAACCCAAAAATGAACAATTCTCAACAACTCATTTGAAGCGTAATCCAGTAAACATAAGGAAAAAGGCGGCAAAGATATCAAAGACTTTTTTGAACTCTTAGAAAATTGCTGTACCAAAAATGGAATTGTTCCATCTAATGGGTGGGGAATGTTATAATTTATTTTTATTTCTTTGGTCCTTTACTTCTTGTACCTTCCAAGTGATGTCTTTCATGGCATTATTGGTGATATACTAGAATCCCCTTTTTTGCTCTTATATCTGGGTTCAAGTGCCTATTACAAGACCCTGTCATTACAAATCTACTTTATATACTATTAGGACTGCTTCTTGGTAGTGAACAACTTCTTCTTCCTCTTGTTTCGGCTGCTCCCGTTAGGAGTTGCCGCAGTGGATCATCTTTTTCCACATCTTCTTGTCCTTTGCATCTTGCTCTGTCACACCCATCACCTGCATGTCCTCTCTCATCACATCCATAAACCTTCTCTTAGGCCATCCCTGTTGTCCTCTTGTCTGGCAGTTCTATCTTTAGCATCCTTTTCCCAATATATCCAGCATATCTCCTCTGCACATGTCCAACTAACACAATCTCGCCTCATTTTGTAATTTCACTGAACTCAGTAAAATGCATTAAAGTCAATAGAAAAGGAGAAACTAAACTACTTTTGAGAGGATTATAATGGTGCAGTGGCTTTTATAGTGCCCCTGAGGGTTAGGGAAGTGTCTGCCAACTATGGAGGACTGATTATTATGGTCAAACATGTGACTTGGGCTGTGAACTACTACTACTACTACTGTACCTCCCTGAGATAAAAATGAATAGAATTAATTATTAGAACAGTAACATTTCTTGCAGACAGTGGCAGACAGGAGGAATGAATTAAATAAGTACCCCCGATTCTCTCATCTCAACTCTTCTCTCTCTTGAACCAAAAAATACAGTTTGTTTTATTTCCCTGACATTTTTCCTTGATCATTGCTGCTGCTACCAACTAAGCACAACACTAAAGCATGTGGATTCTTCATTCTCTCTTGTTTCCATCAACTGCACAGCACTCTTGGTAATATTATTAAAATAGTATGCTTACTTATTACACACAAGTCACACACAAGTCAATACAAAAAGATATTACCTTTAAGATGTGAATACACTGACATATTTACAATATCCTTCTGCATGTGCCTACATCCACGATCAGTTGTAAATACTCTGGTGGGGCTGTCCCATCCAACATTGCCTGCTACCTCTCAATCTGGCTTCACAAAACATCATGGGGCACTGGGAAAAAATGTTTGTGTAAACCATCTGCATGGCTAATTTCCACGAAAATATTCATCAAAGAAGGTCACTGGTAAACACATCATATTCACTGAAAAAAAATGTTCTGGGAGAATTTTGTCAATCAACACTAATTTTACAATTAATAAAAATATTAAGAAAGATTTTAACACTGCTATCACTTAATTCCTAAAGTTTTTAGAGATTCTGAGTGATTAACTTTGCCGTTTCCTTTTAAATTACAATCTCTCTGTTACTCAGTCTTTCAATATGTCATAAAGCTGAAAACTTTACAAAGTTATCCTGAAAATCTTTTTTTTATTAATAAAGACAAAGTTAACATCAATACAGTCTTGAAGTATGATGAAGCATCATGTAATGTCATAAAATAACCACATCTCCTGTAAATATATGAAAATGTGATGTTCTGTGCGTCCGCCACGCAAATTGGGCAGGGACAGAACAAGTAGCCCCACTTGCTTCTTTGAGTGTTATGTTTGATGGAATTACTGACATTTACAGTTCAGTACATATGATCTGTTGTGAAAGCTATGGGGAGCCACTGAGCCACAAACCTGAAACACAAATGCACAAAACAGTCCCAGATTCAAATTAAGAGGTTATATTATAAAAATTCCTTTGTATAACAATCATTCAAGCTGTCTCTTGTTCTTTCTGTCTCTCTCTTCCTCTTTCTCTCCGCACCGCTACTCCTCTAGGCGAGTGTTGCCTGTCTTCGCTGCCTGCTCCAACTCCTTGAGCTATGGAAGTGGGCTCCTTTTATATTGGACCTGGAAGCACTTCTGGTGATGTGGCATGGCCAGTTGGAAGCACTTCCTGGTCATAAGAATGCCCAAGAGGTCCTACCCCAGCAGGTCCCTCTATCATCCTCCATGGACTCCTATGGGGCTGCACCTCTGGACTCCAACTTTCATGCAGCCTTGCAGGTATCCAAATTGGGACTCTATATGAGGTACACTGCCACTTATTATAGTGGGGGGTGACCTGCTCTGTGCCATCCTCTCTCGCTGGTTCCTGTAACCTTTGGGCATTCCAATGAGGATCGAGAATCATAAAGCGTCTCAGCTGGGTATTGCCAACATTTAGTCCAACATTCCATTATGGCATCCAGGCCAGGTAAGGATTCCACTTCCATCCTGGGCGTGACATCCAGCTGTCTTCTGGGACATCTACACTGTTAAGAATAATATTGTAAGCATGGTGCTTTCAGTGTTAAAATATATTTAACACAAGTAACAAAATTCTAATTAAGTAATTACTGTAACATGATTACAAGAATACAAACCATAACACGTGACACTACTTTGTTACTGGCAAAGCAATTAGTTTGCAGTAATGAATTATTTTGTTACCCCCAGCTCTGTGCATGAACATAACTAAGCCACTATGCCTGTCTTGGTGACCTTTCTAATGTCCCGGTTCTCTTTATCTTATTGCTGTGTTTGGGATTAGGTTAGAACTTGAGAAGCTGTCAAAAGAACAAAACAAGCTTCAGAAAGAGATATGCTCCCCACCTTGTCGGGATGAGAAAGAGACCACAGAAAGAATGTTTTCCATGGCAAAGCACTTGGAAAAGCTCAACAAGCAACTGCGTGAGGAGAAGACAGATTTAGGCTATCTGGACCAGGAGGTATGGAGAAGAGGGGCTGTGCAGCCAAGCAGATGAGTTACTGTGGAGGTCTGAGCATAGTACATCTGGCTTGGTCAAAATGTTTCAGAAAATTCAGTAGCAAAGACAACAATTGAGCATTAGTATTACTACAGGGGGCTTTCAGTCTGAGGCTGCCTTGTTACTCAAGCTGTAGATGGTTACCTGTGACCTTTTCAACCCTATCTGCTACATTCTGGCCAGCATTCATGAACTAAAATTTTAATGCATCTTGGATGGTTTTTGTTATCATAGATTTCTTCTTTGGAGAAGATACTGATAGATGAGAAGAAAGAGAGATGTGGTAGATATGGGCCGGTGCAATCCTTGGGGAAGCTGACAAAAAGCCGTGAAATTCTGGAGAACCGGCTGGACTTTGTAAGGATTTGGTCACACCATTGACTGTGCAATTTAACAAAAATGGTTTGAAGTGGGAATTCACCAAAGATTGGGCAACATTCTCAGACAATGCTTCTATAGGTCTTGAAAAACTCGGTATAGGTAGTCGAGATTATTTAACATTCAGGACAAGTGTTAATCCCTTATTTATTAGTTTTCCGAACCTGCTTATTCCCGCACAAGGTCAAGGGGAAGGGAACAATGTTCTGAGACAGCAGATAAGGGATTGGTCTTTACTGATTGGCTGTGGTCAGGCAAAAAGGAAAGTATGAGCTGTAGTTTATTAGATTTGACATGATCAGTCAGAACCTACTAGAATAGTTAGTGGAGATTCAAGGTGAAGTCGGAGAACTGGCCTTATATTCAGTGAGCATCATTAAAAAGCTCACATAAACTATGGGGCAATTATAGAGATCCATGGGAGCAGATGGACATATAGATTGGATTTATTAGTTAAGAGATATTATGGTAGGTGAGTATTGGCAGATAGCATTTCAATAATCCCTCCATCCATTCTGATGTTGCTTTCTCCAGATGCTTGCTCGCTTACATCAACAACTCGTCAAGAATGATGAGCTGAGAAAGGAGCTAGATAATGTCCAGATTGAGCGCTCCATCTTTGAGCAGATACACTTAAAACTGGAGAAGGTGAGCAAGCAGATTTATCTGGGATGGCTGCCATCACTCTCAGAATCAATCTAGGGGACTTACTATGGAAGATTGTCATCTTTCCTCAAACCTGCTTCACGTTCTTCAGGAGCGTCAGGAGATTCGGAGGAAGATCTCTCATGGAATACATGCCTCTACTGCTGCTTATGAAGAGAGGTAAGAGATCAAGGAGAAAATAGAAGCATAGTAGGGGATATTATCCAGATGTATGAACTTTCTTAAAGCATGGCATAGTTTCTCCTGTTCTGTATTGATGAAACAACAACAACAACATTTATTTATATAGCACATTTTCATACAGAAAATGTAGCTCAAAGTAGTTTACATAATGAAGAATAGAAAAATAAAAGACACAGTAAGAAAAATAAGTCAACATTAATTAACATAGAATAAAAGTAAGGTCCGATGGCCAGGGAGGACAGGAAAAAAAAAACTCCAGACAGCTGGAGAGAAAAAATAAAATCGGCAGGGATTCCAGACCATGAGACCGCCCAGTCCACTCTGGGCTTTCTTCCTAACATAAATGAAACAGCCCTCTTTGTATTTAGGGTTCTCACGGAAGGACTTGGTGATGATGGTCATGTAGACTTGTGGCTTTTAGTCCATCAATGTTGGAGCATCATGATGCTTTGAGTAGGTGGTGGTGGCGCAGGCCGCCACCACAAAGAAACCGGAAAAAGAAATAGAAGAGAGAATAGGGGACAGTACGGAGTTGAGAGCCATCATAAATAGTTATTATAATGAATTGAACATACAGAGTATCAGGATTAAATTAAGGTGAAGTTATGAGAAGGCCATGTTAAAGTAATGTGTTTTCAGCAGTGTTTTAAAGTGCTCTACTGTATTTGCCTGGCGAATTCCTATTGGCAGGCTATTCCAGATTTTAGGTGCATAACAGCAGAAGGCCGCCTCACCACTTCTTTTAAGTTTAGCTCTTGGAATTCTAAGGAGACACTCATTTGAAGATCTAAGGTTACGATTTGGAATATAACGTGTCAGGCATTCCGATATATAAGATGGAGCGAGATTATTTAAGGCTTTATAAACCATAAGCAGAATTTTAAAATCAATTCTGAAAGACACAGGTAACCAGTGACATCAAGACTGGAGAAATGTGTTCGGATTTTCTTTTCCTGGTTAGGATTCTAGCAGCTGTGTTCTGAACTCATTGCAAATGGTTTATTTCTTTTTTTGGGTAGTCCTGAGAGGAGTGCGTTACAGTAATCTAGTCGACTGAAAACAAAAGCGTGAATTAATTTCTCAGCATCTTTCAATGATATAAGAGGTCTAACTTTTGCTATGTTTCTTAAGTGAAAAAATGCTGTCCTAGTGGTCTGATGAATATGTGATTTAAAATTCAGGTTACAGTCAACGGTTACCCCTAAGTTTTTTACTTCTGTCTTGACTTTTAATCCTAAAGCATCAAGTTTATTTCTGATAACCTCATTGAATCCATTATTGCCAATCACTAAAATTTCAGTTTTCTCTTTATTTAGCTTGAGAAAATTACTATTCATCCATTCAGAAATACAAGTAAGACATTGTGTTAGTGATTCGAGAGAGTCGGAGTGTGTACAGCTGTGTGTCATCAGCATAGCTGTGGTAACTCACGTTGTAGCCTGAGATAATCTGACCTAACGGAAGCATGTAGATTGAGAAGAGTAGCGGACCCAGGATAGAGCCTTGTGGAACACCATACAGGATATTACTAGGCTGACCCGCCTTTTAAGGCGACCGACTTTTAAGTTGACCACTTCTTAAGGCAATTCAATATGTAGATCAATTTGATATTTTATACAAACTCATTAATTTGGTTATATTGCATTTGAGCGGTATTACTTTAATACTCGTAGTTTCTGTTATTTTTGTGATAAAATTTGAACTTTTTTTCTATATTGAGGTCACCCTTTTGAACCCCACTGATATTTACTACATGGTGAGGCATTTGTACTCCATCAACATTAATTATTTCCAGAGACATAATTTTGTCTATTTTTCCAGCGCATCGCGCACAAAAGCAAAGGAATGATGGGAGCACCAGAACTCTGTTCACATCATGTCGCTTCGTACCGCAAGCTGCAAGTAGTAAGTCTGTGATAAGCTACGCTTTCCACTCACGGGACGGAAGGAGCTAGATATATAGTAAGAAAGAAGAAGAAGATATCGCACAGTCTGGAGTAGAGAATCATCTTTTACCTGGAAAAATGAAAGTACAAATCCCATCGTGCATTGCAAAATGGACGTGGCGTATGTTAAACTCTGCGCCTGCATAGCACTAACAGTACGGAAGGACAATCCTGACCGCTTTTATATAGAAGGATGTGTCTTTGAGTTGTGATTACCACAACTAACAAAGAATTTTCTCCCTGCCAGGTAGGATTCAAACCAATTTAAGACACTGCCAGAGAGGCCCACCCATTGACTAAGGCGATTTGTAAGAATATTATGATCAATGGTGTCAAATGCAGCACTCAGATCTAAGAGAATGAGAACAGATAAATGGCCTCTGTCTGCATTTACCCGCAAGTCATTTACTACTTTAACGAGTGCAGTTTCTGTACTGTGATTTGTTCTGAAGCCTGACTGAAATGTATCAAGAATAGCAGGTTTATTGAGGTGGTCATTTAACTGCACAATGACTGCCTTCTCCAGAACTTTACTTAAGAAAGGCAGGTTAGAGATGGGTCTAAAATTTTCAAAAGCAGAGGGATCAAGATTATTTTTCTTGAGTAGGGGTTTAACTACAGCAGTCTTAAGACAGTCTGGAAAGACCCCCATATCTAGTGACGAATTTACTATGTCAAGAATATTACCAATTAGCACGTCTGATACTTCTTTGAAAAAACTTGTTGGTATTGGGTCAAAGACGCAGGTGGAGGGTTTCAGTTGAGAGATTATTTTATGTAAATCAGGTAAATCTATCCTGGTGAAAGAATTTAATTTGTTTATAACGGAGTACTGAGGCTTACGAGGATCCACAGTGTTGGGGAGATGTACTATGTTATTTCTAATATCATTAATTTTTTGATTGAAAACTACAGCAATAGCCTTACAGGTTTCACTGGAAGTATTTTGGAAGCATTCCTTTGTGTTACCTGGGTTTAACAGACGATCAATCGTAGAAAATAAGACTCTGGGATTACTAGCATTGTTATTTATAGTCTTAGAGAAATAGCAGCGCCGCTCAAGACGGACTGTGTTATTGTATTCTGTTATTTTAACCTTCAATATCTCATAGTGGATAGTTAGTTTAGTTTTTCTCCATTTACGCTCTGCTCTACAACATATTCTTTTTAAATCAGACACTCTTTGGGTCTTCCATGGAATATCAATGCTAGAAGATTTTTTAACTGTCTTTTCAGGTGCAACTATGTCAACAGCAGCTCTCACTTTAGTATTAAATTTTTCCACCTTACTATTTACATTATCCTCGCTATTATAGTTGGCACTATAAATGGACTGATTGCTTAGAATGTTTGTAAGTTTTAAAGCTGCTGATGAGCCAAAGAAGCGTTTTTTAACAATATTCTTCTCATGAATGTCTTCTATCATTATTTCATTATGAAAGACAAAAGGAATATTAATGGTCTGCTGCTGTGATTGCATGAAGGACGGTGTGAATCAAATGGCACGTCTTATATCTTACATATGCATTCTCTTCAAAGGGTGGATGCGCAATGTAATCTGGTGGTCCTGAGAGAGCAAAGCCGGAAGAAACAAGCCCAACATGCCATTGAAATTGAAAACTTTAAGCGTTCAATTGACCATGACAAAAGACTAAAGGATTTCATGCGTATTAAATTTGACACCCAGCGGGTGCTTGGTGAGTAGCCCACAAATGTTGAACAATCATGTTAATGAGCATCAAAAAGTTGAATGTTTAACTACCTTTCCTCCATTGTAGCAATGGACGTTTTTGAAGCAGGAAGGGATGAAACTGAGAGTGGCAATGGGCAGACATATGAGGAGGCCTTCCACAAGATTCATGAAATTACCAAAGAGAGTGATCCAGATGTTCTGGTCAGGAGATTTATGGAAGGTGTGAGATGTGGGATCAGAAAAGTAGTGTCTTGCATTGTCTTCTGATGTTCATCCCACTGACCCTAGCATTCTTGACTTACAGCTGATGATAGGAAGATTGCACTCTTTAGCTATGTGCTCGAGCAAACCAGGGAGATCGGTAGGGTACAGGAGGATTTGGAAGAGGTAAACCTGCTACAACTTATTATTGTGAGGTGGGAAAAAGTTCTGATCTGAACTTTCATTTATCATCTATTTTGGGTCGGGAATCGTGATCAGACAAAGAAAAAAATTACACTCTCCTACAAAGAATGCCTTCATCATGAGGAAGATCATCAGGCCTTAGTGACCAAGATGAAGACAGAGCTGGCTGAAATACAACAGGAGACAGATGGCTACCGACAGAAGGCCAAGGACATGAAAATGATGCAGGCACAGCTGCACAAAGGTACTAATAATAGTGCTAGACTGAGAGCTGAACTGGAGTCAATTAAAATTTGAGGTAAATTGGAGATTTGTGCCAAGCTGTAGCGTTGATTGGAAAATCTTGCCAAAGTATTTTTCAAAGCATTTTAACTTTCTCTGAAAATTTGCTGTGTGGGCAGGTTAGACCAGTTTTTTTTTCAGTACCCCAATATGTTTTGCAAGGCCAGTGTGACTTCACTGAGCTGGGTATGTCACTACCTGATCTGTGCTATCTTTCACACTGTAAGCATAACCCACCTCACACTTCACATTGGTGCAGTCCAAATCTGCTTCACACATGTGTGAATAATTTACAACGTATACATCCATGCTAGATATCACTACCCGATTGGTTTTTCAGCTGGATTTGCAATCTGCATGCATAAAAAACTCAGTATTTTCATTTGAGGGGTACATTAATGGAATATAATTAAGACTATTATGAAAATAATTTGTTGTTCTGTATAGATTGTTTTTACGTTGTGTCTTCACTCTTGGATTAAGCATGTTATGCTACTTAACAGGTGGTAATTATGGGGAGTGTGCTTTGCATGGGAACCCAAAGAGGCTAGCCTATTAATAACATTGTTGTCCTCTTGATTAAAGTACCTCCCTGATCACGTAGATCTTCAAGCCTCCTCGTCAATTAAAGCAAAATAAGGGGAAGTTCCCTGCTGACTAAAGCACCTCGCTACAGGACCAAAAAATCCTTGAATATCCACCTCAAACCAGCTTGTTGCACCCCTGTTCCTTGTAGATTGGGTAGTGAAACAGACAGCCCCTCTAGTATGTAACATTGATCCTTTGCATCACAAGCTCGGCGAGCATTAATTAGTCATAGTGATAGGAGCTTGGGAGATGCTGAGAGAGAGACTTTAGAGTATTGTGTACTTGGAGTATAGTTTTACAGTATCTCTGGGAGGCACAGTGGTGCAGTGGTTAGCACTTCTTCCTCACAGCTTACTCAAATCACATTTTTGGCCACAAGTATTGGTCCAGCATAGTTTGCAGGTGCTTCTCTAGCCCTCTGCAACACTTAAAGACCACTGCACAATTGCAATCCAGTCAAAACGTATTAGTTTCTCTTTCTGCATTGACTTTAATGCATTTTGCCCAGCAAAGTTGCATAACATTTCTATGATTTTGCTAAACTTGAGCCAAAGCAAATTCAACAGAGAGCAATGTATTTTGCAGAATTTTGAAGAAATTTCAGAACATTTCTGTTTTTTTGCCGAACTTAAGAGGCAAAGCAAATTCAGTGGATGTTGCTCATCACTCTTAAGCCTCAGGCCTGCTAGCATAAAGATCTGTAACTACAGGGTCTCCTGATGGGTACTTAATCTCAGAAATAAGAGTGAAAAGGGGGGTCTTGTTTTATAAACAATATCATGAAAGACATTACTTGGAAGGTAAAAGGAACAGTCAAGGATCAAAAAAAAAAAAAGAAAAAAAGTTAAAACTCTCTTTGCCCATTTGGTGTAATGATTTCATTTGTGGTACAGCAACTTAATCTAAGAGCTCATAAGGAATTTGATTTCTAGAGGCAATTAAACTATTTAATATCCAATCAAATACCAATACCAAAAATTGTGTTCATAGTAATTATTGCTGTTGTATTTTTTTTTCCACTTCTTTGTTTATTTTCTGGTTATAATAATTTATTCATCATTGCATTTATTTATTTTTGCACTGCCGTTTGCACTGCAATTATGTTTCATGGGTGCTGGTAACATTTTATATTTAATCATTTGCTGCTGTTGTTCCTGTTGGATGCTATTATCAAGGTCGTATTTTTAAGATGAAGGTGAACTCTCCCCTATTGTCCAAGATTTCGGATAGCTTATTTTTGATTCTGGTACACTGAACCTTGTACATTGTTTTTTAAGTTCAGCTTGTGGTTTATGTTTTGGACTTTGGCACTAGGGGATTTTTGAAATTTCCTGAGTTAGACCTCTACCCATTAAAAGACTGTATTTTTGCTTTTCATCTCCTGGTCTAGTTTTTCTTTTGCTTGCCCTTTCCCATCACAGCAGAACATCAGGCCTGGATAAAGACATACATTTTTACTCTTTAATTAGGTGGTTCCAACCAGTGGCATAGCTAGAGTACTTGCTTCTCGGGGCGGGGCGGTGCTTCCATTTGCCGCCCTCCAACATATCTAAATATGTTAACCTATTTAAATAGAAAATTAAAATGACGTATAGAGAAAAATGAAGATACATTTTGCACAGATTTATTCATACATAGAGAAACAGTAGTAACTTTTCAAATATAATTATTTATAATCATCAACTAGACAAGAATATAGTATCGATGCACTGATAAGCTGTATTCTAATTATTCGTTCAACTAAGGGGCTTTGCCTCCTGCTTGCTTCGCTCGCCCACCCCCTCCCTAGGGGTCGTGTACATGCCAGCCATTTTATGTCTCTGCCTCTCGCGTTGTGAAGAGGGAGGCTGAACGCATACTAAGGAGATGCGGTCGCTCCTCCGAAACCCCCTCTTAAACAGTGATACAATGGGAAACAAATACATTTTTTTTACCTCCTCTATACTCAATCAGCTGGCTTGTGTTGTGTGATCTGCATGTTGCGCAGTGCTTCGAACATTTAAAAGCCTGTACAGCAGCTGTCCTCCTTGTCTCACAGGATGTTAAAGTGTCTCTAAGAAAATCACGCCTCGACCCAAGATTTTTTTATATAATAGAAAGATATAATTATGCTGTGAAAGCTAGAACCAGTGTAGTGTACAAGTGATAGGTGGAGATGTTTTCAGCGCAGAGCAGGAACACATTCAGATTGATAACAAAATGAAATTATAAATTAGTTGTTTATCTTCCTAGAATTTATTATTGGTGTAATGTTTATGTTTATTTTTGTTATTGCCTCATACATTTCAATTGCTGTGCCTGATGCCGTCACGGAAGAAGAGCCTGAAAATTATTTTTGAAGTATTTGTGGATAAAAATCAGAGAATTTTACTCATTTTATTCATGAGTGATATTTTTCCAAACCCTGCCACTTACACACAAATTGTACTGAGCCTTTTGGTCAACAATGCCACCCTGAAAAATGTGCCGCCTGGGCTGCCCGTCCCTAGCTATGCTTCTGTTTCCAACCAACTACTAGCCTCCAAAACTCCTCAGAGTTACACTCTCTCTTCTCACCTGTTCTGCAGTTCTTTTCCTCCTACCACTTGTTATGATTATGTGTTATTTTTTTCTACATTCTTCCTTATTTGTTTTCCTGTTTGGGTTTTTATGGTGTAGAATTGCATTCTGTCATGTATTTTAATTTTGTTTTGAAACTTTTAAAGAGAGTCTTCATGTCTTCTTGAGACACTGTTTAGTTGTGGTTAGATTGCAAGCAGTTGCTACCGTGTTGCTATAGGATGACAAATGGAAGTGAGTGACAAGTGACAACAGGTCAACATTGTGCATTTTTTAGTTGTCCAAGATTGTGGACACAAAACAAAATACAGTATGTGTGTGTTTTGAGAGACCTTCATTTTTGATTTATAGCTATTCCTTTTTAAATACGACTTTCGATTAACATTCTAGGTACTTTTGACTCGCCGGTTCTTCAACTTCCAGCTCTGTATTTTTGACTTATCTCCTAGTCTCTGCCTTTACTGTCATTGTGACCTGCCATAATTTGTCTGTTGGTGGCAGAACACCACTGTATTCAAGGACAGTTTTTTTAAGGCTCAGCTATGGTTGAATTTGTGAGGCAGTAGTGGTCACCAGATCACACGGCCATTAGGTGTCCCTATAGTGGTGGTCTTGAGCTGTCTTCCTGTTTCAGAGGCAGTTGCCTGCTCAAAATGCTGTGATTCAAAATGGATCATTGTCTCTTTATGTTTGGCAGAGACCACCAATGTGCGAGTACAGATCAGGATGAGTAGCAAGGGGAGGAATGATGAGAAATAGGTGAAAATTCTAATTCTATTATGATCCTAAAGATGATCAGACAGAAACAGTTATAATTTCTGGAAGTCTAGAAAAGTAAAAAGCAATTCTAAAGATGTAGAATTAAAGATCTCGACTGCTTTGCCCTTGCAGGAATCGACTCCATGGTGACCAGGATAGGGTGTGACCGTTCAAGAATTGAGAACAGGCTGGGGAATTCTGCTGGAGTCCAAAGTTACAACATGATGTCATACCTTCGGCTTATGGAGCAAAGAATCAGTGAACTGTTGCGCATATGGTCCTACATACGCTTGAAGGTACTTGCATTTTAACTTCTCAAGCCCTACCCTTACACCCCATATTGCACATTTTTCCCAAACTGGACAGCTGATTCTCAACCATCTCCCTTGTTGTTCCCAGGAGTCTGAAAAGCAATATAGCCAACGTGACAGCAGCAATACACTGAGGAATCAGATTCCAAAAACTCCACAGCTTCTAATACCTCCCAGCTTTAGCATTGTCATCCAGACTCCATCTACAGTGTACGTTTCTACTCTACTGATCATAAGCGTATGTGTGATTATGCCAGGATAAGTAACACGCAAGGATTATGTGAGGAGGAATGGGAATGATTAGGTAGGACTGGCTGAGGAAGACACTGTGTGGAAACAGTTAGATGATCTTGACAGAGGAAGGTTGACTGCAGAAGGCAATACCATTAAAACTGGGGAAAGCCTGACTGGAAGATGTAACAATGAGAGTGCCATTTGATGTCTCTCCACACTGGGTATAATGCCAAGGATTCCAAATGCTCTCAGTAATACATGGTTTACTGTAATCAAAATGGATGATTACAGGGAGAACACAAAGTATCTTAGGCAATGGTTTCCATTCTCAGTCCCAAGGATCCCTGTGTCCGTCAATTTTTGCTCCAACCAATTTCACAATCACTGAGTTTTTTTTTTTTTACCTTTAACTTATCTCATTGCTTAATTAGTGTGATGTTTGCATTCATAACAAATGTAGAAATATTCATATTTTTCCATAGTTTTAAGTTGGTAACTTTCTTTTGCAATTTTCCTAATAATTCACCATTTTATGTAGAGTTTGTGCCGTTAGTTTTATCCTAATAATCACAACCAATGACCAGTACATATATGGCAAATGACACTTTAATGAAGAAAGGCATGACACTAGAAGGTGGGTTTGCTAAATTTTATTGCAGTGTAGCAAGCATTAAGATAATTTGGTGTTTGTATATGATTTTGTTTAGATTTTTATCATCATCATTATCTTCATTATGATTTTTAATCTGGTTTTTCATTTCTGCTATTGAATTAAAGCATTATTTACTAGTGACCACACCAGAGGGGCCCGTCACTGAAGTAGCAGCAGTCTTTCAACATTCACTCCTTTTGCCCCATGTTGTTGATAGCCACTAAATAAATGTTTTGAAGTCACTCTAAAACCATAGGGTTTGGTATATGCAGTCAGTTCTATTTGCAATCGTTCATTTGCCTGTATTTCAAATTGGCCGTTTGTCAGTCAGAAAGTGTACAGGTCATTGCAATTGAGGTTTTGGGCGTTTTGTGTGGGTTCACCAGAGCACAAACTGCCAAATGGATCTTTGAGTCTCGGCGGCCACATGCTGAATCCATGTAAAGGAAGGCAGTGCGGATGGAATGTTAGTTTGTGGCCATTTGATGGTTTCAGCATCAGTACATGAAGGAAGACAGCCGAAAGACTGCCACCTCCATGGCTCCACCACTGCTTCTCTCACTGCTTTCATGCAGACTGTATCATTCTACGGCCGGCAGTGTTGCTGCAAGTATGTAATAAAAATAAAAGGTGCATGGCTTTTGCAGCATCTAGTGGCTGGTTTTGGCAATTTCTAGAACATTATTACCCTATTGTTTTCCTATGGCTCTTGGCTGTAAGTTCAAATGGCTATCAGCCATAAATTTGAGTATAACTGTTAATATATATTGCGACCAGATAAAGGAGCAGAGGAGTCCCAAATAAAATTTGGGAAACCAACGCTAAGCACTAAAAAACTTAACGGAAATAGGCACTTTGGTGCTGCCACCATCTTTTAAAACAAGTTGTTTTTTCCAAAGCTTCAGCTCTCAAGGATGAGTCTGTGTTAGGGAGCTCCTGCATAGAGGGGTTCCAATCCCAACGGAGTTACTTTTATCCAGGGACTTCTGTTTTTATAAGAATCTGACTGGAAGGGGTGGGGTCTCTGGTGATAATATAGGAGTGGCTCAAGGACACCCTCATTGGGTGTCTTCTCGGTACTGTGGAGGGAAAAAAGATGGTACTCTTCGTGACCTTCTCTCGGCATGGAGTGGTATTGAATACCTTAGTAGAGTCTGGAAGGTGATCCTCAGGTGCCCATGTGTGACAATATATATCTATATATATTTAGTTTATTGAATAGATTGGTTTGAATAGACTGGTTGGAGAACGGCACATTTACTCTTCGTTCTACTTCAGCCACTCTGACCAACACAAAGAGATCCATAGACCAGATAAGGACTGATAGCTAGAAAGCAGTTAATCATCCTATAAGCTGTGAAAAGGTAAACTTAAAATACTCAGCTTATCACATGGTCATACCTATGCCACCATTTAGGTGAGCCTGTAAAAATTCTTTGTTCTATAATAGCAATAGCAAGTCTACATATGTATACAACTGGCTATATACAGGGTGAGGCAGAAAGGACGGACGTCTTTGAAATGGCTAGAACTCACCAGTAGGTGGAGTGCCAGATGTGCGGTAGGTGGCGTTAGCTTCGTGAAGTCTTAGCATTTTTTTATTTTCTTTTTAGTTGAAGCCATGGAGCCGTGGACGATAGAACACCGCGTTTTTGCGTACGACTGTTTTGTCAAGAACAACCAATCTATTACCGCAGTTCAGTGTGAGTTTCGTTGCCATTTCAATATCCACAGAAATAAAGCTGTTCCTGCTCGTAACACTATCCTACATTGGGTTAAAGCACTTCATACACGAGGTACACTAATGAACAAAAGACCGCCGGGGGCTACACGAACGGCACGTACCCCTGAAAATGTGGAAAGCGTACGACTAGCCCTGCTGCGCAGTCCAAGTCGATCTGCTCGGAAGCATTCTTCTGAACTTGGCCTCAGTAATCGTTCGGTAAGGCGTATTTGCATTTAGACCTGCATTTCCATCCCTACAGATTGTCAAATGCTATTTCAATATGAACTCAAATCTTTTAATACATTTCTTTGTAAGAAAAAATTTACAATTTTGTGATTTTGTAAAAAACGCCCATCCTTTCTGTCTCACCCTGTATATTGTCAAATGAGAGAGCTGGATGTACTGCAATATTGGGGAGCCAACCTGGCCACAACTCCGTTTAATAACTTGCACTTCAAGAACAATAATCTCTCTCTATCTTTGTTCTTTCATCTTCACTCTAGTTAGTTAGCTCCCCTCTCGGCAGCTCTTAAGTCCTGTACAATGGTGTCTATTCTTGGGTCTTGTGCAGGTACTATGGGACAGAGCTCCCATTATTAAACCCTGATGTCCCTGTATTCCACATCCCAATGTAACTCTAAATATTTCAAGGCTCATTGTTTGTTGCGCCTGCTCCCTCTTTTGGGTATCAGTATTGGCTGGTACTGTCCACCAGCCCTGAGGATTTACTTTTCCTTTTCTTCTAGTCTCTAATGACCTCCATCCCTTAGATGATCAAGGACCCTGTTCAGAGACTGGGCTGCCCTCCCTCTAGCGTCTGACGTAAAGGCAAACTTGCTCTGCTATTGCGGCTTTGGGGAATTTCTTAGGCTCATCCAGGTCTACTCTAGATCTCACTAAAGTTTTTATGCCAAAAGCACCACTTGTGGCTACAGGACCATCCTTATCTCTGCACCCTGTATCTTCCCACACTGCCATGTAGAGATAACCACAGTGGATATATTGTTTTTGGTGAGGACTGTCTCCTGCCCTGTTTAATCTGTGCCCTAGCAACACCCTGACAGCTGGCAAATGTTTTCATAAGTAATATAGGAAGACTTTCAAGAGATTAATTTGGGAGGATGCAACAAAGATTATTAATAGACAAAATCAGTTGAAAGTCCATGAGAATTACTATTGAGTGGATGAAATAGATTGGGGAGGATCATTCTGAGTGGCAAGAACTGAAAGTTGAAAAATGAAAATGGCAGTGCTTATAAAATGGGGTAGGAGAGAGAGGGATGAGATGGATTAGGAGAAAGCAGCAGGGTAACTTCTTTTTCAAGGAAGATCCATGTTTATCACATAGGGAAGATGCTGACACAGAGGATCGAGATCGACTGCTCACCGGTGAGGAAGTGTGGCCTTTATCAGAAGAAGAGCTACGGGAACGTATCCTCAGTATGGTGGGTATTCTGGGCAATCTTGTTTGAGTTGCCTTTACTTTCTTGGGGGACAACTGATGGGGCGGGCCCTAACTTCTCACACTTACACCCTGTGCCTTATGTTCCTCAGATTTTAAGAAGAGAGGAGAGAACCTTAGGAATGAATAAGGCTGATGTGGCCAACCAGCCAAAGAAGCACAGTCCAGGGAATGAGTGACCGTTTTGCTTGCTTTCTGTCACATTGTTTTAAATTCTGTGTCTCAAATGCTTAAAGTGAGTGAAATTGTGAGAAACTTCAAGTAAAAGAACATCTTCCAGGACTGTGGGATATAATGAGGCCCTGCTTCTATGCACTGTGGCTTGCTGCACTTGGGTGTTATAAGTACCCAATTGTCATTAGATGTCAAACTGATGGAGGCTCAATGGGATGTGTGTGTGCAGGGCCACAGCAAAATCTGCATCTAAATTAGTAATCACTGGGGACTTACGACTGATCTAAGAAAGGGCAGGGGTCCTTAATAGACCATGAGGCTCCTAGGCATATTCCTCTGTGTCACTTAAACCAACATGGTACCATTAGGGGACGCAACTGAAATTATTCAATTTTACTGTCCTTTTCAAACTTCAACGTGGATCCCCATCTTCTGCTGATTAAATATATTGCGTAGACTTTATTTGTGCTTTAGCTTCTATTTATCTGGTGTTTTTCCTCTATTACTCCCTCATGATCATTTAAGTTCTGTTTCAAACTAATTCCCAATGCACTGTTTGCATATAAGTGTGTTTTCTTTATGTACAGGAATATGCTGAAATGACATGGTATTAAGGAAGGACCCATAGTTGTCATGTTCATTAGAAAAGCAGAGCTGCTGACATTATGTTCCTCATCCAGATTGTCTGTTGTCCAGATCATATGCACCCTCAAGTTATCATCAGCTGATTTTAACATTTTTTTTATTGCATTTTACAATTCTCTTTTCAATATGCAGCCTCCTTATCTTTATTATTATTATTCAGGGGCATATGGTTCTAGGTATTTTAAACTTCTACAAATAAATTCAGTGTTTTCAAAGAAACTCCACCTTGAATGTTGTGACAAATAGGGGGTGCTGTCGTCCCCTTGAACCTTCAGATCAGACGCCAGACACCAGATAAAAGTCCAAAAGTTGACTTTATTATAATTAATAAATGCACAAAGCACCCTACACTCCACAATACTCATACAATACTCAATAATTACTACAATAACAATCCTCCACACTCCCAGACGCATTGTCCCCTGCCAACCCTGGGATCTCCCACAGTCCTTTTTAAAGTCCTTGACCCGGAAGTGTTTCTTTCCCTCAGTCCATGTGACTTTGTAACACTTCCGGGTCGGGTGAAAAACTCCTTTTCTTCAACCCGGAAGCACGTCATTTCTTCTGTCCATGTGACTAGGATGTACTTCCAGGTTGTAGGGAAAACAATCCTTGTGTCTCCCTGCAGCGCCTTCTAGCGGCCCCTGTGGTATCCAGCAGGGCTGTGGATAAAAACTCCATTGTCCAGAATTCCCTGCTGGTCTTCGAGGCACCTCCATGCTGCAGGGAGGGCTCCATCTGGCGGCCTGGAGGTATTGGCCGAGATGACAAGCCAGCCATAGACCACAATACTGTGACAGACGGGATGCCATTCTGTGTATGTGCCAGGTGAGCAAGCATGGGCTGCTCAGTACCTCCCCCTGACCACTTGGTGGCAGCCCCCCGAATGACTCTGGTGTCTCAGATACCCACAGGGCTCCATGGGAGATGGACTTTTCCACAGCCATGTTGGAATCCGGGGTGGCCACTGGTAAGCTCTGCAGAGGTTCCTGGGCCCATCTGGGCCATAGTTCAGCCACACCCGGAGGTGCAGTTGGGGACAGGTGGTCAGGCACCTAAAGCACTTCCAGGTGAACTATAAAAGGGGCCAGCAGCCACCACTCCAGGAGCCTGAGTCGGGAGGAGGAGGACGAGGACAACGCTAGCCGGGAGGAGTGGTGGTGCAATGAAGAAGAGTGTGGTGTTTTAGGAGTTTTTGGTGCTTTTGGGACCGTGTTGTGCCTGTGGGACATGGAGAAGACGTGCCCGCCCTACAGGTGAAGAAAAATAAAAGTTCACTTGCTTTTATACGTGGCTCCGGTGTCAGCCTGTGTCGGGTTGGTGCCTATATAGCGCCTTTGTTACAATACACTACCAGTCAAATGTTTTAGAGCCCCCTTTAGTTTTTTCAATTTTTAAGAAAATGCACACAGTTGAATGTCTTAATGTTTCATGGATCCAAGTCATAGAACAAATAAACAATGGGAAATGAAAAATAAGTCAAGAAATCAGTAACTGTATAAAATTTTATTCAAAGTTTTGATTAATTGAAGTATCCTCCTTTTGCTGATCTGTGGTAACCCTTTTGATTCAGAATGCCAGTTACGCTGTGCAAGTCACCAACTTGGCCAGCCAAAGACCCCCAGACCATCACACTTCCTCCTCCATGTTTGACAGTTGGTGTCACACACTGAGGATCCCCCATTTTGTCAACTCGACGGTGTGCAAACACCCTACTTGATAAACTGAGGATTTCAAATTTTGATTTATTGGTTCATAAGACTTTCTTCCAGGCTGCAGTAGTCCACAGCCGGTATTTCAAGGCCCTGTTTTGTCCTTTAAGGAATGGCCTTCTTACTGCCACTCTCCCTGTCAAACCTGCAACACAAAGTCTCCTCTTCACAGTAGAAATTGAGACTTGCTTTACTTGACCTGCGCTGTTAAGCTGTGCTTGAAGCTGTTGTGCTGTGACACGCCTGTCAAGCACACTGGTGACCCCTGGAAGCGTGTCTTCTGATTGGGTTGTGAGTTTGGGTTTGCCTGATCTCATCCTATCAGAGTTTCTTGCAGTTCCCAATGGCCTTTGGATTATGTAGAGCACCACTGTACTCACTGACACTTTGATTTGTTTTGCAATTTCTCTAAGTGAAAGGCCTACACTTCTAAGGGTAATATTGCTCGGTCTCATTGCTTGTGTTAATTGCCATTTTCTTGTCATTATTACTGGAATTTATAACTTCCTACAGTGTAATATTGTCCAAGCAGTACTTCAGAGGTTGTAGTAACACAGTATATTCCAGCTCCACTTTAAGACAGACTGATGGTTTTTAAGTAATCAACAGAGGTTGGGACACCTATGTAAATTGTTTGCTTTAACTTGCAAGGCTTAATTTACTTTAATTGCTGCAGAACCTCTTTAAGTTGTAACCTATTAGTTGTTCCCAGAAGAAGGCCCATTTGTATTATTCTGAAATTTCTTTCTTGACCTAAACTTTAAACTGATTAAATTTGGATAAAATCTGGAAAAACTGAGGTGCTCTAAAATGGTAGTGTACATGACAATGACTGTATATTCCCATCTCCAGCTTATCCCCATTTTGATATTTAACAGCTTTAATTACTTTCCTGAGCTTGTGGCTGCTTTTAACTGCATACATGTTTCCATATGCAAATACATTTCTGCACGCCTTAAGTAAATTTTGAAAGTCACTCCTGACAAATATTTATCCTCAGGTTCAGGAGTCCAGTTTTCATAAAAAAGAAAAAAAACAGAATGGAAGATCATCATGGCTATTTGGATACCTGTTAAGCTCTCCACCAGCACTAGGAGGCAGCACGTCACATTTACTAGTTCAAGTCGATGTGACGATGCGGGTTCGGCTCCACGCTCCCATCTGATATTTGGAAGCCCTTGAACCCAACACCGTCGATAATGTCACCGAGTGAGCTAAACAGTGAGACAACATTTGAGCAAGGGGATGGTTAAAAAAAAAGTGCATAGTGCTTTTATTAAAAACAGTCCATCAATCAAAAAAAAAGTGTTCAAATAAATAGTGCAGTGATTCACAAATCTTCATTAAATAAATAATCCTTAAAAATCAAACGTGGAGGTTAAAAAAAACAATAAGAAAAGCAATCTTTTAAAACAAGGTTAAAACATCCAACAGGACGCAGTCTTTAAAAAACACAACAATGACAAGCCTGGTGCTTCTTTTCTGTTAGCGTCTCACCTGCTTCTCCCAGTTGGGCTTTGCAGCAGGCGAGACGCTCTCTGCAGCTGCCGTCTTCAACTCACGGACGAGACTGGAGACCTCCCGATCCCTGGCTTCGGTCTGGCACTCATCCCAGCCTCGAGACTTGGTTTCCACCAATGGCCAGGTCGCTCATGTTGGGGACTCCACCACCAAGCCTCCTGACTCCCGCTGCCTTTCCGGTCTTCTGCGGCCAGTTGCCTTCCCCTGGTCACTCCTGCTACCTGCTCTCTCAGCGGGAGCGACATCAACTACAACCCCTGGGTGTAGGCCTAACACCCAGGCCCTCACAGCTGCCCACGAGCACTCGTTCGCTCGCTCACCACACACTCCGTGTGCCTCTCTCTTGCACCGACCTGCTTCCTCTCTCACTCTCATGTAACCTCCGTCCTCTCTTTTTCTGTTTTCTTTTTCTCGTTCCTTCTCCCAACTGGCTCATGCTTCTTTTAAAGAACGAGGGGCCATATCAGCTGCAGCACATTAGCCACGGGAACAATCACGGATGTGGGCAGTTCCTCACCTGTGCACTCGGTGAAAAATGCCCACAACGCAGATCGCCCCGCGGCTTGCTACAACCACTACGCCCCCAAACGAAACCGCGAGCGCGGTGATCATTTATTTAAATGGCCTTTGCTAAGCGAGCTGTGGACCCATAACACCACAGTCGATAGCTAAACAGCAGGTCAGGCCAAGCTGAACTTGAGGTGCTTGCACTGCCACTTTGTTCCCCAAGAGTGCCCCAAACACTGCTTGTCCAATTTCTCAATCTTATGATGAAACTAGCTGTCTCCCGCGGCTTCGCCTGCGTAGTAGTGAAACTAAACATATTGTAAAAATCAACAAAAAAATAAAACAAAATGTAATACTTTGTATTGAAAAGAATTTATATTAATAGCTTTCTTATCTGAGGGTCTCTTGATATTCAGTATTTTTGGTTTTGCTATCAGGGGTGAGAATGTAGCTGTGATCTCTTTGCCAAAAATGTAAAACAGTGGCAAAGCATCTCTGGCCAAATGGAAGGTAGGTACGCTCCAACGTCAAACGTTGCCATTGTATCTGATCGTGTTCAACTCAGATGGGAAGAAGAGCATATGGCTATGATATCTCTGCCAATGAGCAGGTACCCTCTAAAACACACTTAGCTGTGATCTCTCTCTCAAAAAGTCAAACGTTACTCCTTAATGTCTGCTGAACAAACAGGTATCGCTAGCTAAGTGGAGGCAAGTTATGCTCCAACACGTGGTGAGAGGTAGACCAACTCAAATGGAGGTTGGCGTGTGAGTGAGGAGGGCCCCGCTTGGCTCCCTTACTCCTGAGGTCCCAGTTTCCCCTCCCCTCGGCCCGCAGCCTGTCTCACGGATTTGTGCGAATAAATCAGTGCCGCCACTGATCTACAATACTTAGCAAGATGAGAGAAGTCACAAAATCAACCGGAATGTTCAAGCAAATTATAGAAAAAAACCTGTTAAGCAACATGCACTTCAGCTCTGCTTTGTGATAAAGTGGCACAGCCTCACTTGCGAATGATTAGATAAGTGGCATGTTTCTCCTCTCACGCCCCCCTGCCAAGGTCATAATAGTGACAGTTGGCTGCAGTTGTTGCTGCAGTGCCAGCCCTTTGATTAGCATGTAGAGGCTCAGATAGGCGGGCCCACCTGGTCAAGGAGAGCATATTGACTTTCTACTAAACTTCCTATGCTTTTCCAGTAACATTGAGTCCATTAATTATTCCATCATGAGGTAAAGCACTTTTCCTATTGCGGGCTGCTGACTTCTGCAATCAAGGAGCTAATTATTAACCAGCGTGCTGTTGACAAAGTTTGGCAGGCCTGAATAGCCCCCCACACTGATTTGCTAAACCTCTCCATTGACCGCTTCCTACTTTAGCCACTTGAGCTTGCCACAGAAAGCATAAGCAAGGATTCAAGGTGGGCAACAGAAACTTACCTGGGGAGTCATCGATGGAAAGAGGAGGAGGAGGAAAAAGGGAAGTGGAGGACAAATCATGTCATTGACTGGAAAGTGCGTCAACCTGCCTCTTTTCAATCATATCGGCATGGGACTGTTCAGAATCCTGGTGGGACCTGGCACTGAAATTATTAAGTCCAGTACTGGCATTGTACCGTGTGCCACAGAGAGATTGGGCGCTACAAGGCGAGTAATCCAGCGTCTTTAAAGACAGACTTTCATCACTTAATATTTTAAATTGTAGCAGTAAATGGATTTTCATCAGCGTCAGAGTGCTTGTGAGTCAATTTACTTTTATGGTGCCTTACAGTCGTTATGGGCCTGGGGTTAAAGTCACAAATTTGCAGGTTGAAACTGAGTGAGCCGACTAGTCAAACAACATAAACATATGCAGTACTTCTGTGCATTATGGTATCAAAATGGGCCTCCTATGTAACTACTGTTTATTAGGCTTGTTTAAAGTTCTTTGATAATGTAATGTATTTTCATTTTTAAGTGTTTATCCCAATCCAGAGTTCAAATCTGCCTTGTGCCTTAAGTGGCTAGGATAAGCTCTGACCCTCATGATTCTGAGCTTGGGTACCTTTCAGATGGCTCCCTATCAAAAAAAATCACAAAATAATTTTAAACAAATGGCATTTTATGCAGCATTTTGTAATTCATCAGGTGCTCCATCCTAATATTTGTCCATCCACCATTTACTGAAGCCAAGTCTGCTGAAAGCTGCAGTACTGGACACTTGATGAAATGACAGTCCATTGCAGGGCACACTACTAAACCAATTTGAAGTAATTAGTTGATCTAACTTGCCTACCTTTGGGATGTGGGTGGAACACTTGAGGAGAAGCTTGTGCAGAGTCAAGGAGAACATACAGCTATGAATTTGTAGATTATACAGCATCTTTTACAGTGACCTGACATAAACTTCTTTAGAGAATCAAGTGAAACGCTTTATTTCTCAACCACTCATCTAATATAAACACTTGCTCCATCTGTTTCAGAGTCATGTGACAGGTGTCTGGTCACACTTACAGGTAATCTAACCTGGACACTGTTAAAATATCCGACTACGCCACCCAGTTTTATAAGAGACTGGGAACTCTTGAAATTTATCGATAATAGCACACAGGTTTGTTTAAATTGGGCGGTGAGTAAACACACAATGAAAGACACAACAGTAATTTCAGGAAAAGCAACACTAACTTCTATTAGATAGATAGATAGATAGATAGATAGATAGATAGATAGATAGATAGATAGATAGATAGATACTTTATTAATCCCAAGGGGAAATTCACATACTCCAGCAGCAGCATACATAAAGAACAATATTAAATTAAGGAGTGAATAAAAATGCAGGTATAACAGACAATAACTTTGTATGATGTTAACGTTTACCCCCCGGGTGTAACTGAAGATTCGCATAGTGTGGGGTCTCCTCAGTCTGTCAGTGGAGCAGGACGGTGACAGCAGTCTCTCACTGAAGCTGCTCCTCTGTGTGGAGATGATCCTGTTCAGTGGATGCAGTGGATTCTCCATGATTGACAGGAGCCTCCTCAGCGCCCATCGCTCTTCCACAAATGTCAAACTGTCCAGATCCATGCCTACAATAGAGCCTGCCTTCCTAACAAGTTTGTCCAGGTGTGAGGTGTCCTTCATCTTTATGCTGCCTCCCCAGCACACCACCGCGTAGAAGAGGGCGCCACAACCGTCTGGTAGAACATCTGCAGCATCTTATTGCAGATGTTGAAGGACGCCAGCCTTCTAAGGAAGTATAGTCGGCTCTGTCCTTTCTTACACAGAACATCAGTATTGGCAGTCCAGTCCAATTTATCATGCAGCTGCACTCCCAGGTATTTATAGGTTTGCACCCTCTGCACACAGTCACCTCTGATGATCACGGGGTCCATGAGGGGCCTGGTCCTCCTAAAATCCACCACTAGCTTCTTGGTTTTGCTGGTGTTTAGGTGTAAGTGGTTTAACAAGACAATATTACACAAAAAAATATAAAGTACATTTAAAAGATAAACGAACATAACAAAATCTAAAAATACCAGGAATGAATTTCCTTTTTTTTAAATGGAAAACACAGTCCACATTCTAAAAGTCCATCAAAAACAAAAATTGGAGGATACAACCTTTAGTGGTGCAGAGTCCAGTTTGTGCACTGTTACCCCAACAATTAACCGTCCAACTGTCCATCGATGCAGTCTGTTCACCGGACACTCGTTTCACAACAGAAGTTTTGTCAGGATCGTGGAATCCCTGTCAGAGTCTCTTCATCGGTCCTTTTTTTCCACTCTGGGCTCCTTGTGTTGCTGTGATCTAGGCACACCTCATTTCTGCCAGCTTTCCTCAGTCCTTTCATGCGGCTTCCCTCTCTCGCTGGACCCACAACTGGCGTCTCTTTGTGGAGCTGTCTCTTCCCCCCTGGAAGTAAGTGTTGCCATCCTTGTGCCTCACATTGTGCCAGCCACGTACCCCAGTCTGCCAGTGAGCCCCTCTGCTCTGTCCGAGTGTCTTGGCAGCATTCTCAGTGGACTGTCCCTCTCTTTGCCTTCTCCTGCCCAGAAGTTCAAATCTCCTTCAGTCCCTGCCATTATCAGTTCTGGACAATCAAATTAAACAATGGCACATCTAAATTTCCTGTGTTTAACAAATAATGAAAACACAAGTTAACAAAATGTATTGTTACCAACTATCAATGAGTACACAGCTGATTAGAAACCAATATTCTCAGACATGTTAATTTCCAAGTCAGGTAAATACAAACATTTTCCAAGGAAGGAGCAGTTCTTTTATCACAATGTTATATTGTTTGTATGTTTAAGCAGTTAAACCTTCAAAGCGGTGATTCTTTTACAAGACAGCAAATACCGATATCCTGTAGACAGCCATCACAATAACTGGAAATTTGCCTTTTAACTTCTCACCTCAGTCCAAACAATGGGTGCCTATTGCCTGTTCATCTGCTTGGTTTTAAATGTAATATTTACATGTTTCTTTTCCTAAGAGAGAAATGGAATGACCCAGTGTGCAAAAATGTCCCCCTCTGACAGTCACATGGGTGGAACGTATCCCAGCAGCATTTGGTGCAAGGCAGAATCCAACCCTGGGTGGTGAATGGTCTTCTTCATTGGGTACAGTCATGCAAAAATCCACATTAGGGCTGATTTAGAGTCACATTTGGGAGATTAAAGGAAAAGCCAGAGAACCTGAAGAGACAACAAAAGAAGCTGGGATTTGAACCCACGATTCTGGGTCTGTTAGGTAGTATTACTAACCTCTTTGAGACCCTTTTTGGGTGCATTCACATGTAATGTGCAAAGCGCCTATCACAAAAGCGTGTCTCTGTCTGTCCCTCTGTCTGCCTGCATGAAACAACTCGGCTCTACATTGATCAATTTTGTTAAAAGGTAGTACACTTATTCTTCACAGAAATGTGACAAGGCAGTTCAATTTTCATTCAGATATCTCAAACAGATCACACTCTACAAAGTTTTAAAAGCATTGGTGAATTTTCAAACTCGTCCATCTTGAAACAGAGAAACGTGCTGTGAGACTTCAACTATGATTTAGTTTACTTTTTCACGTTTACCTTGAGAGCGGTAGCTTGAACTTGTATATTCTGCATATTTTACTCATCTGACAGACTCTCTGAAGCCCAATGCAAGTGAGTCAAATGCTGAGCAGAGCGCACACGTGTTAACAGCTCACATAGCAGCACCTTCTCCTGCTGCTTTAGGTAAATTAACTAATAGAGTGCAAAAGTAGAGTATCTATCTCATCAGTGACATTCATGTCTCTGGTGACTCTTCCTATGAAGTCAGTAGATGGATTGGTAGAGAATGGGGGGTGATGAGGTCACTGGAAAGGGGTGTGACGCTCCCCCGATATCTATGCAAAAGGACGAAGGTCCAAGTCTTTGGAGTCCTGGTGCTACCTGTCATGCTATATGGCTGTGAGACATGGACGCTATCCAGTGACCTTAGATGAAGGCTGGACTCCTTTGGTACTGTGTATCTTTGTGGAATCCTTGGGTACCATTGGTTTGATTTTGTGTTGAGTTGAGCGGTTGCTCATGGAGTCCCGAATGAGGCACATTACCTGCATTGTGAGGGAGCGTCAGTTACGGTACTATGGTCATGTGACGCAATTCCTTGGGGGTGATCCGGCTCACAGGATCCTCATTGTTGAGGACCCAAGTGGCTGGACCAGGCCAAGGGGTTGCCCTCATAACACCTGGCTGCAGCAGATAGAGGGTCATTTCCAGAGGGTGGGACTGGACCGCGTGTCTGCCTGGGGGGTTGCCAACCAGGATCCCGAGCTGTTTTGTTGTGTGGTGGGTATGGCAACAACCTGTACCAGTGCATGCTCCTCAACCTGACCCGACCTGATTGGTCCACACCTAAACCCTCCCACACAAAAAAAAAAAAACAGTGCTCTTTATAGATTTAGGTGTACTGAAACTATTTATGAAATTGAAATTTCTCTATCACAAACCAGTTTTGCAAGGTGAAAAAAAGCCATTTAAAAATAAAAATGGTTGATTTTTTATAAATAAGTTACATTTATTTTATAATATAAGTACTTCACATGCTCAGAATATTATTTGAAGAATATTTTGAGAGGAAAATTGGCGGTCTTCCTTGCTCAACACTAGTTGAGATGGGAACATCACTAAATCAAGTACTTGCTACATATTTTTTTTTAATTTCAATGAGTATTGGATACAATAGCATCCAATAACCCTGTAACATTTAAGCACACGGTAAAAGACAACGCAACTTTTCTTTATTGAAGGCAAAGCTTGTGACACAATGTTCTTGGGAAAACAAAGATGGAATACTATGAAGAGCCTTGAGGGCAGCATGTCGTTAAAAAATCCATTTCCTATAGTCCCATTTGGATTTTTATTACCTGAGAACATGGTAGTGGTCTCTGATGATCATGTGGAGGGGGTCCACCAGAATATTATTCAAATGGACAAACGTTATAGTGCAAAGTGGGCTGAGTCTACAGTCATATAAAAAAGTTTTGGGAACCCCTCTTAATTCTTTGGATTTTTGTTTATTATTGGCTGAACTTTCAAAGTAACAACTTCCTTTTAATATATGACATGCCTTATGGAAACAGTAGTATTTCAGCAGTGACATTAAGTTTATTGGATTAACAGAAAATATGCAATATGCGTCATAACAAAATTAGACAGGTGCATACATTTGGGCACCCCAACTGAGATATTACATTAATACTTAGTTGAGCCTCCTTTTACAAATCTAACAGCCTTTAGACGCCTCCTCTAGAGCCTTTGATGAGTGTCTGGATTCTGGATGGAGGATTTTTGACCATTTCTCCATACAAAATCTCTCCAGTTCAGTTAAATTTGATGTCTGCCAAGCATGGACAGCCTGCTTCAAATCATCCCATAGATTTTCAATGATATTCAAGTCAGGGGACTGTGATGGCCATTCCAGAACCTTGTACTTCTCCCTCTGCATGAATGCCTTTGTAGATTTCGAACTGAGTTTTGGGTCATTGTCTTGTTGGAATATCCAAACCCTGCGTAACTTCAACTTTGTAACTGATGTTTGAACATTATTCTGAAGAATGTGTTGATGTTGGGTTGAATTCATCCGACCCTCAACTTTAACAAGGGCCCCAGTCCCAGAACTAGCCACACAGCCCCACAACATGATGGATCCTCCACCACATTTGACAGTAGGTAGCAGGTGTTTTTCTTGGAATGCGGTGTTCTTCTTCCACCATGCAAAGTGCTTTTTGTTATGACCAAATAACCCAATTTTTATCTCATCAGTGCAAAGCACTTTGTTCCAAAATGAATCTGGCTTGTCTAAATGAGCATTTGCATACAACAAGTGACTCTATTAGTGGCGTGAGTGCAGAAAGGGCTTCTTTCTCATCACCCTGCCATACAGATGTTCTTTGCGAAAATTGCTCTGAATTGTAGAACGATGTACAGATACACCATCTGCAGCGAGATGTTCTTGCAGGTCTTTGGAGGTGATCTGTGGGTTGTCTGTAACCATTCTCACAGTCCTGTGCATATACCGCTCCTGTATTTCTCTTGGCCTGCCAGACCTACTGGGTTTAACAGCAACTGTGCCTGTGGCCTTACATTTCCTGATTACATTCCTTACACTTGAAACTGACAGTGTAAACATCTAAGATGGCTTTTTGTAGCCTTCCCCTAAACTGTGATACTGAACAATCTTTGTTTTCAGCTCTTTTGAGAGTTGCTGTGAGGATCCCATGCTGTCACTCTTCAGAGGAGAGTCAAAGGGAAGCACAACTTGCAACTGACCACCTTAAATACCTTTTCTCATGATTGGACACTCCTGTCTATGAAGTTCAAGGCTTAACGAGCTAATCCAACCAATTTGGTGTTGCAAGTAATCAGCATTGAGCAGTTACAAGCATTCAAATCAGCAAAATTACAAGGGGACAGACATTTTTTCACAGTTTTTCACATTTGATTTAATTTCATAGAACTAAATACTGCTTCACTAAAAATCTTTGTTTGGAAAGCACCCCAGTACTCAGGTGTTCTTAGGAAATGAAAGATATACCGCTGTTATCTTTTTTGTTGAAAGTAGAGTCAATTATTATGCAGGCTGAGAGGGGTTCCCAGACTTTTTCATATGACTGCATGTTAGCAGACTCCCACCATGAAACACCTTCTGAGGATTATAAGATGAAAAAACTACCAAGTGACTACCTTTTATAAGTAACAATTATCCATCCATCCATCCATTATCCAACCCGCTATATCCTAACACAGGGTCACGGGGGTCTGTCAATCCCAGCCAACACAGGGTGCAATGCAGGAAACAAACTCTGGGCAGAGCGCCAGCCCACCACAAGGCACACACACACACCAAGCACACACTAGGGACAATTTAGGATCGCCAATGCGCTGTGAAGTATAGCGGTCCGGACACACACATGCGGACACCGTTTTATCCATCCCACCACGTTTATTTACACTATTTACAAAGAATATAAAATCCAAGTGCACCGCCCCCAAACCCCCCCGAAGTCTAGGCTCTCAACAGCCACTGTCTTCCCAAGTCCAGGCTCTCACTAGCCACTTTCTTGTCCCACAACACACTCGGGCCTCTCCTCGCCTCTTCTGCCACGACCTCGTTCTCCTCCTCACCCGACTCCAGCCTTGATTACAGGGTGGCGGCTCCTTAAGTGGTTGGCTGATTGGTGACCACACCCAGCCACCTGCCACAGCGCCTAACCTGCATGTCTTTGGACTGTGGGAGGAAACTGGAGCACCCGGAGGAAACCCGCGTAGACACAGGGAGAACATGCAAACTCCATGCAGGGAGGACCCGGGAATCCTAACTGCAAGGCAGCAGCTCTACCCACTGCGCCACCCAGTAACAATTATATCTAAAACAATTATATGTCATGGGGGTCTACTGGAGCCAATCCCAGCCAACACAGGGCACAAGGCAGGAATCAATCCCGGGCAGGGTGCCAACCCACCACAGGACACACACACCCAAGCACACACTAGGGACAATTTAGGATCCCCAATGCCCCAAACCCGCATGTCTTTGGACTGTGGGAGGAAACTGGAGCACCCGGAGGAAACCCACGCAGACAAGACACGGGGAGAACATGCAAACTCCAAGCAGGGAGGACCCGGGAATCCTAACTGCAAGGCAGCAGCGCTACCCACTGCGCCACCCAGTAACAATTATATCTAAAACAATTATATGTGAATTTATAATTTATTTGGGTCTAATTGTGCTTATTCTAAAATAGTGTTTTTTTGTTTTCATTTTAAACCTTCATTTTTCAAACACTTGGTGTGATTGACCAATTTTGTTGCCAGATTTGGGTTCAGCACCCTCAGCTCTGTAAAGAACACTTCACTTGGGAGTGTCGTAATGGGCTATTTTTGTTAGAGATGTGCAAAGAAGAACTTCACTCTCTTGGCTCAAAATTTGGACAAGTGGTTAACATGTTGGAGTACAACATGCAAAGCGTGAATTTGTTTCATTCACTGTGTGACCCAAATGATTTATTCTGCCTGACGGGTTTTTCTGGTGGCAAGTAAAGTGGAGTCTGAATGTTTGTCAGATGCAAAATCAGACACTTCCAGCTCTTTACAATCATTTAGGGATTCACAAATCCCAGTCCAGAGTGTTATTTCAGCTTGAAAACATCTTTCGAAGCTACCAGCATCTAATTAAGGAAATATGACTGACTTTTTAGTTTTTCCAAATTGATTAATTTACTCCTATATTTAGTTTCAGGTTTGTAGTACGTTAAACACAAGCAACACAAATGGAGAAGATAGAAAAGTGCAGCTTAAGCAGCAACAGCTCCCATTGCAGTAAGTCAAGCTTGTTATTCTGAATAAAATGTTTATCTTTCTACAAGTAAAATATTAAAGTAAAAAGTCAGGGTAACTTGAATTTAAAACTAATGAGCCACTTCAGAATATGCTTCCTTGGATATTGTTATATTTTAGGCAGGGTCTGCGCACTGGCTTGAGTATGCTCTCCTCTTTCTCGGTCATTTCTGTTGTTTTTGTAATATCATTTTACATATGTGTTTGTCAGATTGTATTTAATATTGTTTGCCTAAATATTATTTAGTGTTTGTATATTGTGTGCATATCTTTCTTTGCTACATCCACTATGACATCACTGCTGAAGGACCACCCTCAGCAGGATTCCCAGGTCTTTAAAAACGTTTATAGCCCAATGACAGCCTAAAAATAGTGGACTTGCCCAGAAAAATAGTCCAATATCTGAGGTAGACGGAATGACCCTCCATCATAGTCAAAGGGGAGAGAGATTTTAGAACGGTAAAGAACATATATGAGTGCAAATAACAGTGGTATGGAAAAAATGCTGGGGAGCGGATTTAAAAATAAGCCAAATTACTTTGTAGCCTGTAGCAGCAGAGTGTTGTACCGTGTTAGCCATAGATTGATACAGGAGAAGGTAGGGTGAAATGACATCTTTTATTGGCTAACTAAATAGATCAGCGTTTCTCAACCTTTAAGTATTTGCGACCCGAGTTTTCATAACAGTTTTAATCGCGCCCCCCCTAACATTTATTTAAAATGTAAATGCATATTTTATTATACCTACTTAACTTTTATCGACATTTATCTAACTCTATATTTATTGTTCTAGTATCAGAATGTAGTTTAAGTTAATTTGTTTTGGTTTCAATAGATGTTTTTTTCATATTTTTGATTCTTGTTTTCTTTTTTTCACATCTTCGCGCCTCCCTTTTTGTTACTTCGTGTCCCCCTAGTGAGAACCACTAAAACAGATTGATGCATCCACTAAACAGGATCATCTCCAGATACAGGAGCAGCTTCAGCGACAGACTTTTGTCACCGTCCTGCTCCACTGACAGACTGAGGAGATCGTTCCTCCTCCACACTATGCGACTCTTCAATTCCACCCGGGGGAGTAAATGCTAACATTACTCAAAGTTATTGTCTGCTTTTACATGCATTTTTATTACTCTTTAATTTAATATTGTTTTTTGTATCAGTATACTGCTGCTGGATTATATGAATTTCCCCTTGGGATTAATAAAATATCTATCTATCTATCTATCTATCTATCTATCTATCTATCTATCTATCTATCTATCTATCTATCTATCTATCTTATAGAGTGCCTTTCTTATCTATCTATCTATCTATCTATCTATCTATCTATCTATCTATCTATCTATCTATCTATCTATCTATCTATCTATCTATCTATCTATCTATCTATCTATCTATCTATCTATCTATCTATCTATCTATCTATCTATGTAATCTATTTTGTAGCCTTTAACAACCACAACCCTCAAAAGTCCATGTTTTCCTATGAATATCAATAAACATAGCCCGATTGTGTGAGAAAACCTGTCAATATTGACCCTCAGTCTATTTATGCAAAGTGTCGTTAATTTTGTAGAGTAAGGAATGCTTTTGTATTATTAGGACAGTATGGTTTTTGAAAATTTTGTTTTGTTTTTGTGGATTTGTATTTTCATTTTGGGCTAGCTTTGGCATCTTTGGGATGCCTTTTTTAGGAAAAACCTTTCTGCCATATTTTTTTGCCCATCAACCCCCCATGTCTTTTTGTGCTTCCTTCTTGATTGTTTAAATAAGTTCTTTATTTATAAAGGATCTTCATTTCTTTTTGACTTTTAATGTCACTTGAGGGGCATTTTTGAGTGCACATAACATCCATTCAGTCAACTACTGAATGCATATACTGTATGTCTGTGGTCCCATAAGGTTATAATAGAGTTAAAACATGCCAATTAGAGAACGGGATTTAGCAGAAATAACCGGATGTAGCAAACACAGCAGCCTTCCTCACATAACACATGTAACCCATGACTCTTGTATAAAAAGTGAATGTGCTGATAGGCATACACTCTTAAAAATAAATGTGCCAGTGTGGTGCTTCAGAGTGATGCCAAAGGAGAATCATATTTGGTTCCCAAAAGACCTGCTGACATGGAGGTTCCAGAAAGAACTTTTTACTTATTTAGATCTGCAACAGGCTCCATATAGTAAATAACCATGAATAGATGGTGACAGATTTATGAAATACCAAAGGCTCATTATTTTAAAAGGTCTCTTGTTGCATACAATAATACAGGCTAAGTCTGCAGGTTTTCTTAATATCTTAGCATCTTGCTTGGCAGCCTACAGTACATTAAAGATTGTAAATATTTTTCTACATATTAGAAACTTCTCAAAGAACAAAGAACCAACTTCACATGCAGAGAAGACTCCCCAGAATGGCATGGTGAATCGTGAAGTGGTGGCTGTATGAGGAACCACACAACCCATTAAAGAACCGTAAAATGTCATTAAAGAGGCATTATTTTTCAGAGTATACAATGACACAGTACATATGTAACTTATAATACATACTGGGGGCGACACAGTGGCACAGTGGTAGCGCTGCTGCCACGCAGTAAGGAGACCTGGGTTCACTTTCCGGGTCCTCCCTCGTGGAATTGGCATGTTCTCTCCGTGTCTGTGTGGGTTTCCTCTGGGTGCTCCGGTTTCTCCCACAGTCCAAAGACATGCAGATTAGGTGCATTGGCGATTCTAACTTGTCCCTAGTGTGTGCCCTAGTTTGTGGGTGTGTGTGGGCTGCCTGGGGTTTGTTCCTGCCTTGCGCCCTGTGTTGACTGGGATTGGCTCCAGCAGACCCCCATGACCATGAAGTTGGGATATAGCGGGTTGGACATTGACTGACTAAACAAGTGACTTAGATGGATAGCCGAGTAGTTGATTGGCATTTAATAAACAGTTATATGCCAGTCACTCTCTGGTACCTTTATAGAGTGAAAGGCTATAACTTAACACAAATCTGTTAATCACTACTCACTGCTTCTTAAACTGGATACCTCTTGTGCCATCTGTGATGGCAGACACAGAAAATGTTAACTTAATTTCATGAGACTTCTTTCAGCATTTAGAATATAAAATTTTACACTTGAGATTATACTGTATCTCTTTCAAATTTAAATGCATTAATGCATGTGGTGGATTGTATTAGAACATTAGAACCAATCTAGACGAGAACAGGCCATAACTGTTCAACAAAGCTTGCCAGTCCTATCCACTTATTTCTTCCAAAAAACATCAAGTCGAGTTTTGAAAGACCCTAAAGTCCTATTGTCTACCACACTACTTGGTAGCTTATTTCAAGTGTCTGTCATTCTTTGTGTAAAGAAAAACTTCTGTTTGTGCGAAATTTACCCTTAACAAGTTTCCAACTGTGTCCCTGTGTTCTTGAAGAACCCATTTTAAAATAACAGTCTTGATCCACTGTACTCATTCCCTTCAAAATTTTAAACACTTCAATCATGTCTCCTCTTAAACTTCTTTTGCTTAAACCAAAAATGCTTAGTTCTTTTAATCTTTCCTCATAACTCACCCCCTGTAGCCCTGGAATCAGCCTAGTCGCTCTTCTCTGGACCTTTTCTAGTGCTGCTATATGTCCTTTTTGTAGCCTGGAGACCAAAACTGCACACAGTACTCAAGATGAGGCCTCACCAGTGCATTATAAACCTTGAGTAGAACCTCCTGTGACTTGTACTCCACACATCAAGGCGCTATATAACCTCACATTCTGTTAGCCTTCTTAATGGCTTCTGAACACTGTCTGGAAGTCAATAGCTTAGAGTCCACTATGACTCCTAAATCCTTTTCATAAGGTGTACTCTCGATTTTCTGACCGCCCATTGTGTATTCAAAACTAACATTTTTACTTCCTATGTGTAATACTTTACATTTACTGACATTACATTTCATCGGCCACAAATCTGCCCAAGCCTGTATGCTGTCAAAGTCCTTCTGTAATGATATAACGGATTCCAAATTACCTGCTAATCTTGGTATCATCTGTAAACTTAACCAGCTTGTTACTTATATTCCTATCTAAATTATTTTTATATATATTAATAATAGCAGCAGCCCTAGCACTGACCCCTGTGGAGCACCACTCTTAACATCGGTCAGTTCTGATGAGGTTCCTCACACCATCACCCTCTGCTTCCTATGTCTGAGCCAATTGTGCACCCATCTAAAAACATTACACTGAACTCCCACTTCTTTTAGTTTGATGCCTAACCTCTCATGTGGCTCCTTATCAAATGCTGAAAATCAAAATAAATAATATCATTGAGAAGTTAATTCAAATATTTTAAACTGTTGATATTTGCAGTATCACTAAGGATGTTCCACAGATACTGTGTCAAAGTGACCAGTGAGTACCTCTGATACCTTCATCTGAGCTGATCTAACAGCATATGAGGATAGACCTGTACCCAACTGGGTACTATAAAAGGAGCCTGCACGGTAGAAAGGGGGAGATCGAGAATGAAGATCAAAAGGGGGGCAGATCAGAAATGGAAAAGAGAAGATTGAAAGAGAGGTTAAGAGAGAACAGAGAGGCAGGATGGTTGTAAGGAGAGGAGGCATATGTTCGGGAGCATGCCCTGGTGAAGCAAGTGGGGCTGGGGTAAAGGCCCTCCTTAGAGCAATGAAGGGAAGTAGGGGCGCCTCCCTTACAGACACCCAGGGGGACATGATTGGGGTTCGGCAGGGAGTCCTGTGGACCGGTGGTAGGACACTGAACCTGGGATTTAGTGGATGACTACACCTATTGCTGGGCATTTCCTCATGCTGCAAGGAGGTGCCAAATTTTAGGAAGAGGCATTGGGGCTAGTGACTGTTAATTGAAGAAACCTGCCTGGGATTTTTAACCTTGTTTTGATAGAATTATTAATTGCTTGTTTATAACCTTCACTTGATCCTTGATTTTATGGATTTATTTATTTATTTAATGAAGAAGATATTTTGCATTTCACTTTGGGACACTTCTGTTTGTTTTTTAATACAAGCACTGAACACTTTGCACCAAAATCTCACTACCTGTGTGTGTCCTCATTTGCCTGGCTCATCACAGTTTACAACTATCAATGACTCCGGGTTCAAGAGGCTCCCAGAAACAACCAAGGAGCATAGAGCCAACCCAGACTGTCACACAGAGCAGCCTCTGAGTGATCGTGGGTATCCCTGTCATACATGTCTATTGACATGTGTAACTAACTCTCTGATGACAGACAAAGGACAATAAAATGCAAAACACCAGCAGACCTTTAGGCTGATGGAATGCAAGATATGGATGTAGACATAGCTTTATAGAAAATAAGCTTCAGCTGTCTTCGTAATTCATTGATTGGTGCTTATCATTGTGATTATTTTGTGTGCGCTTCTGCGAAACATTGCCATTAGAGAAGGCGTACTCCTGCCCAGTGAAGAAGAAAAAAGTGGGGATAAAGTTTAGAAATATCAGACTTCCTGATCTTAGATCAGAAAGTGTATGTTAGACTAGGGTGGAGGCTAGGCAGGTCACCATCAATACCTTTTTAATATATCGTAGTTATTTTGTTTCTAATTAAGAGACTTTGCTTGCTTTCAAGAGTGTGGTAATTTTTAATACATACATTACATTTATATACCCATCTTCATGTAAGTATTGTGTTTAAAATTACAAATCAAACAATTCAAATACGATTAACGTGCACATGGCAGACCTTAATTTAAGGGGATTTGCATACATTCCGGTCCCACTATATAGAAATGACAACACATTTTCTACCTGGTTCCCCCATTTCAGGGCACCATAAAGTTTGGGAAAATTGGTATCAAAGGTGTTTGTGATTCCTCAGGTGGGTTTCATTACTTCATAAAATATCCTCAGCTTGGTCATACTCTTTGGAGTCGGTAGTTGCCATTGTTAAACATGAGGACAAGAGCTGTGCCAATAAAAGTCAAAGAAGCCAATACGAGATTGAAACACAAGAACAAAACGATTAGAGACATCGGTAAAACCTTAGGGCTCGTTTATACTTCACACTCAGAACACGCACGTGCCTGCATCATGGCTGCAATGCGTTCCCAGCATTCATTTGATGCGTCCTCTGAGGCCGTCCTCAGAAATGAATGCGACGTGTGCGCGAGTTGCAGTACCAGCAAAAAGTCGGGGGGCGCAGTGTGCTAAAAGTTGGAATGTGACGTCAGAGTCTCTGGTTACTATCTACATGTGACAGAAAGCCTACGAGAGCGGTGTGTGCGCTTCGATGTTTGATGAATGGTTCGATGTGGTGAAGCAAAATGCCAACATACAGATGCATTCGTGGCACTTTTATATTCAAGCGTCGCATATTCCCAATCGTAATGACACGATACATTTTAAAAGTCTCACATACCAACTTCTGTGCTGTCTTTTTTTCTAGGGCTTCCTCCGGTCCTGACAGCAGCGACAAACAGCAATAGATCGCCACACTGAGCACATTAAATGTATGATATTCCAACTCTTTGCACATTTAGAATCCTTAGATTTATACTTTATATCATTTTCATGATGAAATGCATTAACGTATGTATGTTCCATTTTACAGATAAATTGGTAATTTTATTTAAATAATGAATACTGATAATAATTACAGTAATACAGTGTGGGTGACACGGTGACAGAGAGTTAGTGCTGCTGTCTTGCAGCGAGTCACGTCACTGATATTCCCTGCCTGGAGTTTACATATTTTCCTGCTGGGTTTCCTCAGTGTGCTCCGATTTCCTTCCAAAGATATGTAAATTTGGTTACACTACAATGACGCCAGTGTATGTGTGTGGTTGTATTCACCTTGCGTAAGCTGATGCCTCATCCAGGGATTGTTTCTGCCTCGTGCCCAATGCTAGCTGAAATGGACAAATCTCTGGATTGTGAGATTTAATCATTAAACATTCTTTTCAGATATATTGTGGTAAGGTGTTATCGGAATTTAATGGGTGTTCCAGGGAATTCACAACACAGCAAAGCCGAACCTATTTTCACCGTGATAATATCTCGCACTGCCACCTTTTGGATTCCTCCAGATTTACGTAAAGTACGTGCGCAAGTATAAAGTGTACAACGCTTGCGTAACAGGATCGTCCGTGCAGCATGCGTATCGTCGCGTGAAGTATAAACCCGGCCTTAAAGATGACTTAAATCAGCTGTCTGGAATATTAAAAAGAAGAAAGAACACACTGGTGAGCTCAGTATTGGAAAGGGTCTGGTAGGCCAAGGAAGACCTCCACTGCTGATGACAGAAGAATCCTCACCATGGTAAAGAAAAAGTCAAAAATGCCCGTCCAAGAGATCAGAACAGTCTTCAGGGGGCAGATGTGGATGTGTCAGAGATGACTGTCTGAGGAAGACTTTCATGAACAGAAACACAGAGGCCAGACTGCAAGATACAGACCACTAGTTAGCCCAAAAAATTGGATGGCCAGATTACAGTTTGTCAAAAAGAATTAAAAGAGTCTGCGGAATTCTGTTTCTGAGTTGATCTACAATCATATTTGTAAAGGGGGAAAACGTTTCTGGCTCTGACTATAGCCCTGAGGGATACCAGTACAGTGGAACCTCGGTTCACGACCATAATTTGTTCCAAAACTCTGGTCGTTAAACCGATTTGGTTGTGAACTGAAGTAATTTCCCCCATATGTAAATACAATTAATCCGTTCCAGACCGTACGAACTGTATGTAAATATATTTTTTTAAGTTTTTAAGCACAAATATAGTTAAATATACCATAGAATGCACAGCATAATAGTAAACTAATGTAAAAACATTGAATAACACTGAGAAAACCTTGAAAAACAGAGAAAACTAACACTGCAAGAGTTTGTGCTATAGCGCTACGAACCGCTCACTAAAAACACGTTTTTAATGAGTTTTAAGCACAGGGAAAAAATGAATATTTGAAAAATCTGTAATTTAATAAACCAAAAAGAAAAGTAACATTGCAAAAATGCACACTACAAACCGATCGCTGTAAACAGAAGTAAAGTGGAGGTTAAAATCCAATAGAAAAAAGTCTTCATTAAATGCAACAAGGTTAAAACAATGCTCGAATCTGTCTCTTTAAAAACAAGCCTGGTGCATTCTTTAACTGCCTTCTCAGCCTTATGCTTCCAGCCATCTCTCTCTCTCCCTCTCGTGCGTGCGTGTCTCTCTCTCATGTGTGTGTGTCTCTCTCTCGCCCACCTGTGTGTGTCTCTCTCTCTCACGCCTGTGTGTATGTCTCTCTCTCGCACGCCTGTGTATGTGTGTGTGTCTCCCTCGCGCGCCTGTGTGTGTGTGTGTGTCTCTCTTGCACGCCTGTGTGTGTCTATCTCTCGTGCGCGTGTGTGTCTGTCTCTCTCTCTGCACAGGGAATGCACAGGGAGAGACTGAACACGTGCGGAAATCATTGGCGCGCACAAACCGAAGGGGAAGCTGGCTTGTTCATATACCGAGTCTGTGGTCGTGAACAGATGCGAAAGTTTGGCAAACTTTTTGGCCATAAACCGATTTGTACGTGTTCCGAGACGTTCGTGAACCGAGGTTCCACTGTACTAATTATAAATTCAAACAACACTTTATTGCCCACCTGTGATCTGTCAGTCAAAAAGTCTAAGATCTAGTTACAGGTGGATGTAGGCAATCCAAGGTTTGCCAATTTTCCCATTAGTTTTGTGTGCTGAAAGATCTTAAAGGCTGAAGTATAATCTAGCAAAAGCATATGAATATATGCATTTCTGCTGTTCAGATGCTTCAGCGCAAAGTGAAGGGCAAGGACCACCACATCGTCTACCGACCTTTTTGGGAAGTAGGCGAACTGCAGAGGAACAAAAGTTTGTGGAATATCAGAGTCCATAAATTTTAAAACCAGTTTCTCTGGCCGTTTCATGGGGCAGAGTGGTGGCTCTGAGGCTAAGGATCTGTGCTGGTATCCAGAAGGTTTATGTTAACATAAGAAATGTATGTTCTATTCAAATTAAGCAAACATTAATATGAGTTTAACTCAAACTTCAACTTTCTAAGATTGGCTCCTACTGGCACTGTACAATGGCTGACCCTGCACTCTGATTCCAAGGGGTATGCGAAAACTAACAAATTCCTAATACAAGAAATTGTATAAGGTGAAATAAAGAACACAAAAAGAAAAAAAAAAACTGATGTAAGTACCACAAGGCAGAAGTTATTCAATACAGCCATATAGAATTTTTACCAGCTGGTACAATAGGAGAATACTGTAAATTGTGTGGAACAACTGCTTGGGTCAGTGCAATGTTAAGGGATATCTTAGTACACAATAAAAATTGTGCAACACAGAATTTTATCACTCTAAATAATAATATTTGTACTTGTGTTGGGATTGTTTTTGGTGTTGAGGTTATATTGTCACAGTTTGAAGCAGCACTGACAAACACATTTCATGGTGTATCGCCCAGCACTGAAAATGGAGCGAAAGCTCCTTTCTGGACACATGTATGAACATCCTTATTGTTAAATTTGTTCATTTCTGTCTGCACAGTATACATTCAGGATGCCTTTGACTGAATAGTTCCTCATGGACTTCAAAAGCTCATTTTGTTCTGAACTTTACCCCAATTTTGATCATTAAAAATATGCTCACTTTCTTTAAACAATTTCACCAGAAATGGTTTTGCAATTGTAAGGCTGGGAGCAACACAGTGTGTAGTGTGTTTTGCCTTTTGCTTAATGTATTTCTGCTCTTTCCTCGCTTTTCTCTTCACAGGAATGCAAGAAGCCATGATCAGCATTCCTTCATTACTGTGTGGTTCTACGCTGGTCATAGTGGCATTTATATTGTCAAAGACATGCAAGGTGATGATGAAGAAAACATCTTCTGTACAAGGTATGAGATCCTAATAATAATCCTAATCAGGTGGCACCACCTCCTTCGGCTTTAATACAGGAGACAGGACAGATGAGCATAAAAATGAAAACTAATACATACAGTTTTAACATAATACAAAATGAAGCAATAACTAAAAAAATCAACACAATACCAAATAAATAAAACACAGAAAGAACAAAATCAGAAACAGAATTAATAACACAAGACACAAAATTATATTAAGAAAACAACAAAATGATTCAATTAAAAAAAGTTTACTTTTTGCCCAGGCTGTACCATAACAGAAATCAGCTATATAATAAATAAAACATTAAGTTCTATGTGTCCAGTCCCTCTGAGCAATCTGATTGGTCAGTTTGGCTTTGGTGTGATTGGTCAGATTGGCTTTGATAACACAACGAAAGAGGAAGTGTGTGTGTGAAATGCACAAGAAAAAGTAAAGGTGCATGTTGAAAGAGAGTCGCTTTCAAAGATGGCAAGTATAAAACTGGACAGGAAGTGACAAAGGTGCCTTGCAAATAGTGACAGAGTCTGAGAAGCAGGCTTTACAGGAATGTGCTTGAGAGACAGCGCACCAGTTAAGAGATTTTCACACAAACAGATATAGAGGAAAGAGGCTGAAGGCACACACAGGGAAAGAGATAGCAAATATTTTTAATTATTCTATTACCACTCTTAGTAGTAAATAAAAATGCATAAATGTTAAATGAGAACAGTAGAAGGTCTCAAAAGAAAGAAAGAAGTCAAGCCAAACTGTTACTCTTGAGTTAGTCTATGATGGGCTGCCATGCTCGTAATTCTACTTTCTCATAACAATCCTGCTGAGAAAAATGACTAAACTAATCAAGTGCTGATTAAACAGGAAAACACATTTCTTATTAGACCTATAATTCAAAAAGGCTGTAAGATCTGTTTCTTTGCTGGCTTTTGACCTCAATGTTGTTAAACATTTCGACACTTGCATGTCTGCGTTTTTTGCTGCTTCATTATCTCCTTGTTTTGCTGCACTCCAATAATGTTTGGACACTTTTGCATGCCCATACAAATTGGCAGGATAACCAGAATGCAGAAAACCTGCAAGCCACTGGCAGAAGGCAAAAATCACATTCAAGGCTCACGCAGTCCTGCTGTGGTGACCGAGCTTCACTCATGAGGAAATGGCAACCCAGGCTACAAAAAAGAAGGAAGGATATCCTCAAACTAGTAACATCAAACATGTGGAGACTGGACATACTTTGTGTCCTTTAACGGTTTTAAAATACTTCTAATCTACTTTGCTTTGGAAACTGTTTGGCCTGAAGTTTGTTTTTTTCTCCTTGTATGATGACAACAAGACTGAAAAATGTTTAGAGAAATTGTGAGCACTGCCTTGAGTATGGATTGTCCATGTTTGCCTCATTTCAATGTACATTTAAGCTGAAATTGTCCCACTTACTTCAAAACTCATACGTAAGAAGAGAGCAACCCACAGCTGAACCTGCCTCTCAAGAAACTCATCCATATGTGGTGCCCTAATTTTCAATCACCACAAGGGTTTCATACCTTCAAGGTTCAAAATACTTCTTAGCACGGGGCTTTGTGAGTGTTGGTGGTCACCACACTGGAGTTCACCACACTGGAAGTGTGCCTTTACAGCTTTTTCTAACTTCATTCCTCTGTTTTTCACAGATTATTATTTATTACTTTCTAGCTCCATCAGCAAACTTCTCAACAGAGAAGCCACTGCCTACCAAAGATCTGTCCATATCTGAATGGGAAATTCCCACAGAATGCAGCGTGCAGGATTTGGAGTACCTTCAAAGTGGGCGGTATGGACCCACCTGCATGGCATGGGTGGTTCAAGCTGACCTGTCAGTGCCGGTGATTGTCAAAGCACTTAGAGGTAAGGGATAGTGATCTGCAGCTGGTGTAGGACACAAGGCGTTAATCATATCACCAGGGAGTACTGGGTGGTCCACAATGCTAGGTGATGGGTGCCCAGTAATGCCAGTCTTCTAGGCATGAGATGAACGTTTCATTCAAATGCATAGAGAAATGAAGAAATTACAAGGAACTGTTAGGTAATTGATGCTCCTTCAGGTAATGGGTGCTCATTTTAGGTGCTCACTGAGATGGCATCACCCCATCTCTGTTCTGATTTGAATCCTTAGCGCAGTGGGAATAAAACTCACTTATCAGTCAGTATAAAAGTTTCCAACTGACAATAGACTACATCTGAGGACAACTCAATAAAAGTGATTCTTTCACCCTGTGCCATTATTTTTTGTCCATGAATTGGGTTCTTATGGAAGAAATTGTATGCCTGCTCCTTTATATTGCCGATATATTGCAGAAAAGGTGGAAGACAACCCAAAGAGATTCTTTCAATAGTAAAACAACAGTAGGGAGAAGATGAAGAGTATTAGGAATGGTAAAGGTGAGCTAGAATATGCACAAAGTGACATAGCAAATGCTTTGAGCTTGCACTTTATTACGTTTATATGTGAGATGAATTTGCTAACTTCCCAAAAGTGACAATAACATTTATTTATATAGCACATTTTCATACAAATAATGTAGCTCAAAGTGCTTTACATGATGAAGAAAAGAGAAAAAAAAAGACAAAAGTAAGAATTAAAATAAGACAACACTAATTAACATAGAATAAGAGTATGGTCTGTTGGCCAGGGAGGACAGAAAAAAAAAAAACTCCAGACGACTGGAGAGAAAAAATAAAATCTGCAGGGGTTCAGAGGCCACAAGACCACCCAGTCCCCTCTGGGCATTCTACCTAACATAACTGAAAGAGTCCTCTTTGTATTTAGGGTTCTCATGGAAGGACTTGATGATGATGGTCATGTAGACTTCTGGCTTTAATCCATCAATGTAGGAACATCACGGTGCTTTGATTAGGTGGTGGTGGCTCAGGTCGCCACCACAGAAAACCGGGAAAAGAAACAGAAGAGAGAGAAGGGGTTAGTACAGATTTAAGAGCCACCATGAATAGTAATGATAATAAATTGAACATACAGAGTATCAGAATTAAATTAAAGTGAAGCTCTGAGAAGGCCATGTTAAAGTAATGTGTTTTCAGCAGTGTTTTAAAGTGCTCTACTGTACTAGCCTGGTGAATTCCTATTGGCAGGCTATTCCAGATTTTAGGTGCATAGCAGCAGAAGGCCGCCTCACCACTTCTTTTAAGTTTAGCTCTTGGAATTCTAAGCAGACACTCATTTGAGGATCTAAGGTTACGACTTGGAATACAACGTGTCAGACATTTCGATATATAAGATGGAGCGAGATTATTTAAGGCTTTGAAAACCATAAGCAGTATTTTAAAGTCAATTCTGAATGACACAGGTAACCAGTATAGTGACATCAAAACTGGAGAGATGTACTTAGATTTTCTTTTCCTAGTTAGGATTCTAGCAGCTGCATTCTGCACTCGTTGTAAACGATTTATGTCTTTTTTGGGTAGTCCTGAGAGGAGTGCGTTACAGTAATCTAGACGACTGAAAGCAAAAGTGTGAACTAATTTCTCATCATCTTTCAATGATATAAGAGGTCTAACTTTACTTATGTTTCTTAAGTGAAAAAATGCTGTCCTAGTGATCTGATTAATATGTGATTTAAAATTCAGATTACAGTCAACAATTACCCCCAAGTTCTTTACCTCCGTATTGACTTTTAATCCTAATGCGTCAAGTTTATTTCTAATAACCTCATTATATCCATTACTGCCAATCACTAAAATGTCTGTTTTCTCTTTATTTAGCTTGAGAAAATTACTACTCATCCATTTAGAAACACAAGTAAGACATTATGTTAGTGAAACAACAGAGTCGGGGTCATCAGTGGCTATTGATAAGTACAGTTGCGTGTCATCAGCATAGCTGTGGTAACTCACATTATGCCCGACATAATCTGACCTAACGGAAGCATATAGATTGAAAAGAGCAGCGGACCCAGGATAGAGCCTTGTGGAACACCATATCGGATATCAAGTGTCTTTGAGTTGTGATTTCCACAACTAACAAAGAATTTTCTACCTGCCAGGTAGGATTCAAACCAATTTAAGACACTGCCAGAGAGGCCCACCCATTAACTAAGGTGATTTCTAAGAATCTTGTGATCAATGGTGTCAAATGCAGCACTCAGATCTAAGAGGATGCGAACAGATAAATGGCCTTTATCTGCATTTACCCGCAAGTCATTTACTACTTTAACGAGTGCAGTTTCTGTGCTGTGATTTGTTCTAAAACTTGACTGAAATTTATCAAGAATAGCATGTTTATTGAGCTGGTTATTTAACTGCATAATGACTGCCTTCTCTATAATTTTACTTAAGAAAGGTAGGTTAGAAATAGGTCTAAAATTTTCAAAAGCAGAGGGGTCAAGATTATCTTTCTTGAGTGGGGGTTTAACTACAGCAGTCTTAAGACAGTCTGGGAAGACCCCCATATCTAATGACGAGTTTACTATGTCAAGACAAAGACTACTAAGGATGTGCTTAGTGAAATTGTAGAGGGAGAAGTACAAGTCAAGTCAAGTTGGGGAGCATGCCCTGGTACAGTGTGTTGCCGCACCCACTACACGACGAAACAATTCAGGATCCCTGTTTGCAACCACCTAGGCAGACACGCAGTCCAGTCCCACCCTCCGGAAATGACCCTATATCTGCCACAGCCAGGTGTTACGTGGGCGGCCCCTTGGCTTGGTCCAGCCATTTGGGTCCCCAACAATGAGGATCTTATGAGCCGGATCAGCCTCAGGGAAACGCGCCACATGGCTGTAGTGCCATAACTGACGCTCCATCATGATGAAGGTAATGTTCAGGACTCCATGAGCAACTGCTCATTTGACAAAAAGATAAACCAGAGGTACCCAAAGATTCTCCAAAAAGCCATAGTACCAAAGGAGTCCAGTCTTCATCTTAGGTCACTGGATAGCATCCATGTCTCAAAACCATAGAGCAAGACAGGAAGCACCAGGACTCTAAAGACTTGGACCTTAGTCCTTTTCCTTTCCAGCGACCTCATGAGCCCCCATATGCTCCAAATCCGTCTACTGACTTCATCGGAAAGGTCACCAGAGACATGAATGTCACTGCCAAGGTAAGTAAACCTCTCAACAACGTCAACACTCTCTCCACAAACAGACACATTGCTGATGGCTGTGCCCAAGAGTCCATTAAAGGCCTGAATCTTGGTTTTTATCCAGGATACTCACAAGCCCAGACACTCAGACTTCTCACTCAATCTCTTGAGTGCCCCGATCAGAGCCTCCATTGACTCCACGAAGATCACAGCATTGTTAGCAAAGTCAAGATCCGTGAACCTTTCTTCACCAACAGATGCCCCAAAGCCGCTGGACCCCATGACCTCGTCAACCAACTCCCAGTCCATACAAGCATTGAACAGAGTAGGAGCAAAGAGCACAACGCTGATGAGCCCTAGAATCAACTGGGTAAAGCGCAGAGGCCCTGCGTCCACTCTGCACAGCACTCACAGTACCAGTGTACTGTACAGGCCAGCCATGATATCCAGCAACCTCGAGGGGATCCCACGAACTCTTAGGATGTCCCACAGGGTAGGAGAAGTACAGCTTGGATTAAATATGCTGAAATCTAACAAATCACCGTGACCAGATAATATTAATTCCCTGGTGCCTGAGGAGGACAGTGAGTAAATCTCTATATATAAAATCCAACATCTGTCTGTCAGCTTTTCACAAGAGAACTACTTAACGGATTTAGATTGGGTTTTTTTCTATAATTTGCTTGAACATTCTGGTTGATTTGGCGACTTCTCTTATCCCGCTAAGTATCATAGTTCACTTGCGGTACTGATGTATTTGCATGAATCGGAGAGAGTGGCTGCGGACTGAGGGAAGGAGGGGCAGGACCCTCCTTACTCACGCACCAGCCTCGTTTGAGTCGGTCTCCCTCTCGCCACGTGTTGGAGCGCACCTTGCCTCTACTTAGCTAGCGATACCTGTTTGTTCAGCAGACATTTATCATCTAGAGATTGTTAAAGAGTAACGTTTGATGTTTTTGAGAGAGAGAGATCACACCTCTGTGTGTTTTAGAGGGTACCTGCTCATTGGCAGCGATATCACGGCCACGTGCTCTTCTCCCCACACGGGGGATGCTCTCCCGTCAGAGCTGAACATGATCAGATACAGTGGCAACGTTTGATGTTGGAGTGTACCTACCTTCCGCTTAGCCAGAGACACCTTGCCTACTTTTTACATTTTTGGCAAAGAGATCACAGCTACATTCTCGCCCATATAGAAAAACCAAAAATATTGTATATCAAGAGGCCCATGGATACAAAATTAGTAATAGTAGTAGTTTATTTTTTGTAGAGCCCTTCACAGACAAAAGGTCACAGAGCGCTGAACAGCAAATACAGTACAAATACAACAGTTAAAACAAAACATAAACAAAACCAATAAAAATAATAAATAAACAAACTGGAACTATTACACACTGATTAAAAAGAAATGTTTTCAGTTGTTTTTTAAAAGAATCAACAGACTATAAGGCAGTCTTGGTGCCACAGACTGATAGGCACAATCCCCACAGGTTTTTAGCCGAGTGCATGGGACAACTAGAAGGCCCTGTTGCCCAGATCTAAGAGTCCGACAAGCTGTATAGCGTTGGAGCAGGCTGGTTAGGTACTCAGGAGCTTGTCCATGCAAAGCTCTGAAAGTAAGTATCAAAACTTTAAAATGAATTCTATAAAACACTGGGAGCCAGTGCAGTGCGTGCAAAATGGGGGTGATATGATCACTCCAGCTAGCGTGAGTTAGGAGCCTGGCAGCTGCATTTTGGACTAACTGAAGATGTGAGAGAGAGGACTTGCTCAAACCCGTTAAGAGAGCATTACAGTAATCAAGCCGTGAGGAAATAAAAGAATGAACAAGCATCTCCAATTCTGACTTTGAAACAGCATTTCTTAGTTTAGAAAGATTTCTTGAATGAAAGGAACACGAGTGGCTGACTGATCTTACATGTTCATCAAGTGTCAGGCACTGGTCAAAAATAACCCCAAGGTTACATAAACTCAACTTAATAACAGGAGAGACAGAAGATAATTTTAAAATAATCTCAGAATGAAGAACAGGGGGAGAAACAATTAGTACCTCAGTCTTTCCTGAATTCAACTGCAGGTAATTATTACTGAGCCAGTCGTTAACCTTAGACAGACAATCAACCAATATGACCGAAGTATTAACTTGGTTAGGTTTAAATGAAAAATAACGCTGTAAGTCATCTGTATAGAGATGATAAACGGTGCGTACGCACAAAAATGTTGCGTAAGAACTTTTCCACGTTCAAAACGCGATGTATAAAACCTACACTTGGCGTAAAGCCACGCACTTTTCCACGGTACCTCATACCTTGTTGTACGCAAGTTCTCCGCTCGGTTTTGCAGACTGGTGGCACCCAGCGTCAAAGCAGTGCTGCTGTTCCTGTGTGGTTACACCTTATTTTCCTGACGCGGCTTTATAAATACACTGAAACTAACCGCATATTATTTATTATTGTAACGCATCTGATTGTAATTAACTTGTAACAATATAATGGTCCAGGGAACAGCCATAGTATTCCAAATACCATAATTGCTTTAGCGTTGTTACTCTCACTTCTTCTTCTTCTTCTTCTTCTTTCAGCTCCTCCCGTTAGGGGTTGCCACAGCGGATCATCTTTTTCCATATTACTCTCACTGCACGACTCGGAGTATTTATATCACTGTATCTGAGTGTGAATCACAGCAGCAGCTGATCGGAAAGAGAATTATCGGTATACAGCTTTAAGGACACGCTGTCTCAGCCACTGCAAAACTTTTTAAAGCCTTTCCTGTACGGACCTCGCGGTTCAGAAGCAGTTTAATCCCAAGAACTTTAAATGCACTCAATCAATTGCTCCTTGTAGAACTGTTTGTACTTATAAGTACAATCACCCCACTGTAAACTTGCACTGCAGTTATAATATCGCACAACCTGAGCCACTTTATAAAGCGCGTATTTACATATGATGACGATATCATTTTTAAGGTGAAATGCAGCAATATATGTTTATTAAATTATACAGATAAAACTTTAATTTCATTTAAATAATCTATATTCTTCACTGGGAGTGTTGTGAAGGATAGAATAATTAAACATGTAAACGAAGATATTTCAATGTTCTTTAAACGTTTTGATCATTCGGCGCTAAGCTTACAGATGGCTTAACTTCTATTACACAGCTGATTGTGTGGCGATCGGTTACTTGGGGAAAGAAAAGCAAGGACTGCAGTGGCGGCTACGCCAATATATATTGAATATAAAACAGAAAGAGAAAATAACAACACAGCTAAAAACGCAGCGACAAATTTCGGCAAAAGTTAAATGCTTGTATCATGAGCACGAGGCGGCTATGCAGTGTCTGCAACGGACGTGGCCATCCACTGTGCATAAGCTACCTTACTGACATTGGCGGGTGAAGGAGCCACCAATTCTTCCTCTGCCCAGTGCCACCACAAGCTTAGAGCCACCCCTGAGTACTGCTGCAATAAATTATTTCATCGAAGTGAAACATGTTTAATAACGTGCTTTAACTCCTATCATCATGAAAATGATATCACGTATACATCTCAGTATTTTAGTTAATCAGAGAGCTGTAATATCACGAATGTAATGGACTCTGTGTCCAGTAGGAGGAAGAGAGCCGGTTTAAGAAGCAAGTAGTGATTCACACACATAGAGCACATACGAGTAGAAGATCAAATACAAAACAAAGCATTTAACGTGCTACTTTTTTAAAAACGATTTTAAGATAAAGTTTATGATGTTCTACTTTAATGACAAAATAAACTACGTGATTAAAGTGGAAATGTCGAGATTGAAGTGGACATTTCGTGCTTTTTCCCCACTGTGTGCCTTTTTTTCTCTGTACCCTAATAAGCTTTCATATGACACTCAGACAGTGGGCTACAACTCTTCTTTTCACGGCGACTTTGATATGTAACTTCTTTTTTATTTCCGGCACTGTGCGATTTTGTGAACTGAGCTTTCAAGTTTCTCCAACACGCTACAGTGGTGTGAAAAACTATTTGCCCCCTTCCTGATTTCTTATTCTTTTTCATGTTTGTCACACAAAATGTTTCTGATCATCAAACACATTTAGCCATTAGTCAAATATAACACAAGTAAACACAAAATGCAGTTTTTAAATGATGGTTTTTATTATTTAGGAGAAAAAATCCAAACCTACATGGCCCTGTGTGAAAAGTTAATTGTCCCCTGAACCTAATAACTGGTTGGGCCACCCTTAGCAGCAATAACTGCAATCAAGCGTTTGTGATAACTTGCAATGAGTCTTTTACAGCGCTCTGGAGGAATTTTGGCCCACTCAGCTTTGCAAAATTGTTGTAATTCAGCTTTATTTGAGGGTTTTCTAGCATGAACCGCCTTTTTAAGGTCATGCCATAGCATCTCAATTGGATTCAGGTCAGGACTTTGACTAGGCAAGTCTTCATTTTGTTTTTCTTCAGCCATTCAGAGGTGGATTTGCTGGTGTGTTTTGGGTCATTGTCCTGTTGCAGCACCCAAGATCGCTTCAGCTTGAGTTGACGAACAGATGGCCGGACATTCTCCTTCAGGATTTTTTGGTAGACAGTAGAATTCATGGATCCATCTATCACAGCAAGCCTTCCAGGTCCTGAAGCAGCAAAACAATCCCAGACCATCACACTACCACCACCATATTTTACTGTTGGTATGATGTTCTTTTTCTGAAATGCTGTGTTCCTTTTACGCCAGATGTAACGGGACATTTGCCTTCCTAAAAGTTCAACTTTTGTCTCATCAGTCCACAAGGTATTTTCCCAAAAGTCTTGGCAATCATTGAGATGTTTCTTAGCAAAATTGAGACAAGCCCTAATGTTCTTTTGCTTAACAGTGGTTTGCGCCTTGAAATCTGCCATGCAGGCCGTTTTTGCCCAGTCTCTTTCTTATGGTGGAGTCGTGAACACTGACCTTAATGGAGGCAAGTGAGGCCTGCAGTTCTTTAGATGTTGTCCTGGGGTCTTTTGTGACCTCTCGGATGAGTCGTCTTTGCGCTCTTGGGGTAGTTTTGGTTGGCCGGCCATTCCTGGGAAGGTTCACAACTGTTCCATGTTTTTGCCATTTGTGGATAATGGCTCTCACTGTGGTTCGCTGGAGTCCCAAAGCTTTAGAAATGGCTTTATAACCTTTACCAGACTGATAGATCTCAATTACTTCTGTTCTCATTTGTTCCTGAATTTCTTTGGATCTTGGCATGATGTCTAGCTTTTGAGGTGCTTTTGGTCTACTTCTCTGTGTCAGGCAGCTCCTATTTAAGTGATTTCTTGATTGAAACAGGTGTGGCAGTAATCAGGCCTGGGGATGGCTACGGAAATTGAACTCAGGTGTGATACACCACAGTTAGGTTATTTTTTAACAAGGGGCAATTACTTTTTCACACAGGGCCATGTAGGTTTGGATTTTTTCTCCCTAAATAATAAAAACTATCATTTAAAAACTGCATTTTGTGTTTACTTGTGTTATATTTGACTAATGGTTAAATGTGTTTGATGATCAAAAACATTTTGTGTGACAAACATGCAAAAGAATAAGAAATCAGGAAGGGGGCAAATAGTTTTTCACACCACTGTATGTCACTCGATCAAGTTCCTTTTGTTGATTATACCACGGCTTATTTGAACAAATAGTATGTTTTTCCTTTGCCTTGGTATTTGCTGAAATTCTTATATTTTCCCCCGTGCTTTTCCCATTGTCTTTTCACAGAAGGCTGAGCTTAAGGGCGATTTATATTGATTCGCATATTCAAAGAGGCGTAATTCTGGGAGGAGTTGGGGCGTTACATAAAGCGCGTGCACGAGCGTTAGTTTTCACGCTGATCGGGATTTATGTAGCGGAAGAACGTGGAAGTTGGAGTACGCACAGATTCCTGCATCTGGATTTTTCTGTGCGTAAGCACATTTCGGCTTTTGTGCTTACGCCATGTTATAGTGCGAGTTCTACACACGGTGTTATACATGAGGCCCCAGGTCTAAGAACCGAGCCCTGTGACGCTCCACATGTCAAAGGAACAGAGTCAGATGAAAAGCGAGCCACACCGACTGAGAAACTCCTATTCGACAAATAACAGGAGAACCAGAGACACCTAACAGTTCTAATCTGTTAATTAAGATCTGATGGTCCATCGTATCAAAATCTAACAGTGCAAGTACAGAGCACCGCCCTGCATCAGCAGCAATTAAAAGATCATTAAAAACTTTTAGAAGAGCTGTTTCTGTAGAGTGTTGCCAGCCAGTGCTGCCGCTCCTCTAAGAAGGCACAAAGTTTCCGTTCAACTACCTTTTCCAAAACTTTGGCAATGAAAGGCAGTTTTGAAATTGGCCTATAATTACTTCAAATAGAGGGATTAGAATTAAATTTTTTCAACAGCAGTTCTAGGGTGGTGTACCATGTTAGCCATTATGAATGTAGAGAAAAGCCTTGCAAAATGACACCTTTTATTGGCTAACTAAAAAAGATTACAATATGCAAGCTTTCGAGGCAACTCAGACCCCTTCTTCAGGCAAGATGTAATCTCAAGGAACAATTTATGATATTCAGAAGGCACAGACCCTTATTGATACCAAAAGCTATCAATATAAATTCTTCTCAATCCAAATTATTACATTTTTTTAAAATGTTTGTGTTGATTTTTAAAGTTTGCCCTGTTGCTGCTGGGGACAATTAGTACTGTATGTAAACGCTTAGGACATATTTTTTTCAAAAATCTCTCCACAATGGGGAAACTTCCTATGGAATGGAAGCAAGCAAATATTATCCTGTTGTATAAAAAGGGTGATTGGAGTAATGCAAGTAACTACAGGTATAGGCCAGTAATCAAAATGTGTGTCACTGGTAAATTAATGATAGGAATTATTAAGGTAACGATTAAGCAACACATGCCTACAAGAGGAGTAATAGCAAAGAATCAGTATGTGTTCAGATCTACAAGGTTGTGTTTCACTAATATGCTGGACTTCTATGAAGAAGAGAGGTGCATATGCTATCTATCTTGATTTTTAGAAGTGTTTAGATGAAAACATAAAAACATAAGAAACATGACAAACAATAGGATACCGTTCAGTACCTCATGCCCGTTTGTTTAGCTAATAGCTAAGCTGTCTCAATATCTCATCTAGAATTTTTAAAAATGTTGTCAAGGTTTCTGCTTCAAAAATGTAGCCTACCACATGAGAGGTTAGTGATTAAACTAAAAGAAGAGGGAATTTAGAACATGGTGTGTAAGTGGGTACAAACTTTGAGTTGGGGACCTTTTTCGGAATTAGGTGATGTTAGAAGTGTTGTCCCTAAAGGATTAATGCTGGTGACACTGCTCATTTTGGACAAGAATATAATCAACCCTCTGGTTAAACATGCAGATGATACCAAAATAGGTGGAAGTGCAGAAAATCTAGAATTGTCAACAAGCTTGGGCAGATTTGCGGCAGATGAAGTTGAATGTAAGCAAATGAGAGTATTACATGAAAGAAGTATACATTTTAGATTAGAATACGCAGTGGGAGGTCAGAAACATGAAAGTACCCTTTATGAGAAGGACCTGGGAGTCCTAGTGGACTCATCACTATCAACATCCAGACAGTGTACAGTAGCAATCAAGATGGCTAACAGTATGTTAGATTATGTAATACAAATTGCAGAGTAGAAGACATGGAAGGTTATGCTCAAGTTATGTACTGTAACTCACTAGTGAGGTGTGACCTCAAGTACTGTGTTCAGTCTGGGTCTCCATGTTAGAAAAGAAAAGAGAAGACAAGAGCGACTAGGCTGATTCTGGGACTGGATGGCACAAATTTTGAGGAGAGACTGAAAGAGTAGAAGCTGACAGAGATTAAGAGGGGGCCTGACTGAAATGTTTAAAATTATAAAGGGAATTAGCACAACAGACCCCAGTTATTACTCAAAAGTAAATTCTGCAAGAAGAACATGGTTAGAAGGTCATGGTTAGAAACTCGTTAAAGGCAGATTTCGCACAAATATTAGAACATTTTTCTTCATGCAAAAAAACAAAGAGATATGGAATAAATGTCCAGTTAGTGTGTTGGAGAGCAGGATTTTAGGGCCCTCCAAATCTCAAATGTTATTTGAACAATTTAGGTGACAGGACTGTTGGACTCGATGGTCAGCTTTCACCATAATTTTTCTAATGTTCTAATTTGCTAGTCAGTGTTTATTTTTGTGTACCCTTAGTGATAAGCGTGTCCTGTCACCTGGATACACTTCAGATTGTTCTGTTTGGTTACCTGTGGTCTGATGTCTTGTCCCCTAATAGATCAAACATCTGAAACTGAAGTAGGAGAATTCCTGGAGTGGATAAAATTTCATATTCAGATATGCAGCCATGAAAACCTGGTGAAGATGCTCTACTGCCAGACAGAACATGCGCCCATGTTTTTAGTCTTGGAAGCCAGCGTTCCTGGGAACCTGCTTCACTTCTTGTGGGAATTTCGAAAGGTAATTGCTGCTGTAGTTAGGGGTGGATGTTCAGTCAGTCAATACATTCATGGATTTCCTGAGCCCAGTTTTTCCATTAGTGAAACAATCTTTTTATATTAACAGATGATTATTTACTATATAATTCAAAATGAATTGAATGTGGCAGTCTATGCTTTCACTGTTAGGGGACGATGATTGGAAAGTCCAAGTCCTTCCATTCATCATTGCCAGGTGTCAGTCAGTTATTGTCCAACTCGCTATATCCTAACGCAGGGTCACGGGGTCTGCTGGAGCCAATCCCAGCCAGAACAGGGTGCAAGGAAGGAACAAACCCTGCAGCTAACCGCAGGACACACACACCCACACACCAAGAACACACTAGAGACAATTTTTAGGAATTGCCAATGCACCTAACCTGTAAGACTTTGGAGTGTGGGAGGAAAACAAGGGGAGAACATGCAAAGTCCACGCATGCAGGACCTGGGAAGCGAACCCAGGTCTCCTTACTGCGAGGCAGCAGCGTTACCACTGTGCCACCGTGCTGCCCCCATTCATCATTAAAACCCATTAATCCAGTTCATGAAATGTCTACCCAGGGCTGATATGATATCTCAAGAAGCATCTTCTTATTAGACTAGCCATGTGCGCCCAACTACGTTTCTTGTGTTAAAGTTGTCTGTGAAGGGCTCCCTGTTTAAACGCGGCTGCCAGTCGTGAACTCTGCCCTTCGTTGCACAGCATTATGATTTTTTATAAGGGAAACAAAATGACAAAAGAAAACCCTTGGACATTGATTCAATAGGAACAGCCGACTTGGAATCACTGTCCGAATAGTAATCATATGGTGGTGTAGGAGCATTTCTGCTTCTGTCCGTTCACAGTCCGTCTCGTTTTCATGACGCTATCGTTTCCTCTCACGATGTCTTCTCAACCTTTCTCCAATCTCGCAGATTGCTTTGTGGCAATCCAAAAAGTAAGGCAATATACACGGAGCAATGGTTATAAAAGGAGGACACATTGGTATCCAGGCTCTTTAAAGCATAAATAGGGATCACTTCACTGACATGTGAGCAAGCCACGGTACAACTGTGAGACGCGCAGCACTTGCCGGCTACAATGTAACAATAATAATTTCCGGAACGTGCTGTTACGTTGTCATTCATTTTACCCACTGTCTTTCTTTCATTCATATGTTACGTAGGCACGTACCTTTTATCTTCGGCAATCTCATTCTGTAACCAGGCCTCAGGAGCTAACCAGCGTAACACTGTCCACCACCCCTTTTGTTATTCCAGCACATTGTTGACATCCTTAAGTAACAACAACGTACTAAACTGGAAGATGGTCTACGCATGCATGGAATTCACGGACAAACAAAGATCAAGATCTTAATGAAGATCTCTTTAGTTAATTTAAAACACAACAATTTGTTTAGTTTGAATGTCTGTGTTTTGAGGTGTGACTGGAGTACTACAGTCTTCAGTAGTATAAGCCTGGTGGAGATTCTTAATGCAATGTCTATGTTTTAGCTGTCTCTCTACTGCCATCTAGTGCTTCTTCTTCTAATTCATTCGCAGACAAATAAAGATCAAGATCCAAATGAAGATTATATATAGAGATGAGTTCAGCAGCTCATCGTGGCAGTAGCTGCTTGGTTCAGTCATTTGGGCACTGGACTTGAGTTCACAGGGTTGCCCATTTATTTTCTATTTCTGACTTCTGACTGTATGCCCACAGAGACACAGGGAGAAAGTGCAAACTCCTCATAAATAGCAGAAAGAACCACTGCACTAGTGCTCTTCTCCAAAGCACAATATAGCGAGATAAAAAATGCCATTCAACTAAAATACAATCATAATACTAAGCACAACTTGTAAATATAGGCATATTTCTGTGAAAATGTCAGGCAGACAAGAGGAGAACATGCAAACTCCACACAGATAATGAACAGCACAGGACTGAAACAGAGTTCACTTACTTTGTGAGGAAGCAATGATAACCACTGTACCATCTTGCCATCACACAGACACTTTATATTTTATTATATTATCTTCTTATGTAATACGCTACCGTGGCTGTTTGTTTGTCTGTCCAGTATTTTAAATCACCTGTAGCTCGCAAACCGTTTCACCGATTGACTTGAAATTTGGTACACATATACTACGTGACGTCTACTATCCGCTTTTAGGGTGATGATTTTTATTACTCTTTTTATTTTTATTTTATTTTATTGTAGAATCAACTCTCAGCAGCGTGCAGCAGGGCGGCTGTGCAGTGCATGCGTATGGGCGCCATCCTCATTCCCTACCACCTTCGCTAATCATTCTTGAGGTAGAATGGCACTTAAGTGAAAAATGAAAGAAAAAGTAATTGCAACACAAAAACTAAATTAAGCAGTTTTAAAGCAAAAAGATGCCAATGAAAGAAGAGAGGAAGCAGCAAGTACATCAACCTCAGAGCAAACGAATGCTAAACAGAGACAGAGAAAGAGGATGAAAATGCTCAAGTCAAGTGTATTCACTGCACGTTATCATGCAGTACACCGTTACTGGTATATTATATTATATTATATTATATTATATTATATTATATTATATTATCCATCCATCCATTTTCCAAACCGCTGAATCCAAATACAGGGTCACAGGGGTCTGCTGGAGCCAATCCTAGCCAACACAGGGCACAAGGCAGGAATCAATCCTGGGCAGGGTGCCAACCCACTGCAGGAATATATTATATTATATTATATTATATTATATTATATTATATTATATTATATTATATTAAACCAAGACACAGATACACCTTGAACAGGCATAATTTCTCCCATATCTTCATTCAGTCATCCTGCATCAGTAATCTTAATTGGCATGCATTTTGGGATGTGGGATACAACTGCTACATCTGAATAGAGATAGATAGTAAAGTCAGGTCTAATATTCTGGTATAACCTTCTCAAAATTCTCATTTCGTTCTGACAGCTTCAGATGCAAGGCAGGAACCAACCCAGGATGGAGTGCTAGTCCATTATTGCAAGATCCATTTTTTTAATGTACTTCTTTGGCTGACACCTTTATCCAAGGCAACATACAACACTTATGATAGCATTGGTTGCATTTTGTTTTAGTTTTCCAACTGGAGCACAGGCCGGTGAAGTGACTTGCTTATAGTCACACAGTGTCAGTAGCGAGATTTGAACTCATAACCTCAGGGTTTGAGGTCCTAAGCCTTAACCACTACTACATACTGCCTACTATCCACTCATACACAAACACACATACAGTAACATGGGAGGGAAAGTCACACAGACAATGACTGGATGGGGGATTCAAACCCAGGACACTGGACTTGTGAGTTGACAGTATTGACCATTCTGAGTTACTTTATTCTAATCTATTGCTGTAGGTATTCTTTAGTATCACATACTGTAAGTCACAGGGTTTCTCATTTGTCTTTTTACAGAAAGACATCGATTATCAGGATTACCCAATGAACTTCACTGAGAAGACTGTGTATTCTGTGGCCAGGCAGGTGGCATGTGGACTTGTAAGATAAAGGTTTTTGTTTTAACTTTTACATACTTAATGTATAAACTGGTATTTATGGAAGGATCTTCTTGTAGATTGGTGTTATTTTCCTGCTTGACATTCCATATTCCATGATTAAAAGGCAACCAGATATTCACTGTAGGACCCTTTATTAAAAAAGCCAGAAGACAGAAGGTTTATTCGTTCATTACTGTCACATTTACAGAGTACAGTCGTGGCCAAAAGTTTTGAGAATGACACAAGTATTGGTTTTCAAAAACATTTGCTGCTTCTGTGCTTTTTGATCTTTTTGTCAGATGTTTCTATGGTATACTAAAGTATAATTACAGACATTTCATAAGTTCCAAAGGCTTTTATTGACAATTAGTAAAATACCTGCGCTTCGCAGCGGAGAAGTAGTGTGTTAAAGAAGTTAGGAAAAAGAAAAGGAAACATTTTAAAAATAACGTAACATGATTGTCAATGTAATTGTTTTGTGACTGTTATGAGTGTTGCTGTCATCAAGGATTCGATTATCATTTATTCTTTCAATCAGGTTCGTATTTGGAGGACGTGTTGTGTTCAAGTTACATTCAATGTTTGTCACCCGTTGTAAAGATAACAGGTTTCATTCATCGAAGTGATCACTACCCAAATCGGTACTCGATAAGATGTTTAACAGGCATTCCCGGTAGTAAGTTGTGGATTTGCCTGCGAATATTTAGCGGCAGCGTGTCTATGAACTTAATTTAAACTTAAGCTTTACACCTTGCTTTCCTACTGATATGTCTACAAAGGCTTGTTCAGATTCAGAGGGTTGTTCCTTTCTTACTGCATCAATAAACAGCTCGTATTCCTCTTTATCTGAGACATCACACACTGCATGCACGGGTTTACCTTTCCTAGTCCTGTAAACTTTAGCAAATTGGTTCAATTTACCACATTTTTTACACTGTCTTCCTTTAGCTGGACATTGACTTTTTTCACCGTATGTTTTGTTTCCGCAGTACCCGCACTTATGAATATGCTTGTATGCGTCACTCGCTTCATATTCTTTTGCTGCCTTCTCAATGGTTTAATGCGTTTTTTGTTCAGTGCTCTTTGGAGCTCTTGTTGTTGTCTGCGTACTGCGTTCACAGTCAGTTCACATGAGCCGCTCGGAGTACATGCATCGAAGGTTCTCAGCTGTGCTTGTGCTATCTCCTGCAATCTCGCAATGTCCACGGCTTTATTTAATGTTAGGTCAGACCCGGCACTTAAAAGTTTCTCTCGCACTTTTGCTGAGTTTGTGCCAAACACTAGTCTATCCCTGACCATCTCATCTTCGTTTGCATAAACACAGTCCTTCACCAGCAATTTTAACTCCATTACAAAGTGATCAAAAGTCTCGTTTATACCCTGCGTCTTCTCATTAAACTTGTATCTCGCAAGGCAGCCAACTACGTGGGAGGTGTGGTGATGGGTGACGCAACTCCGCCTCACACGGCGACCGAGCTGCAGGCTATGGCCGTATATATGTACGTAAGTAGGATTCAGTTATGACCGTTACACGTAGCATTTCGAAATGAAACCTGCTTAACTTTTGTAAATAAGCTGTAAGGAATGAGCCTGCCAAATGTCAGCCTTCTATCTACATGGGAAGTTGGAGAATTAGTGATGAGTCAGTCAGTCAGTCAGTCAGTCAGTCAGCCAGTCAGTGAGAGCTTTGCCTTTTATTAGTATAGATTAAGTTTATACAAAGAGCCAATATTTGCAGTGTTGCTCCTTCTTTTTCAAGACCTCTGCAATTTGCCCTGGCATGCTGTCAATCAACTTCTGGGCCAAATCCTGACTGATGGCAGCCCATAATCAGTGCTTGGAGTTTGTCAGAAATTTTGGGTATTTGTTTGTCCACTCGCCTCTTGAGGATTGACCACAAGTTTTCAGTGGTTTTTGCATTTCCCAGTTTCTCCAAAATATTCCTGGGTTGGAGTTGCTGTCAATATACGCTTGTTGCCCCTTCAAGTTTTCTTTTATAAATCCCAATGTTTGCGTGAAAAATTGCGTACGCACATTTTGAGTCTGTTTTTGTGCGGACGCAAGCTTTGTAAATTAGGCCCCAGAATTGCACACAACACTCCAGGTATGGGCTTACTGGTGCATTATATAGTCTGAGCATAACGTCCATTGATTTATATTCACGTAAGGATTTGTAACAAGGACCCTGAAGCTGTGCCACCCTGTTGATACTGGTATGAATATTAATCATTACTAATATTAATGTTAATTGATGCTGCACATATAATGTTGTAGCTCAACCTTTCAGTTATGCTGTACAGGGTTTCAGGTCTCTGATCTGCTTTGTTAAGCAGTTTTTTTTGATATGCTTGAGATGTCACCACACTTTAAAAATTCACTTGCTGTTCCTTTTTTTTTTGCTTCTTTTAGGAGTACTTAACAAACGTGCACAAGCTGATTCACGGTGATGTGGCTGCCCGCAATATTCTAATTGGGGACAATTTAAGAGCCAGAATATGCGGCCTCAGCACTGCGTTTGAAATCAAAAGGAATGGGAGTCCTCCTTCCCTTGGAGCCTCTATAATCCCCTGGAAATGGTTGGCACCCGAAAGAATGATGAGGCTGTCAGTCACAGAGAAGAGTGATGTGTAAGTTAGCAGAGGTCTTCAAGCGCCTTCATGTGGTGCCTTCTGGAAAATGTCTGACATGAAAAATGATAAATCAAGGCGTCTGCCCAATGTGCCCTCACAGTGAATGGTACCTGCCTAAATGGGCATGAGAGCTGCATTGTATTTTACACAAACTGGCTGTGCATAAAGGACAGATGGCCAAGGCTTGCTCCACTGCGTGTGGGGCTGCTTTAAATGTTTCCACCTTAGCCCCACCAAAACTTCACCATTCCTTCCAAGCTAATGGTCATTTTGCAGTTGGGCCTCTGGCTTCTCTGACTTGTTTGGATGAAAGGAAATGGAAGCCATCAGTGGTTTAATAGAAAGATGAATCAAAGCTAGGAACTTAACACCTCAGGAGGAAAATCAAGGCTGGAGCATGGCCAGGCACAAATTACAGAACACATCAGAGGAAAGAGAAACAAAGAGAGGAGACAAGAAAATACAGTAAGAAACCAAAAACAGAGAGAAGTGACACCAAAAAGAGGCTCTGCGGTTACATGTTAGGTGGGAAGGACATGGCTAGTTCAGTAAATGACAAATACAACATGGTGTGAGTCCAGGCTTTACCCTCGAGCCAATAGAAGAAGGAAATAAACAGAAACATGTGATAATGTTACGGCTCCTCGGGGGGCATAAAGGTGCCAAGCCAACAATAGAGAGGTAGACCAGTGGCATTACTCTTCTTTGTCAGGAATGATCATGCCCACTGGATATCTAGAAAAAGAGCTAAAGTGTAGAAGATCAATGCAATATACTATTTGGCATCAAGGCATTATTTTAGGAAAATATCAAAATGCCAACCTGGCATACCCCAGTTGGCACTTACATGGTAGACTTTATCTTTTCTGCACTAAATAGCCACCTACCAATGTTTATGCTCCCGCTTCCCTCATCTTCCATCTTGTGGTAGGATGTCCTTGTTGTATGGCTCTTAGTTTAACAGTCTCTTTATTCACTTGTTTCTTTGCAGATGGTCTTTTGGCATCCTGCTTTACGAGATGATGACACTGGGTAAGACGCTGACTCGCTTTATTAGTTTCCTTGGGAATGCAGCACACAACTTTCTATGAGTTTAGCTGCAGCCATGCTGAGGCATAGAGAGAAATTTGGCTGGCTGAGAGTCCAAAAACATGGCACTGACTCATTCAGTGCTCATTGGCTGATTGGCACTGGGGAGCTCCTTGCTCTGCATTCTGGTCTTTCAGTTATTCACTTCATGGAGTGGGTTCTAATCTTTATCTTAAAATGAGTGCTCCCTTTGATCAGGGTATCAATAGTAAACTAGTAAATAGTAAATAGTTAGTTTCTTATGACCTTGTATGCTGTTACAACTGCTTGAGACTGATTGGCGCCTTAACCCCTGTCATCTGCCTAAGTGCCGCTGAGCCCTTCTCTTTACCGCTTTGAAGTCAGCTATTGCCCTTTTTTCTCACTAAGGAATCAGTGTTTCTGTTACTTACTATGATTATTTACTTACAGAGATGCTGGAGTCAGCTACTGCTGCTTACTGCCCTGCCTTGCCGACATTAGTTTGAATATAAATAACAAGTACAAGTAAAAAGTATTTTTTCCAAATGCTCCCCAAAACACTCAGCTGCTTTTGCTCCAGTGTGGGTGAAAAAAAAGCAAAAAACCCTCCTAAAGGCAAAAACAGCTTTATAATTGCCACCCAGCTACTTAGCGGCAAACAAAACACAAAGTTTTTAGGAGCAAAATGTATTTTTTAATTAACACTCACACTGCAGAATACAAAAACTCTCATCTGCTTCTCCTTCATTTGCAAAGATAAAGTGAGTACGTCAGTACGTCTCTATCTCCAATCAGAAAGTTTTAACAGTGTGATAAAAAATCATGGAATCAAAGACAAGCCACCTTATCCACCATAGTGAGGCCCAGGTCTCTTCTTTTGGAAGGTCTTCTAGGTCTTGGGTTGGGCAGGGATGGTATTATAGTCCCATGTAGATATGTTTGATCTTTATTCAGGTTGACTTTTCTTGTAGGTTCTCCTCCATACCCTGATCTGCAGCCAGCAGAGGTACTTCCTAATATCCTGGGGGGCTACAAAATGAAGAGGCCAGAGCACTGTGGAGGGGCCCTGTAAGTAGCCTCTTTGCATAATTCCAGCTCCATCAGTCAGGGCAAATGTACACGCCAGCTACATTTGTATGTCATTTGTACAAGTGACATACGAATGTAAAAGATGGCTTGCCATGGACACATTAAAAATGTTTTGCCTTATGACATGATAGATAGATAGATAGATAGATAGATAGATAGATAGATAGATAGATAGATAGATAGATAGATAGATAGATAGATAGATAGATATTCATTTGTCTAAAGGGTGAAGTTTTCTCTCTCTGTTGAAGATGAAAACCGCATGATAACACTATAACCCTTATGGTCCAAATACAAATATATGCAGTGAATTACACACCCCAGCCCCTCCTGAAGTTCACACAATAGTCCAGAGATCAAACAGTCTTATTGTACTGGATGGATTAATTGTTGAAGCTGGCCAATGAAAGTCAGCACTATGCTGTTAGAATAAAAAAAACTTGAATGAGTTCACCTGGGCCTAGTAGACATAAGAGGGGTAATGCAGGATTCATTGCTGGACTATTCCCCCTGGAAATTAAAGCTGATCTTCTTCGTCTAGGTAGGTCTTCTTAGTTTTAGTTATCATAAATGGCCAATGCAGTTGCTGATCTGTTAAGATAGACTGCAAGTTTTTCGCATCTGATTACTGTTCCTGCGGTGGGTTGGCGCCCTGCCTGGGGTTTATTTCCTGCCTTGCGCCCTGTGTTAGCTGGGATTGGCTCCAGCAGACCCCCGTGACCCTGTAGTTAGGGTGTAGTGGGTTGGATAATGAATGGATGGATGGATTACTGTTGTTCTTCACCCTTTTGAAAATGGCACTTTATGCAAATTACAGATTCTGGAAACTGGACATCATGTCTTCAGTGGTGCCACTGTCAATCACCAGGTTACTTCAACCCATTACATTCAGGCTATCTTCTTTGCCCACATGAGCAGACCAGAAAGATAAATGACAAACACAACATTTCTGTGTGGCGGTGTTACAAGAGTAAACTTGTTGCTACAAAGGAAAGCTTTTTAAATGTATTTCTTGGGTGCATTAGCATATACTGAAATATGTGCAGTTGTTTGCACTGAAGCAAGTGCACTTCATGGAAGGACATGGGTTGGGACGGGGCCAGATGTGGGTGGGGTTGGATGGCGGAGTATTACTATATAAGGAAGGTATGACATTACACGTGTACTTATTTATTTCATTCATTAATAGGGATATTCTTTACTTTTTCAATATGGTAGTAATACTATTATTTATTTATTTATTAATCACTGTCTTTTACTGTACCAGAATGCTGCAGTAGGTCTCATTGCATGCTAACAGTCTGCTTCTGCCTTCACTCAAACCTACACTTATCTCTGTTGCTGCATAGCATCTTGTAAGAACCTCAGTCACAGCAGCTCACTTCTCTTGCACTTTGAAATTGAAATGGCAGACATACCACATGCAGTTCAGAACAGGTCATCCACCTGAAGATAAGCATTTTCAAGTCTGGCCAGTACTTGGATGAGAGACCAACCAGGAAAAGTCTGAGTTACTGCTGGAAGAGGTGTTGCTGAAACCAGCAGGGGGCTCTTTTTCTATGGTCTGAATGTGGATACAAATGCCCCAGTAAAGTGATGGGTGACACTGTGCTGTAAAAATGGCACTGTCCGATATAAAACCAAGGTCCTGACTCTCTGTGGCCATAAAAGATCTCTGTGCATCTTGGATAAAGAGTAGGGTGTATGCAGGCTAAATTTCCCACCATGGCCTAGTCATATTGACCACTTAATCATCCCCTGTCTCTAATCAGCTGTCTCTCTCACCACTTCAACACCTAATAGCTAATGTGTGGTGAGTGTACTGATGTAGAAATGGCTTCTGTTGCATCACCCAGGTGGATGCTACACATTGGTGGTGGCTGAAGTGCCTCTCCGCAAACTATGAAAAGCACTACATAAATGTAAAGAATTATTATTATTAGAATTATTATGAAAATAATAATAAATGCAACTTAGCTTATATAGGAATGTATGAAAGATGGCTCAGTGGCACTTTTTGCTGCAGTGACTATATGTGTACTCAGCATTTCCATTACACTAATAAAACATTATCAAAAGGTTACAATGATTCAGTATTTCTCTGACACTGTAATCAAGCAGCAGAGTACCACAATGACCCGCTGTCTGCCATGTTTAGATGCAGACAACAATTTTAGTTTGAGGCTTCAGCTCAGTTTTATTATTTCTTGAAAAACAGAATGTTCCAGAAATTTGAACTCTAATTAGCCACAGACCCCCTACGGCTAAATCGTCTCATCACTTGAGTTGGAATCTGCTGTCTATGGAAGCAACCTCAGCCACGTGATTTTGTAAAATGTGTGAGACATGCCCGGACACCACCAGACTGAGACCACATCTTTATAAAAAGCACACCTTTATTTAACACAGTGCTCCCAGCACCAATCACCTCTACTAGGGGCCTTTCTCACACTGTCCGTGGGCCGCCTTTTCCTCTCTCCACGGGAGCTTTGTCCTGCTCCCACTCCCGACTCTAGCTCTCAGACTGTAGGAAGGTGGCCCCTTTTATGTTCACCTGGACGTACTCCAGGTGCCCGATGATGTTCTTCCGGCAGCACTTCCTGGTGTGGCGGAAGTGCTGCTCTTACACCCGGAAGCACTCCGGGCGTCCCTGGAAGGCTCTTCCTCCATCTTCTCGGGTGTGGCGGAACTGAACGTTTCTCAGGCTCTGTGAGGCTCGGAGCGCCCCCTGGCGGGGACCATAGGTCCCAATGGGCTTGAGCCTCCTTTCTTCTCTCCCGTGGTCCTCTCCAGATCCAGGGCGGTTGCCCCCTTGTGGCCTGGAGGACGTATATGCCATCTCCCGGTCCTTCCAGGCGTCCCGGCTGGGTCTGTCCCCCAGCCTCCTTTGACAAATGGTATTAAAACATCTTTTATGTCCACTACTATTATATACAATTACATTCTGCAATCACAGTTATTTTTGTATAGCACTCACTGCTACAAAAATATGTAAGAAAATTATAACAAACTTTCATTGAAATTTATTTTTGTCAGATGTGTGGGTCACTATTAGGGTGGACCCTGGGCAAATGCCCCCAGCCCCCTTTGCTGGCTCCCCAGGTAGTGTTTTGGAATATAATTTCTGAAAGTTCAAGTCTTATGGTATGTGGGGTCTCAGTAACAATTCATCCCTCTGAATGAGGTTATGTTTTCTAGTTGTCAAAAACAGTAATATGACAGAAAGCTCCCTAAGATATCAAACATCAATAATGTGAAATATTAACAATAGAGTTTACCTCCTTTTTATCTTTTTTTTTTAAGATATGACATTATGAAACACTGTTGGATGTGGGACCCTTTAGACAGACCCTCATACTCTGGACTGATTAAACAGTTGGACTCCTATGTCTATTGTGCTGGTACAAACAGGCTGTCATCGAAGAAGCCCCTGGATTTGCACGAGTACAGCCTTATAGCTGATGTGATTTGCTGCGCTCCCAGGCAGAATATAACTGAAAACGGGTCTAGACTGTGAAAAGATAACAGAAGATGGAGAGAATAGATTACAAACCCACCAGTGGAGACCTTACACAGAAATATATTAGATGATGTGGATTAAATATCTCCAACCTGAGTGATCTTCTACAGAATTAATTGGTCAGACCAGGTTTTGTCAGTTATTTAGTTTCATGGAGTTGCATGACTTTTATTTAAACTTTCTTTAATAATGAATTATTGTGTTTTATATTTAAAAGTCACCACATATTTTATTACTTTCATTTCATATTTGATAACCATGTGACATACAGGGGTGACACAGTTCTTCTTCCTTAGCTTTTCCCATTTTTATGTGGGGTCACTGTTTTTGACAAGACACTCTGTCATCTTCATACTCATTCCCATTTAATCCTTTCTCCCTTTAAATAGTTACTTATACAATCCATTCAACTCCGCCTTGGTCTCCACCTTCTTCTCCTTCTCTCACCATCCAATCTGATGACCCTCTTGCCAACACAGTTGTCATTTCTTCTCAAAACAGTTACCATACCATTGCAGCTTTTTCTTTTGGATCTTCTTCAAGATTTCCATAACTTTTGCAGTTTTTCTATTCCTCTCATTTTTGTTCTTATCCATTTTTGTCACTGCACAAATCCACTTCAACATGCTCATCTCAGCTACTTCTGGACTTCTCTTTTGGGCCCTTGTCAGGGGCCTTGTTTCTACTCTATAGATCATAGTTGATCTGACGACCATCATATTAAGTCTTCCCTTATTCCTAACAGGTATTCTTTGATCACATTACACACAAGACAGCTGTTTCCAGAACATACAAGGTGACACAGTGATGCAATGCTAATACTGCTGCCTCATGGCTCCAGAGGGAGGGTGCAAGTCTGACTCAAAGCACTGTTTGGGAGTAATGTGCATGTGTGGTGTAAGCAGGCTTTCCAATGGAGCTGTGGCTCATCCAGGGTCAGCTTCTGCATTGAACGTGGCACTTTAAGGATAGGTTGTGTCCTACTGCAACTTTGACCTTGTGGATCTGATAACAGATCGATACAACATATGCCAATTGTCACAAAGTTACAATGACAGTGCCCCTTTTGTGTCATTGAAATCAACAATACTTATGTTATAAAGTCTTAAATTGAATATGGCATAACTCTCAAACTGGGGCATAATATTTCAGTGATGTGCCCCGGTGAGCCTCCATATCACAGCACCAGAACTACTAGTGATGATCGAAATAGAAGAGTTTTGTTTCACAAAAAGTTTCAGGAAATAATCTCTAAAATTGCATTCACGTGTGATTTCATAACTGCAAAACATGACAGGGTAAGAAGTAAAGATATTTTTCCATAAGCGTTATTCCACAGTTGAAACCACTGTCTAGTTCCTCAACCACCCTGATTTTCCATTACTCTTTCCATGTAGCTTCACACGCTCTCATCTTCCTCATCCACTGCCTGCACATTCACACTGCTGATTCAGCCTGCACCGCTCACTTGGGGTCAGAAGTAACACCACCTGTGCTTATTCTTTCTCAATTCTCTAAGCTGATCCAAGCCAAAATCCTTCTAGTGCAGCGGTTCTCAACCTTTCTAGTGCCGCGACCCTTTAATTCAATTTCCCATGCTGTGGCGACCGCAACCGTAAAATTATTTTCGTTGCTACTTCATAACTGTAATTTTGCTACTGTAATGAATCGTAATGTAAATATCTGATATGCAGGATGTATTTTAATTGTTACAAATTGAACATAATTAAAGCGTAATGATTAATAACAAAAACAATATGTAATTATATATTGTGAAATGTTTATTTCTAATTACAAATAAATGAAATTTTGTTGGCGGCAAAGTGGCGCAGTGGTAGCGCTGCTGCCTCACAGTTAGGAGACCCCGGGTCCTGCATGGAGTTTGCATTTTCTCCCCGTGTCTGCATGGGTTTCCTCCCACAGTCCGAAAACATGCAGGTTGGGTGGATTGGTGATTCTAAATTGGCCCTAGTGTGTGTTTGTGTGTGTCCTGTGGTAGGTTGGCACCCTGTCTGGGATTGGTTCCTGCCTTGTTGGCTGGGATTGGCTCCAGCAGACCCTTGTGTTCGGATTCAGCGGGTTGGAAAATGGATGGATGGATGAAATTTTGTCTTTATGACTTACATTTATTTGTTTTTCTTCATTGTGTATTGAAATGTGGTGCTACTTGCTGCCAGTGTCAAGTCTGGCTTTCTTGACTCCATCAGCTTTTCTTCTAAAATACTGGGTATCCTTGCCGGAAAAGCTCGGATGCTTGCTATCAAAATGATGTTTCAGTTTGTTCGGCTTCATAGATTCGGCTGACAGAATTTCATTACAAATACACATTGTGGTTTCTCAATTCCTGCTGTAACTATTGAAGTTAAACCATATTGTAAAAAATCGTCACTATATTTTCTTTTCTTAACATTCTTCTCTACGTGATCCATTGTCATGGGTTGGTTCACTAATGAAAATATTATATAACAAACAATAGCTTCAATAACATGGACTATAAAACGTTTGTTTATGCTTTACTAATTAGAAACGGTTGTGATTTCAATTACGTCACGAAGTGAGTAAATCCCCGCAACGGCGTGACGTTACGTAACATCACACCGTTCGATGTACAGTAATGTAAACAGCTAAAAATAATAAAGTTACGACAGTTAAAACGTTTGAAATTATTCTGATTCAATTGTCTGCAACATCTATCCTTGAATGACAATTATAGTAAAAAACTGGTAACTACAAATGGAAAAAAATTGTACAATAACAAGTTTTACACATTAGAATAGACGAAACCCATATTTCCAATGGTCTTAGGAGACCCCCGACGGGGTCACGACCCACAGGTTGAGAACCGCTGTTCTAGTGGCTCACTGGCAGAAACATACACAGGCCAATGGATTGTAGGAATGGTGAAGTGCTTCCTGGTAATTACTCTCTTACTCTCTATACTGTATACTGTATGTCATATGTGCTTGAGATGTTGCCCAGCAAAGTGCCAGGTCACAAAATTCTGACACCCATCATTCTGACCACAGAGAAAGTTGGTGTACTGCTTGCCTGAGGACAGCAGAAAGAATGTAGTCAAAAAACAAAGCACAGGTCAAAACCTGAAGGCTAAACAGATCGTCAAGCTTGAAAATCATAGTCAAGGACACACAAGGGTCAGAAACCAAAATAACCAGAGATTCAGAAAACTACCCAAATCATGGATAGGAGAGCTTTAAATTATTACACCAATGATGTCATTGCCACACTGTCCTGATGCATCCTGGGATACAATGTCATGGAAGTGGATGATGCAAAGTACACAGCATAGTAGAACCTAACGACAAAACAAAATGGTCCAGAGAAACATTTGAAATTAAAGTAAACTTGTTAAAATGAGATTTGAAACCAGAAATAGTAAGAAAAATAGATTTTTTGGGTATAAAAGCCTCCAGATACACTGCCAAGAATATTTTGAGGCATAATAAAAGCTGAAATTATAACAGTTGGTGCTGAAAGGAAAACCCTGACATAAAATGACTGATAAATAAAATGATAAAATGCAATACAAAATGAAAATGTCAAAATGAATTACCAACATGATTTGGACATTAACTTTGCCTTAACTCTCTGCTGTTCTTCAGTCATATGGACAGTTAATATTCCACAAAGAAGAAGATAAAATCAAGATAAGTAAGATTACTGATACAGCACACTCCTGTTGTATTGCCTTTATTTTTTTCCATACATTGAGTCTTACTTTATAACACAATATAGTTTATTGCCAAATTAACACCTTGGACATTACCGTTTCTTGGTTCTTTCCAGTTCCATGAGTGTCAGTGCCTGAACATCATTAAACGTTCTGCAGCTGAACTCCAGCTACACAGAAATGCTCCCTGGTGTAGCTTGCATGCGCCCTCAACTCTGGACTGATGTGAATAAAGATCACCTAACTCACGGCACTGGACCGGATAGAAGGAAATTTACACAAAATCCAATTAAATGGCACCTATCAGAGGAGTCCCAAGTCTGATGTGCCTCCTTCAGTCATGGGTACTTTGGCACACAACATGTGCTTCAATTAAACTACTAAACTACTACATTGAAAGTGTCTTCTATTCTTCTATTACTGCTTGAGTTATAAGAAATAATGGCAAATATTATTTCTTTTCTGAATTCATTGCTATAAAGTTGGCTACTTCATGGCCATGACTGGAATGCACTGACTTTTTTAAGCTGCTTAACTCATTCTCATAAAACTGAACAGGATTGCAGGAAGAAAAAAGTCACACAGCTTTCTTAATCCATTTTAATGGCTTGTTGCCCCAAAATGGTGAAATTCATCTGCACCAGAGCAACACACCCCCATGTGCTACAAACAAGTCATTAGTGCATATAAAAGGAAGCGGGGACTGAACAGAAGATCATTTATGCATCACATATTTTTCTTTTTCAGATTTACAATTTGAAGGAAATAATAAACCTCCTTGAGTGACATATTACTTCAATGTTTAATTTCTCGTGTCATTTCATACACACCATATTTATATATCTATATTTAATTGAACAAATGAAATACGCCATTAGAAATAAACAATTGTGGGAACTAAAGAACAGATTGTAAAAATATGATAATAAGCTGTAACAGCAAAGTACACTTTGAAAGTGCGAGAAATGGAGAACACAAGTTGCTTGAAATAAACGATACATTAGGAGCTTGAGATGAGCCCTTGTAGGAAATATATAAGTGGTGAAATCAACTCGAAAACAAACAAGAAGACAATAGCAAATATGTAAACAACTAGACAGTCCGCATCTGGAGGGCTGGGTTTGAATTCTGTCCCCATCACTGTCTATGAAGAGATGCCATAAAATCTGCATGGGTTTATATTCTGGTTCTCCAGTTTTTGTCCCAAATCCATAGATTTACAGTAAATTGTGTAATGGAGGGGATCCTTGTCCAGGGTTTGTTTGTCACTCAGCACGTTTGGGAGATGATCCAGCACTTCTGTGGCTCTAAATTTGACAGAGTGCATACAGAACAAGCATGGACAGAAATGAAGATATAAGGATAAGACAAGTTCTGCTAACAAAGCCAAGGAGAGACTGAGACAAGTTTCCAGAAGGAGCAAAGAGCAACTCACTGTGTGTATATGATGAGACACAATTACAAGAAGGGGTTGAGAAGATGGAGGAATAACTTCAAAAAGAGAAGTTAAACTCCAGTGCAAATAATGTGAAAAACGGATTGAAGATAATACATTAAAGGAAAGAGACAAGTACTAGAAGGTGGACAGAAATTCAAATAGCCCAACGAGAAGAAGAGAGGATTCCAGATAATGAAGTATACCATTACTTGTATGCAAGATATGAACGCTGAATGAAACAATTAGAACAAACAAGGCAAATTATCAAAGAAAACAAAAAAAAAAAATGAAAATATAAGACAGGAAGTAAAATATGGGACAAATTTTAAAAAAGGAGGTGACAAATGGCAGCTGCTAGACAAGATCTCTCTGCAATGAAAAGAGATGTGCAAGTGAGATGCACTTTGAGCAAAGTAGGAAAACGTGTAACAAATAAACAAACAAGACAACAAAATGTAGATGGGAGAACATTAGGGGTCTGATCATCATATTTAAAGGGGGCGCAGGAAAGGGCCAGAAAGAAAATATGACTGAAGATGATGTCTGAGGAATGAAAAATGATTTGACAGCACACCTTAGTGGTGCACCAATAACAGCAGACCCCTTGATTCCAATACAAGTCCGACAACTCAGGAGGTTGGAAGAGCAAGACAGACAAAGAAAGAAATAAAAGACTTTTCATGATTGTGCACAGAGACAAAGAGCTTGTGTGTATCTATTGTTTTGTCTACAGTAAACGCAACAGTAAATGTGATGCCCATTTAGTGCCCTGTATCATTTTTTTTCCCAAGCATGATATGCAAAAAACAACAAGTAGCAAGAAGGAAATAAAATATGTGCACAAAACAAGAAACATAGAAGTGAGATGGGATATGCAATAGCGATAACACGTGCAGCAGATATAACAACAATGTGCAGAAAGTAGGCAGCAAATAACACAAGTCAGACACAAAACTGCAAAAATGAGACAACAGTAGCAAACGAGAGGTTAAGTTTACAAGGAAGGGACAACAAAGTATCCTTCTATATAAAAGCGGTCGGGATTGTCCTTCCGTCCCGTGAGTGCTACGCAGGCGCAGAGTTTCACACACGCCCCGTCCATTTTGCAATGCATGGGATTTGTAGTTTCGTTTTTCCAGGTAAAAGATGATTTTCTACTCCAGACTGTGCGATATCTTCTTCTTCTTTCTTACTATATAAATGCGGTCGGGATTGTCCTTCCGTCCCGTGAGTAGAAAGAGTAGCGGTATTACGCTTATCACGGACTTACTACTTGCAGCTTGCGGTACGAAGCGACATGATGTGAGCAGAGTTCTGGTGCTCCCATCATTCCCTTGCTTTTGTGTGCGATGCGCTGGAAAAATGGACAAAATTATGTCTCTGGAAATAATTAATGTTGATGGAGTACAAATGCCTCACTGCGTAGTAAATATCGGGGGGTTCAAAAGGGCGACCTCAATATAGAAAAAAAGTTTAAATTTCATCACAAAAATAACAGCAACTACGAGTATTAAAGGAATACCGCTCAAATGCAATATAACCAAATTAATGAGTTTGTATAAAATATCAAATTGATCTACATATTGAATTGCCTTAAGAAGTGGTCAACTTAAAAGTCGGTCGCCTTAAAAGGCAGGTCAGCCTAGTGTGTACAATAAAAGTTGTGCCAATAAGACAAGTAGAACTACATACATTCTAAAGTGAAGACAAACTGTGGTGAGAGTAATATAAGGCATTGTAGGAATGAGACATGATATACAAGGAAGACAACTTGGAAATAAATTGTGTGCAATAGGGAGGGAGTTCAAAGAGTGAGAAAGCTAAGATCCAGGGGAAGAAACAACAAATTTCAGGCCTACGAGAAGATAGTGTGGGAATGGTAGAAGAGGTGCAAACAAGGGTGGTCCTGATCTAATTATGCAGATCCAGATCGTCTGGATGACTTTGATTTATGCAGGGACGATTCCAGTTCGGCGCAAAGACAATTCTTCATGTCGTCAGTTTGCACACTTCTTGATGGTCCGGGATTTTTCGGGTGATTTTCTACATTATAAACTTAATAAGTTATAGCGTAATGAAAATTGTATAATTAGATCTGGACACCCCTATACAGCAAACAGTACAATAAGACACTATAAGGGGACACAAAAATTGTGGGCATGTGACAAAGAGTTTAAATGAAGGTATTGATCTGACTTGAAGAGAGACAGTAACATTTTTAATGAAAGGGAGCAGGAAAGTCAAGTCAAGAAACTGAGCTGATGTCATAGTCAAAATCTCTAACCAAACAGACATCAAGTTCAAAACATGAGTCAAAAAATCAAAAGTTGGGAAAACAAAGGAAAGGATGAATATCAGAAAAGAATGAAACAAAAAGAGAGCATGGGGACCCTGGCTGGGATGCCCTGACCTTTATTATTTTCAGGACCGTTTCTCCCCCGGACTGACAGAGGGCAGCCACAGGTTATGACCTGCTGGGGCCTGTGGCCACCATCAGGGGTGCCTGGACATTTGCAGGGTCATATTTGGCAGTACTTCCGCCATACCTGGAAGTGTTGCCGGAAGAAGCTTGTTAGACACCTGGACTGCTTCTTGGTACCCTATAAAAAGGAGCTTGTCGCCAGGAGTCGAGAGGAGGAGGACAAAGCCTGTGTGGAGGACTGAAGGCGGTGACAAAGGGACTGTGCTGGTGATTAGTGCACTGTGCTGGACTGTGCAAGTAAAACAGTGTGTAAACTATGTCCTGCCCATCTGTGTCGGGTTTAGGGTGGCTGTACCTGCCCAGGCATCACAAATACTAAAGGGATGTGTGTGCTGACCTTTAATATGCAGTGACGTCACACACTGCATACTCCCAGTGCCTTCTGAGAATGATTGTCATGGAAATCATGACTCTAAGTGCAGTGCCCAAAAATGGTGCCATCTTTTCTCGTCTATGGACACAATAGTATCAAAAATTAAATCTCTGCATAGGAAAACCCTAAACTTGATGCGTAAAGGTCAAAATAAGACTCTACTAATTCTACAAAAACAAAATTTCTAAACATGACAGGTAGAAGATGCAAATTAGGAAATACATTGCATAAAGAAGACAAAAAAAAAACTGGGTGTGTGATAAGAAGCTGGGATGAGACAACATGTGCCAACAAGACAAATGAGATATGAAGTTACTGGAGGGAGACAATAGATTGTGTGAGTCAAACTGAAAGGCATAGGATTGAGACAAGTGGGCAGAAGGAGAACACCAAATTGTGGACATAAAATAAGGAGCTCTAGGATGTGACAAAGGTAAAAATAAGGAGCTCTAGGATGTGACAAAGGTACAATGAAATTCATGCTAGGGTGGGTGTTAGAATTCTTCGGTGAAATGATTAGTGAGCAAATATACACTGAATACCTAAACATTTATATGTATGCTGTGTATATTATGTATGTGTATGTATTGCTGTGTATATTGTTTCTGTGTATGTATTAGTAAAAATTAAAAACATTTATGGGACGTTTTCCTTTCCTCTAACAAAGGGCAAAAGGAAACAGAAGAGAGAAAATGAGTGTGTTTTTAATGCACACGCATAACTAGATTGAGGTGAATAACCTGGTTTGAGCAGAAACCTGGTTTCTTAAAAATCTGTGTTGACATGGGCAAGTATTACTTTAGAGTTGCTGTGAATCTGAGAAAATAGCATGAAGCTTGTACTCATTTTCTTGGAGTTTAATAATACGTTTAATTAAATTGATGTCTTATTTATAGGTTTCCATTACCGAATAACTAGTTGCTAACTCTTTCTACTTAGCTGTTCCCTGCAAAGGACCTGTCTTACATTCAGTGCTGCCAGAATAACAATAACGCAGTGTCATAGAAGACAGGGGTTGGGTGGCATTCTGACTGGGATGGATGGTTTGTTATCCAGCCGGGACGCCTTTATAATGGAAGAATGGAAGGAGACCATCTTCTGGAGCCATGTGCTTCCCCAGTCCGACAGGTGGCAGCAGCTCTCTGGTGCGTTCCCCATATACACTCCTGCAGGGCTTCATGGGAATTGGAGTTCCAACAGGCAGCCCTGCTGGGACTCATGCCAGCCACCAGATGGAGCTTTGGGGAAGAGGTTTCCTCCACTCGTGGCAGGGGTCAAGCTTTGAGGGCTCTTTCTGACCCACAAGTGCTTCCTGGATGCAATGTGGCAGAACCGGAAGTACTCCCGGGTGCAGTATAAAGGAAGCCACTCCTCCTCAGAGGCAGAGTCGGGTGGATGAGGACAAAGCTCACTGAGGAGGAGTGAAAGAGTGAGTGAGTGTATGAAAAGGAAGAAGTCTTTCTGAAATTGTACATTCAGAAAAGCCTGCGTGAGGTATTTGAACACAATAAGTAATTTGTTTTTCCCGGGACTTGTGCAGTTGTAGTTGGGTTTGGGTTGCTGCAACCCCCAGCTGGTCACAGCTGGTATTTTTACTTTAGTAAGATAAGAATTGCATTAGGTTACTCACTACTTTAAAAAGTTATCAGACTACATAACGCACGTTACTTTCTACGTGTTACCCTACTGCTCTCGAATTTGTGTTGCTGAGCATAGCACTGTAAGTTCAGGTCATCGACATAAATTTATCGATTTCTCAAATATTCAGACAGGGGATCAAATAATGCTATCACCCAAATATTTGCCCATGCAAATTTCTCTTGCAAATTCTTCTACCCAAAGGTTGTGCAAAGTACACGTGCAGGCTGACAGAGTATAATGAACATGTGCAGACTAAAAACTCTTTAACAGTAACCCGGTTAAGGGTTTACATGGCCACATAATCTATTAATTCACAGAGGAATCTACCTCTGCTTACCAGCTTTCTCAGATGCTAATTTCTGTAAAGGGTTTACATGGCTCTTTAGAAATCAGGTTTCTGTGAATAATCGGGTTATTGAAGAGCATGTAAACATAGTGATTGATACAAGTAGGAATGAGGCACAGTGCAGTAGTGAGATAAGATAACAAGTTGCACAAAACAATACATCAGACTATAAAAGCAAGGGGGCAAGAAGAGGGAAAATCACAATAAGTAGCGGGAGTGTAGTTTGTAGGAACATATCCAACTGAAGGATCAAGAAAAGACATTACTGATTGAGTTTGAACGCATCTAGACACAAGCTATTCAGATCAGGTAGATTGTGAAATGTGTGGGGAGCAAAGGAACAATATTATCAATAACAGAGACTGTAGGATGAAGAACAGAGCTTGTAGGATCAGAGTCCAGGAGATATCTTTGCCTGTGCGCTTATGTGTGCTGAAAAATAATGAAGTATGAAAAGACACGTGATGATCTGGGTTTGCTGCTGTATATTTCAGATTTTAAGCCTTTATATATGTTGTATTTATTCCATTGGAAAAGATAATGTGAATGCTGAAACTTTCACAGAGGCACCCACAGCACTCCCATAAGGCTCCACTGCTTACATAGCTGTGCAGAACAGGTAAGGGCAGGTGAAGCGGACTTTAAAATCTGAGCAGGACTTATTTGGCTGAGCAGCATTCACACAGGCAAAGCCATTCGTTGCATCATACCTGCAAAGGTAAAGGAAGACATTAGAAAATGGGAGAACAAGCAACTCAAGGAGATCAATCATACTGTTAGGGTTAAGTTATTCTAATCCATTTACTTTGATAAGAGTTCATCTAACACTGGAAATGTTGTTGTTAACTGTGCATTCAGCATGCCAAGATTTAGAAAATGCAAATACACCCAAGTCACAATTTTATTTAAAATTCTACTTAAAGAGTTTAGATGTAGAAGGCAATGTTCTACTGTACCTCTGATTCTGGCCCATTGTTAGAAAGAACATCACTTGAGTCCCGCAGAAGAACGGAAACTAAAGGCTATGATGTGCCGCTGTCTGTAGCTGAGTCTACATCTCATGCCAACAATGGAAGAATGAAGGGGTGGGGCTTGTGGGCCTTTCTGTGTCTTTGTACACTTCAGCTCAGTTTCATGTCGTTCTCTTTCTCCCATGTTCTTTAGAGAATTCCAGCTCTTATTGGAACTTTCCTCTGTTTACACATTACCTACTTGCTTCCTGTGACAAGACTCATTGTTTTAACCTGCTCAAATGGTGAAAGCACCAAGTTACTAATCTGCTGGAACATGGCACACACCAACATGAACAGCACAGCTCCCAGTGAAATCTTTCACCTTGCTACCTAGACCATTTATCTTGAGCCAATGAATTGGGAAGCTAGTGGTTATGTGAAGTGGTGGGATAAAGCGAGGTATGGGGGACAAAGAGAAGGTCTGAAGGGTTAGAAAGGTAGTAGTGTGCTGATGGAGTAAGTGGGGGCTACAAAGTGGAATGAGTGGGATGACGGATAATGGATAAAGAGTATGAAGGGGCAATGGAGAATGACGAAGGACAGGTAAAGGGGAGACTAGATGTTTAGGTGGAAATGATGGGTACAAGGAAATAATAGAGGATATGCAGATAAGGGGGCTAAGGTGAAGGTGAAGGAGAAGAAGGGATGTTGAGGTGGAAAAGGGGATGAAGTAAGAGAATGATATAAGGACAATGAGGAGAAGAGGAGGAGTGAGGGTGGATGAGTACATGAGAGAGAGAGAGAGAAGAACAGGAGGGAAAAGAGGTGAGAGGGCCATACTGCATGAGAGTGTGTGTACAGTATGTGTGTGTTGGTTTATAGGGAGGGAGGTAAATTAATATCAAAAGCTTTTCCATTCAAGAAGAGATTTCATCCTTACACTTGAAAGACATTTTCGGTTTGGTAGGCAGGAATTCCTAAAATGGTTACAGCCTCAATTCCAATTGGATCAGAGCAGATCTCTCCTGGATACTCCTGGTGAAGCTCTGCCAGGGTCTCATAATCTCCCTTGTTGTTGGGGTCATCTCGATCAAACCACTTTGTCCTGCACTCTGGAGAAAAACAGACAAAATGTTAATATTCTAGATGGAATGATGATGCTGAAGAAAATGGTCCAAAAGCTGCCTTCTGCTGTTAGGACTGTCCTGAGCATTGCGATCCTGTGATTTCTGAGGTTAGTGGATATTTGAATTCTACAGCCTTAAGTGTGGTGTGTTGGTGTGGTATAGCGGGTCCACAGCTCTCCCAGTTTTAAATAGATAATCACCGCTCTCGCGGCTTAGTGAGGGGGCATGGTGGCTGTGTGGCTGAAGCAGTTCTCAGGGTGAATAGCGGTGTGGGCATTTCTCACCTAAGTGCACAGGTGAGAGACCACCCGCATCCATGACTGTTCCTGGGGCTGCTAATTTGCTACAGCTGCTATGCCCTCTTAATAAAATAGAAGCGCGAGTCGTTTGAGAGGGTAGAAAAAGAAAGAAAAGAAAAAAGGTAGAACAAGGAAAAAGAAAGAGAAAGAGGATGAAAAGACGGAGGTGGCTGGAGAAAGCAGGACGCAAGAGAGAGAGAGAGAGCCGGTGCGGGTGAGCGAGCGAGTGAATGCTCGCAGGCAGCTGTACGGAAACCTGGGTGTTACGCCGACACCCAGGAGTTGTAGTAGTGGTTGCTCCCGCTGTGACTAGTGACTAGTGAAGCGCGACTGGCCACATAAGGCCAGGAAGGCAGCGGAAGTCGGGAGGCTTTGGTGGTGGATTCCCCAGTGTGTGTGTCCTGGCTGTTGGGTGAAAACCAAGTCTCGGGCCTTGAGTGCGCGACCAAAGCCAGGATCGGGAGGCCTCCAGACCAGTGTGCTAATGAAAGAAGGTCAGCTGCAGAGAGAGTGTCTCGCCTGCTGCAGGGCCCAAATGGGAAAAGCAGGTGAGACACTAGTGTAAAAGAAGCACTGGGCTTGTCATTGTTTTAAAGGACTACTTCCAGCAACGCTTTAACTTTGCTTTTAAAGGATTGTGTTTTATCTATTTCTAAACCTCCACATTTGTTTTATTGGATTATTTATTTATTGAACTTTTGAAGCACTGCACTTATTTTGAACACTTTGTTTTTGTTGTTGTTTTAAATAAAAGCACTTGGCACTTTTGTACACCATCCCCTTGCTTTGTTGTTGCCTCACTGCTAAGCTCATCGGTGACATTACCGACAGTGACGGGTTCAAGGGCTCCCAGACAGAAGATGGGAGCATGGAGCCCAACCCGCATCATCACAGTGGGTATGGTTTAATGTTGAAAATGTGAGAATACGGACCAATCTAAGACTATAGGAGATGGAGCTCAGCTGTTGACACTACAGCACAGAGTTCTACATGATAGATGGCTACATGGTGAGAACAAGGCAATGTCCAGAGGGGTGCTAAGCCTGAAGATCTTAAACTTTCTTTGAGGTCTTTGGATCTCACAAAGATCAACGTAGAGTTTAACTGAAATTTCTGTAAATAAATAAATGTGAGCAACTAAGGCACATACAACAAGCTATAGGAAACATAGTAGTCAGAATATTAGAAAATAAGAACAACTGTGATGGAAACAGGCCATTCAGCCCAACATAGTCTGCCTTTCCAGTTCACTTGATTTCTCTGAAATGGCATAAAGTCAAGATTTGAAGATCCACAAAGTATTACAGTCCACCACAATACTCAATAACTTCTACCACTAACACACAACAACAGAGTCTGTGATGCAAGAGTTCAGCGTTACATACTCAGGAGGGCTCTCCATGTCACTACCCGATCTGCACTATACAGCGAGGTGCATAACATGCCTAATCTAGCAGTGAAGACACAATGTACAATTAAATTACGCAGAATAACAAAATATTTTCATAATATTCTTATTATGGGCAGTTAATTCACCCCTCAGATAAAAATTCTCCAAGCTGTGTACTCATATGTACTGTTCTGATCAGGCCGTGACATAAAGAGTAATGTTGAGTGAAGTTGTTTTGTTTAAATGCATGCAGGGTACAAATATGGGATGTCTGGTCACCACATGCAGAGGTGAGATACAAAGAACACAGGGTTGACCTCACAACAATAAAAAGTGGAGCAGCATTTGAATGACATGAATGATAGCAACCTGCAAAATTTACTTGCCAGTAGTCAGAACCATGGACAGCAGAGTGGTATAACTTTCAGCACTTACACAACATGTCAGAATCACGATGACCAGACCTGACAATATTAGTAACAGTAGTCATATTGCCAACATGCAACACATAACCATTCTCCAGCACCTTGATAGATAAAAGTTTATCAAACTACACAACTTCACTTTTTTTTTAACAGAAAACAAAAATTTGCTTATCCGATATACCTCTTATATCTCATTCTGCTTATTTAGTTATGTCAATTTCCTGAAGTCAATGGAAAAAACTGAGAAAATCGCCTTGGGTGTTTAAATGATATACTGTAAGTCCAAGCATATAGATATAAAATCATAAAACCAAAGCTACTTAAAGAATAGGATTAACTGTCATCCTGCATGATTTTCACTGACAAAGTCAAAAGAAGTGTGTGGCATGTGAAGGGACTAAGGGAGGATCATCTATCAAATCTACACATTGTTGAATTAGAAAAGGAGCAGTGGACAGATTCTCTCCAGTTATCCATCCAGCACCCATGAATATCTGTCCTCTGAGTTTATGTTGGCTTCACCTCATTTCTCTATTTGGGATTTGAAGTTGTACCTTGGCAAAAATCTGCAGGGCAGGTGAGCTTCACTTTGTAGTCCTCACAGGTCTGGTCCTCCTGCTGGGTGTTGATGCACGCAAAGCCATATATGTTGTCATAGCTGGTCAGGGGAGACACAGAATATGTATTACAATTTGAAAGCACTGTAAAAAGGAAAGAAAGTCCATAAGTAGGTATAAGCCCCCATTTACTTGATAATTCTTTGTGAGATTCTTCCACTTCATTCCTAATCACTCTCTACTTTATAATTAGGAACCTAATCAAGGACCTTGTTAAATGGTGCTACTCAAACCACCTACAACTGAACACCAGACCAGCAAAACCAAGGAGCTGGTGGTGGATTTTAGGAGGCCCAGGCACCTCATGGACCCCGTGATCATCAGAGGTGACTGTGTGCAGAGGGTGCAGACCTATAAATACCTGGGAGTGCAGCTGGATGATAAATTGGACTGGACTGCCAATACTGATGCTCTGTGCAAGAGAGGACAGAGCCGGCTATACTTCCTTAGAAGGTTTGCATCCTTCAACGTCTGCAATAAGATGCTGCAGATGTTCTACCAGACGGTTGTGGCGAGTGCCCTCTTCTATGTGGTGGTGTGCTGGGGAGGCAGCATAAAGAAGAGGGACACTTCACGCCTGGACAAACTGGAGAGGAAGGCAGGCTCTGTTGTCGGCATGGAGCTGGACAGTTTGACATCCATGGCAGAGCGACGGTCGCTGAGCAGGCTCCTGTCAATCATGGAGAATCCACTGCATGTACTGAACAGGATCATCTCCAGACAGAGGAGCAGCTTCAGCGACAGACTGCTGTCACCGTCCTGCTCTACTGACAGACTGAGGAGATCGGTCCTCTCCCACACTATGCAACTCTTCAATTCCACCCGGGGGGGTAAACGTTAATATACAAAATTATTGTCTGTCTGTTATACCTTTATTGTTATCACTCTTTAAGTTAATATTGTTCTTTATCAGTATGCTGCTGCTGGAGTATGTGAATTTCCCCTTGGGATTAATAAAGTATCTATCTATCTATCTATCTATCTATCTATCTATCTATCTATCTATCTATCTATCTATCTATCTATCTATCTATCTATCTATCTATCTATCTATCTATCTATCCACAATACTTGCAACTTTGTAAAGAAAATACTTTTTCCTGGTAACCGCGCAAGTGGTGGCCTTTTGCAGGAGCTCTCTCCCTTGTTTTTTGGGAATTATTATTAATGATAATGTTAAGATGTGGCTTTCGGCATGTTACTGTTAATCTTCAATAAATTTTTAAATGAAGATATACTACTGTCATTGCAGGCACAGACCTCAGTGGTCATCGTACATCAAATGACGAGATGGGAACTTGAAAGTTATCACAGTGTGAGCAAAGAGGTTTGGAAGATTCTGATGGCTTTCTATGTCTATCACATCAGAGAATGTAAAGAGACTCTGAGTTCGTAAAGAGGGAAATGTTAAATGTTTCCCTTCACCTTATTGCAGAAGCAGCTCATCCAAAGATGGAAAGAACATGGACCAAGAATAAAAGTAAGGTAGAAAGGACTCAGAACTTGTTTGTCCCCATAAGTATGGGAAGTTTGATTGCTTTTAAATAAGTTGGTTGAACTTTTATGTGTTATGGCAAGTCATGAACTACTCCTGGTACTGTGGCATTTGTTTATTGTGGAGAACCAGCTTAAACGTGTTTCGGATGTTAATTAATACAGGACAGTTTTCATCTGATATGATCAGACAGTGGTAAAAGCAAGACAGGGTCTGGAGACTTACGAAGGAGATGCAAACACATTATAATTAAAGCTGATAAGTGTGCTCCAGACTTTGAAGAGCTAAACTTAAAAGAAGTGGCGAGGAAGCCTTCTGCTGTTATGTACCTAAAATCTGGAATAGCTTAGAAATAGAAATTCACCAGGCTAATAAGGTGGAGCACTTCAAAAAACTGCTAAAAACCCATTACTGTAACATGGCTTTCTCATAGCTTCATTTTAGTGTAACCCTGAATTTCTGTATATGCATTTAATCACCATTATCATTCATGGTGACTCAGAAATCTGTACTAACCCCTACTTTCTCTGCTATTCTTTTTCCGGTTTTCTGTGGCGGCGATTTGCACCACCACCACCTGATCAACGCACCGTGCAGTCCCTACATTGATGGATTAAAGGCCAGAAGTCGACATGACCGTCATCATCAAGTTCTTCCATGTGAAGCCTGAAAACCTTGAGGACTGATTGAGGTCATTGATGTTAGGTTGAATGCGTAGAGGGGGCTGGGAGGTCTCATGGCCTCGGAACCCCTGCAGATCTTTTTTTGTTTTTTCTGTCCTCCCTGGCCATCGGACCTTACTTTATTCTTTGTGAATTAGTATTGCCTAATTTTTATATATTTTTTTAATTTTTTCTTTCTTCATCTTGTAAAGCACTTTGAGCTATATCATTTGTATGAAAACATGCTACACAAATAAATGTTGTTGTTGTTGAACAACTGACTGAATTTGTCTACCTTACCACCTAGGAATGGTTGCATCATTTTTAAACTCAACAACAAAATGATAACTAATTCTGAACCAACATTCCTTTTTCATACACAACAAGTTGGACCTGCATTATTCAAATGTTAATGTCTTCATATGAACATCTGGGCAAGACTGACTGTACTCCCACCTATAGCCCTGTCATTGATTGCAGTAGTTCTCCAGTATCCAAGCCAGAAGTTCTTATGTGTTGTTGTTTGTTTTATTTATGTATTATTTACATATTGGGGTGGCACGATGGTGCAGTAGGAAGCGCTGCTGCCTCGCAGTAAGGAGACCTGGGTTCACTTCCCGGGTCCTCCTTGCGTGGAGTTTGCATGTTCTCCCCGTGTCTGCGTGGGTTTCCGCCAGGTACTCCGGTTTCCTCCCACAGTCCAAAGACATGCAGGTTAGGTGCACTGACGATCCTAAATTGTCCCTAGTATGTGGGTGTGCATGTGCCCTGTGGTGGGCTGGCGCCCTGCCTGGGGTTTGTTTCCTGTGTTGGCTGGGATTGGCTCCAGCAGACCCCCGTTAGGATATAGCGGGTTGGATAATGGATGGATGGATATTTATATATTTGTCTTTCTCAAGCTTCTGTAAAGTTCTAAATTCCCCTTGGGGACAAATAAAGTACATCTATCTACCTATCTAATATGTATCTGAACGTACAGACGTCACACGGGCAGTACCCAGGCCAATACTTTTCAGGCTTTGTGAAGTTGCAGCACCAACCACCATGCCATTCAGTCAAGGAAATACTGAAGTTTTATCTCGTATAGTTCCTTACACAATTAGCACTCACTCAGTACTTTACAAGGCAACACATCCTTATTCACTAATAATAGTTCTACTACATTTTGTTTAATTGTGTCTTTTAAGACACTCAAAAAACATTACAAGATAAATTCATTAAATACCAGTAATCCCTCCTCGATCGCGGGGGTTACGTTCCAGACCCCCCCGCGATAGGTGAAAATCCGCAAAGTAGAAACCATATGTTTGTATGGTTATTTTTATATATTTTAAGCCCTTATTAACTCTCCCACCCTGTTAACATTATTAGAGCCCTCTAAACATGAAATAACACCCTTTAGTCAAACGTTTAAACTGTGCTCCATTACAAGACAGAGATGACAGTTCTTTCTCACAATTAAAAGAAAGCAAACATATCTTATCGTCATAAAGGAGCGCGTCAGGAGCAGATAATGTCAGAGAGAGCGCTCGCAAAGAAAAGCAAACAATCAAAAAAGCAATACGTGTGTTTAAGTATACAGAAGCACCGCGATAAAGCGGCATTTTGTAGAGGTGCGTCCGTGTCCTCTGTGCAAACAGCCCCTCTGCTCACACCCCCTCAGTCAGGCAGAGAGAGTGAGAAAGATAGAGAGAAGCAAACAAACACCGCGCGGGAAGCATATCTTATAGCATTGAGGAGTTTTAGTTAATATGCAATACATGCTCTGATTGGGTAGCTTCTAAGCCATCCGCCAATAGCGTCCCTTGTATGAAATCAACTGGGCAATCAAACTGAGGAAGCATGTAACCTAAATTAAAAGACCCATTGTCCGCAGAAAGCGGCGAACCAGCGAAAAATCCATGATATATATTTAGATGTGCTTACATTTAAAATCCGCGATAGAGAGAAGCCGCGAAAGTCGAAGCGCGATATAGCGAGGGATTACTGTATACTGTATACTGCATGCAGCCCATATAAAAAGTATTCATTCCTTTGGAAGTTTTCATATTTTTTGTTATACAACATTAAATCATAATGGATTTAATTGTTTTTCATACTGAACAGTAAGTACTCTGTAATGTCAAAGTGAAAACAGATCTCGACAAAGAGGTCAGAATGAATTACAAACATAAAACACAAAATAACTGAACTCATAAGTATTCACAACCCGTCAAGTTAGCATTTAGTAGATGCACCCTTGGCAGACGTGACAGCCCTGAGTGTGTGTGCTCAGGTCTCTGTCAGCTTGACACTTTTGAACACTGCCATGTGTTTTTGGTTCTTCTTTGCTAAACTGCCCAAGCTCTGCCAAGCTATTAGGGGATAAGGAATGAACAGCCTTTTTTCAAGTTCAGCCAAAAATTCCCAATTGAATAGAGATCTTCTAACACCCAAGCCCGGCTTCATGATCCCAGCACTGTCACTCTGGTATCTGTAGGACAATTCTTCAAAGCCATTCAGCCGCTCCTGCTCCCAGGATGCTCAGTTGGAACGACCCTACTCCAAGAGTGCCATTCTTCTTGCTTGCAACAGGGCCAACTCCCAAGTGCAATGCCTTCTGTCCTCTGCACCAGTTTATGCACCTGATCTCACGATCTCCCTTGGTGACAAAACTCACAATCTTGATTATCTTCCTCCTTTCATTTCCAGTCTTTTCTTTCCTTTTTGAATCGCTTGTCTATTCTTCTCAGGCTCCTTTATACTCTGTGGGTGCAGGTGCTTTGCAAAATTTGATCCATGAAGCATCAACAGCTGACCCAGTTTTGCTTGCACGTTAGCAAGCAAGCAGCTAGTTTCCTAACTTAACACCTCGCGGCCAAACAGCTTTGCACATTGGGCTTGAGGCGCTCTGTTTCTCAAAGCTCTCTGCACCACCACGGACCCCAAACTTGTTTCACCACAGTCTGTCTCTATATGTTTTGTGGTCTACAAAATGTTTTGTGTTACAATGAAGAAACTAAATAACATAAATTAGTAACAATCACTCTCACCTAGTTTGCTTTTTTTATGTGAAAAAAAAAGAAAAGACAAACCAGAACGCTCACATGTGGAAGATGTCCCCCGTAAGATGAGCTGGCACCCCTGCCACTGTCTGCACTTCAATGGAAATGGGGGCTGTGCACACCTTTCCTGGGAAAGTCATCTGAAGCCGCATGAGAGTCTCAATGTCCCCGTCCTCCACTGGGCTGTCACTGTTGAGCCAACCTGTCTTGCAGTCTGTAGAAACTGAATTAAAAAAAAAGCAAAGTAAAGCCACCCGATGTATTTACAGTGCTTTAAATGTACAGAGATCCTTCATGCTGGAGTGCACTGCCCTGGCTACACGGCTCATAATGGGCAGATGATGAGAAAGCAAAAGTTAAATAAGCTAAGCGTTTGATAGGAGCATCACATCTGTGTAGACTTCAACAACTGGGCATGCGCTTCATCTCACATCCAGAGCATTATAACCTCCACAGAATGAGTAAAAGACGTCACAAAGGCAACCAAATCAGTCAGTATGTGGGAAGAACTGCATGAAGAACCGAATATTTCATTTCACAGGTCACCCACGCAGTGTTTTATATAAGCAGCCCCAACCTATGCACCTCAGATGCATGCGGGCCTTTGCTGACCCAGACAAGGCCTTTAGTGAAGCAGATAAGACTTTGGCCAGGAAGAGCCATTTCAGTGTCACAGGACTACTTTGGGATATGTTTAGGGAGGCTTCAGCTGTTGACCAGCATGTTAATGTGGAGGAGTATGCTGAAACTGTAACAAGATATACAGTATAAGTAGATGTGTGCAGGATGTTACTATCGCAAAGCAAATCACCACATGCAACAACTAGAAACCCTGGCCAAGGTGTATGCCTTACTGAAAGCACGTAATGTTGGCTTTAAATCTGGTGACAGTACAGCCCTTAGATCAGCTAGAGCCAACCTGAATTGGGATATAGCAGTGTAGCAAAATGGAAAATCCAGAGTCACTTCCAAGATTCCAAAGATATCAGAAGTCTGTGGCAAGGAAATCAAACTATTATAGACTGGAAGCCTACATCTCCTTTCCCAAGGACAAGACTGGATCTGTTTCAGAAAGTCTGATGCATCCCAAAACACACCTCCAAGGAAATTCACCCCTTAGAGGACCCTGCATAGAGTGTGCTCAGGGAATGTGTTAACCAACTAGCACACATAGTTGTCAATATCTTTAACACCTCTCTAAACCAGGCTATCATTCCATCATGTTTCAAAGTTACCTCTTGGCATACTGGTACCAAAGAATTCATCTGTTGCATGCTCCAATGAATATCACCCCATGGAACTCATTAACATTATGATGAAGTAGTTTGACAGACTGGTCAGGGCACATATTACATCTAAACTCTTCCCCATACTGGATCCCCTCCACTTTGCTTGCTGTCTTAACCACTCCACCGATGATGCCATAGCCACTGCACTCCAACTAAGCTTGGCACATATGAAGGATAAAGACACAAACAGGTGGATGCTATTCTTAGACTTCAGCTCCACATTCAATATAATTATTCCTTAGCATAACGTGAACAAAATTTCTTTCCTGGGCCTGGAATCTCCACTCTGCGACTGAATATTAGATTTCCCAATGGACAGATCCCAGTCAGCCCAAGTTGGAAGCAATACATCAAACACCATCCTTCTGAGCACAGGTGTCCCTCAAGGCTGTTTCTTGAGCCTTCTACCCTTCACCCTGGTGACATGTGACTGTTGCAGCAGGTACAGCATGAACCACAACATTAAATTCACAGATGACACAACAGTCACAGGCCCCATCAGTGGAATGATGATTTGTGGACAACAAATAGTGGACTGGTGTCAGAAAATAACTTAATCCTGAATGTCAATAAAACAAAGTAAATCACATTCACCTTCAGGAAGAGCCATGCCACCCACCTTCCCCTTTGTATTAACAGTTCCAGTGTGGAGTCAGTCAGGGGTACAAAGCTTCTGGGAGTGGAGGTAACAAATGATCTCTCCTGGACGCAACACATCTCTTCCTTAGTCAAGAAAGGACAAAAGTGCCTGCACTTCCAGAGGCACATAACGAAAGATAACACCACTTTCTACAGAGTCGACATAGAGAGTGTATTGACAACCTACTTTGTACATCTCTGTCTGGTATCAAGACTGTAATGCCCCAGTGAGTGGTGGAAGCAGCTGAGAATATCATTGGGAAATCTCTCCCCCATTGAGGAACTACAACAAACACTGCAAAAAGGCCACCAACATTATCAGGGACCACGCTCACCTCTCAATGAACTGCTGGTCCTTCTGCCCTCCAGCAAGTGGAACTGAAGTATACAGTTCCATACAAGTTTAATTTCAAAAGTCATTAAGCTTTTAAATAACGATCAGTCTATAAATAAAGTGCTAGTCTTTTAATAAAGTGTAGTAATAACGTATCTGTGTAATATTAAGCACTGTCCTTATCTGTTGAGTTACAGTAATCCCTCGTTTATCGCGGGAGATAGGTTCCAAGGCCGGCCGCAATAACTGAATTTCCACGAAGTAGGGACACCATATTTATTTAATAATTTAACGTGTATTTGGACGTTTTTAAACCCTCCCTGTACTGTTTACAACCCACCCTTTACTCTACTAATAACAGGGACAACTGTTAAGCAATATGAAATCGGTAGATAAGTTTACAGTTACTGTATAGCGAAGTATATGTACCTATACTGTATATGACGTGATGATGGTGATGAATATGCTGTGCAGTAAAAATGATGACGATGAAGGTGATGATGACTTTTACTGCACAGCCGATGACTGTATTTTACGTCTCCTCAGACAGCGGTGCCATTTCCTGGGGCACCTCTTCCACCGTTTCCGAAGGTGTATCCGTTCGAAGAGCAGCTTGTAGGCTGTCATGACGTTGTCGACTTTGTTGCAAAATTGGACCGATCGAACCATATCATCGTCCCATTCCTGTCACCGCTCTTGCAGATCCTTAGCCAGTCTGCAGCCACAGCAGCGAACGTTCTCCCTTTCTTCAACATATCCAGAAGTTTCACCTTCTCAGCGATCGTCATCATTCTTCGTTGCCGTTTAGGCTCAGCACCAGCCTTGGAAGAAGGAGCATGTTTTGGGAGCCATTGCAGGGGGTGAAAATTGAAGCGAAGTTCAACACAAAGAAACCACAAAAAATCACACACAGTACATTGTAAAGTAAACTGCTCGGCAAGAAAGCTTGAAGCGCAATGGCCGCGACAGAGAGACAAGGGGAGGTGCTGTGGGATCTGGGTATCAGTTAAAGCACCATTCACGTGCCCGATTAGAAAGCGGGAAGCTGTGATTTGTCATCTCCCTCCCATGTACCAATCACAGCCCGTGTTACAATGCACCAAACTTGTTTTGTTGTTCTTAGACTAGGAAATACTACTACTATATTTAAAAACAGGCGAAGTCGTGAATCCAGGAAAAGTGAACCGCGAAGTAGCGAGGGATTACTGTACATGTATGTGGTGAATTATGTAGTATTGTAGAGTATTTGTACTGTAAGTGCCCGATTGGATAGACTGGCATTCAGACTGGTTTCTGGGATGACTACCTGCCTGGCAGGGACACCGTAATAGATGGAGCCCAAAATTAGAGACACAACCAAGCCGGGATGGTCCTTAGTTTCTGTCCGACTTGGGAAAATCAAATAATGGAAGGACAAGGGATGAATGGACCTAATGTCCCCCATCACAAAAGGTGGCAGTGCAACCTTGGCTTGAACCCAGTATGGACACCCGCAGAGTTTCCTGGGTATTGTAGTCCTGAAGGGTGATCCTGTTGGGGTCCTTAGGGGTGCTGTGAAGAATGGACATAACTATTATGGTGAGCTTCTGTATGACCCAGAAATGCTTCTGGTAAGCAATGCCATGACACCGGAAGTGCTTTAAGGAGCTACTCTGCCTCATCCAGGAGTAGAGTCGGGAGGCAGAGGGTGAAAGCGCATGTGGATTAGGGAAATGGGATGGAAGAGGATAAGGGGGCTTTATTAATGACAAGTACAGTGTTGGATTGTTAAAGAATGCCTGTGACCATGTCTCAAGGAGATAAACAAACTTTTATTTATAGCTAAACTATGTAAAGTGGAGTTGTTTCTGGCGTTCAGGGTTACGTGGTGCCATCTTGTGGTCAGAGTAAATACAGTAAGTATCAAGTATGTTGGTGATTCTCAGTTGTTTATTCTCATTAATATTCTTGTTAATTTTTCTTGGCTATTCTTGCACATAATTGGGCTGGGTGATGCAATTTTGTTCTGTTGTGTTTTGAATGACAAATATAGTTACCCTTGAACCTAGAGCCTTTCAACCCGAGTAATACAAGTAAGAACCTTAAAAAATATATATAGTGCTTTTCAAAGTTAGTTTGCTCATAGCACCAAACCATTTACAATTCATTTGTTATCAGACCTACTCATCTGGTGCAGGTTTCAGGGTCCAAAACAACAGATGCAATGGAGACACCAGGTCAGGATGGGGTGGTCAGTCCATCATAGTGCACAGTAGAGTTCCAAATAAGCCAAATCTGCATATCTTTTAGATAAAGGAGGAAAACTAATGTAGCAGGTAGACATGGGAAGAACATGCAAGCTCCCTGCATAAACCAGCTGGTTTGGAATTTGAACCTGGGTTTCTGAACATGAGAAGCAGCAGCGCTAACCACTGAGCTGCCCCCTTAACAGTACAGTGAGTTTATTTTACAGAACACTTCAGTTTATATTGATGGCATTCTCACAAAGCTTTGTAAAATCATATACATTTAGTGCCTTGTCTTGTGAGTGCTGTCACATAGGGATTTATGAAGCTCATTAACCTGTCACAATCTGTTCAGAACTCTGTCATTGGCTACTCCATTTACACAAAGCCTGCTATTTAATCCACTTGGGCCTTGTACCACTCACCCCAAATATCTAGTTGTGTTGTCGGCAATTTCTGTAATACAGCAGTCATGTGACTTGAGGGTTGGGGGACTTAAAGATGACAAGGTAGGCCCTTCACCTGGGATACTTGTGCTCAAGCATTCATTCATTTTCTAAACCCAACTAGATCAAAAACTGCCAGTTCCCAATGCCAGTCACGCACTCCTACTGTGTTAGTTTAGAGGTACTAATTAACCAAGCAGACATTTCTTGTGAGAATGCAAGAGGCATTCAGGGTAAGGTCACAAGTCTGGACTTAATGATCTAACACTTCCGCAACAATGGCTTCCTTAGCAGGACACACAGTAGGTCAAATTAGCCTTGTAGAATAACCTCAACTCTGGCCCTACAATCTTACAAATAAAGGTGACAAGAGTGGTTCTTCCGACTGACACCATAGGGAAACCATTTTAGGTTCCCAAAAGAACCATCCACATGAAAGTTGCAGAAAGAACCTTTATTTAGTTAGACGCAGGTTCCAAAAATAGCCACGGATAGATAACAGGTTCATGAATTACCAGTGGGTTCCTAATTTTAAAAGGACACTTTCCACACACAGGCTAAGTTCAGGTTTTTTTGACATGTCAGTATCCTTCTAGGTGATCTACTTTACACTAAAGATTTCTGTTTTGTCCACATATTAGGAAGCTTTCAATGCCAAAAGTACCAATTTGCATATGCAGAAAAAAAATCCTTCACAGAATGAAATGGTACTTTGTCAAGTAGTAGTTCTACGAGGAACCACACAGCCCAAACAAATGCGATTACGAAACCTAATTTTTAAGAACGTATGATGAAGCAATGAAAGGCATCAGCTACAGCAGAGTGCAGGCCTACTTACCTGAGCAGAACTCCTCTGGGCAGGTGAATCTCACTTTAAAGTCCCCACAGCTGGTGCCTTTCTGCTCGCTTCTGACACAAGCAAAGCCAAATGTTGCATCGTAGCTGTAAGAAGGAAAGAAGAGATGTTAGAGATCTAAGATCAATGTTGTCCTGCTGCTGCTGCTCTGTTGGTCCCCTACTCCCCTCTCCCCACAAGTTCTCCTCCTCTCATCAGTTTCACTTTCCTCTGTCTTGCCCACGGGAGTTTTCCTATGACTGCTAAATTGCTATTTGCCTATCAATGGAAATTTTCTGGGCCTTCAATCTGATATCCTTCATTCTACAATTTTGCCTTTTTAATAATATTAATAACAATCATAATACTTCTTTATATTTATATAGCAGCTTTCTCACTACTCAGAGCACTTTACATAGTGAGTGGGGAGCCACTTCAACCACCACTAATGTGCAGCATCCACCTGGATGATATGACAGCAGCCATTTTTGCACGAGTACACTCACCAAACATTAGTTGTTAGGTTGTGAAGGGGTGAAAGATAGTAAGTCAGTTAGAGACAGGGGATGATTAAGGGGTCAGAATGATTAGATTGAGGTGGGCAATTTAGCCAGAACATCAGGATTCTCCCTACTCGTTACGAAGGACATCCAGGGATTTTTTATGAGCACAGAGTGTCATCACTTCAATGTTATGTCTCATCCAAAGGACAGCACCATTTTTGCAGCACTGTGTCCCCGTCACTGCACTGGGGCATTGGGATCCACAAGCAGACCACAGGGTAACCATTCCCTGCTAGTTTCACCAACAACACTTCCATCAGCAACCCAAGCTTTTACCTAGATGGTCTTTCATCCCAGTACTGGCCGGGCCTGAACCTGCTTAGCTTCAAGTGGATGACCTGTTATGAAGTGCATGTGGTATGGCTGCATTTAGAGCTGTCTGCATCCGGGATCAAAAATTACTTGAGCTTTATGATACAAAAACCTAAAAGTGATGCAGTTAGTCAAGGGCTGTTTCGTTTGGTTTTGTCCATGACGTCACTTCCTATTTTTAGTCTTCAGTCTTCCCTTTTGCTGCCAGTTCTGACATTATTTACATACGTCTCCTTGTTCTCTATGGATGGGTAGGGTAGGTGTTTTATGGTGTTTTGTTCTTTTTTATATATTTTGAAAATCATTCATTGTTGCACCAATATTTGATGCACCCCTTTTCAGTTTAAATAATAAAAATCTGACGTTGACAAAAAAATAAGATCTCAGATGCAATATGCAATTAATCCTATATTTTTTGCCTTCACCTGTAGAGAGATATTATTAATGTTGGGTTGAGAATAAAGACTATGAATAATTAGAAAAGGGTTGCAAATGTCTAATTCAGTGAGACTGTGAGGGTCAGTCAAGGTAACCAAAGGAAAGAGATGACCTCAAACAGTCAACGCTCTGAAAGGGGGTCAAAATACAATCCAAAATATCAGGAAGACCCTGACTAAGCTTCATCAGACTCTCCTGTCCTTCTCAGGTCTATTTTATGGTCTTTATTTGAAGCGTTGCATCAACAGATCAATGGACTCTTGTCGTTCCTAATCAAGTCTAGTAGCATTGGAATAATGGGCATTGAAGGATGTAAAGTGTGTTAAGCCATCGCTGAAATGTATCTTAATCTCATTTTCATGTTTCCCAGTGGAGGCCCCACCAGTGCTAGTCAGTTTAAAGGCACTAGCACAACATGTAGGACAGTTAAGCTTATTGAGGCAAGGTGAAGAAGAGTTTACCTGCAATTTGGGCTATTTGCATTGAGATTTTTGCCATATTTATGCATTTTATTTTCTTCCCTGCTACTTTAATGTTTTAATTACAATTATAATTATATTTGTATATGTATATGTGTGTGTGTGTGTGTGTGTGTGTGTATATATATATATATATATATATATATATAGTGGTAGATGCCCCTGAGGTGGAAGGATAGGGGAATGCAGCTATTTGTGGACACTGCTTCCCCCAAAATGCTAGATGGCAGCTCCCCTGGAGTGTAGCGGTGATCTAGATTACCGCAGGGCATCCTGGGGGTTGGAGTTGCTCAGCCCTGCTGGGTACCGTGGGTGCTTCCAGGGGGAGCTGTGAAAGGACCTGGGGAGTCATGCTTCCCTTGCAGCCTGGAAGTACTAGGAAGTCATGAGAACGAAAGCCCTGAAGTACTTCCGGGCTAATTGAAGAATTGCTATTCTCCATCTGACCTGGAAGTGCTGGTAGGTCACATGGGAGAAAGAACAGAAGTACTTCCGGGTCAAGGACTATTTAAGGGACTGCTGAAGACCCAGCAAGCGAGCTGTAGTTGGGAGGAGTGTGACAGAGCTTGCTGGGAGGTGTGGAGGAGAGAAGAATTATATTTGATAGCTATTGTGTATTCACTTGCCTGTTTATTGTAGCTGGGATGCATCGGAGGCACTGCTTAAAGGAGGAAGCATTGAAATAGTTCTTGGTGCTTTTACCCTGTGTCCTAAGCGTCTGTATATTGGGTTTAAGGGGCGACAGCAACCCCTAGCGTTCTTTCAATATATATATATATATATATATATATATATATATATATATATATATATATATATATAAATATATATATTGAAGTGAAGGTCTGTGAAACAGTTTGCATATTTGCAGCTGGAGATCCACAAAGTGAGAAAATGAATCACGTATCATAAAGTAGTTTTTATTCCTGAGCTTTCAGCCCCTACCAGGGGCCTTCATCAGAGGATAATGTTTAGACTTACAAGAATCAAAGGCAAAACATAGAAAAAATTACATGAAGGTGGTGGGGGGTTGGGTTAAGTCAGTGTGATCAGGAGGGGGGTGGGGTATTGGTTGTAAAGATTTATTTACTATGAACATGTTCTTCTTAAGTTTGCATATGCTGGGTTTTTTGTCCAAATGTCTGTTGATGGTGTTCTCGTTTGATAGCCAAGATTCAGCCATCTCTCTGGCACTTTTAGTACTGGCCTTAAATCTTATTTGTACATTGTCCCAGTTAAATGTATGTCCAGTTGATTTATTATGCGTATAGATCAGTGATCGTGAGTACTTTCTTCTGACGGCGTTGCGATGTTCCTGTATACGTGTTGCGATTCTTTTTGATGTTTGTCCTATGTATACCGCCGAGCAAGAACTGCATGGAATGCTATAAACTGTGTTTCGTGTTTCTGCTGTCTATTTCTTGGTTTTAGCATTAAAAAGACAGTGCGCAGATTGTTCGTGGGTTTGTGTGCTATTCTGATGCCTGACTTGGCAGGATGCGTGCTGCACCTTCAGACACCTTGTGGTGATAAGGAAGTGAGTGCCAAGTGGGGTGGGGGTTCTGATTGAAGTCGTTTCTTTGTTGAGTTTTTTGCCGTCTTCTGTGTAAGCATCGATTAATGAATGTTTTATATATATATATATATATATATATATATATATATATATATATATATATACTGTGATATATGGCCGGCCAGTCATACCGGCCAATACCCCCAGGCCGCCAGGTGGAGCCCTCCCTGCAGCATGGAGCTGCCCCAAATGCCAGCAGGGAATTATGGACAATGGAGTTTTTATCCACAGCCATGCTGGATACCATGGAGGCCGCAAGAAGGCTCTGCAGGGAGGAACAACAATTGTTTTCCATACAACCCGGAAGTGCATCCTAGTCACATGGACAGAGGCAATGACGTGCTTCCGGGTTGAAGAAGAGGAGTTTTTATCTGACCCGGAAGTGTTACCAGTCACATGGACAGAGAGAGAAACACTTCCGGGTCAAGGACTATGAAAAGGATAATGGGAGATCCCAGGATTGAGCTGAGTCGGGTGGCAGGGTAACAACGCGTCTGGGAGAGTAGGAGATTGATTTGTTTATTGTTATTTCTTATGAATATAGTGGAGTGGAGGTTGCTTTTTGCCCATTATTGTATTAATAAAGTCAATATTTGGACATTTACCTGGTGTCTGGCGTCTGATCCGAGGGTTCAAGGGGACGACAGCACCCCGTACCTGTCACAATACATATATATATATATATATATATATATATATATATATATATATATACACACACTAGGGGGTTCGCCCCCTGCTCACTTTTCTTACCAATCCCCAGGCCTGTGCTACACGCCAGTCACTTCGTGTCTCTGCTGCTTGCGTTGTGAAGAGGGGGACTGAACGCACCCCAAGGAAATGCGGTTGCTGCTCCAAAACCCCCTCTTAAATGGTGATACAATGGGAAACAAATACAGTTTTTTTTCCTCCTCTTTGCTCGATCAGCTGTTGGATTGCTGCTGCTGCTGTGCTGCGTGATCTGCACCTGGTGCTTTGCTTCAAACATTTAAAACCCTGTACAGCAGCTGGCCTACTCTTTGTCTTTTATTTCCAGCCCCGGGCATGGTTAAATCTCTTGGCACAAAGTCTCGTCTCGCAGGACGTGAGTTCTTGATATTTTGTAGTTTATAATTTAAAAACAGAATAAAAATCGAAGAACAACACATTAAAGTTTGCTAAATTCTGAAAAGAATGATACCAAACATATATATGTAGATTTTAAAATAAGCCTGATTTAAACCATGACAAAAAATGTGACATAAAATCGTTACACAAAATCGTCGCACTTTTAAGCTTAGGATTTTATATATATACAGTAGAGTAGATATGTGTGTGTGTTTGTGTGTATGTATTTGTATAAGTAAACATATATATTTAGACTTTTTTTTACATTTTTTTTTAAACGGGACTGTTTAACATCACACCCTTGGTTTATTGCATTAGGATTATACTATCATACGTTATCGGCATCTCAATGGGTACTGTTTAACATCATACCCTGGGTTAATTCTTTTGAGCCTGTTCAAGATTTTACTCTAGGTTTGTATTATTTGGACTGTATTGCCAATAGCTGCTTCGGGGCTTGTTTTGTTCTGGATGTACTCTGTCTCTAGGCATGTCAGAGGACTGGGACTTTGTGAAGTGTGGTCTAAAATGGCGGGCAGGGCATTTGGGGGAGGAGAGAAAGAGAGCAGGCCATTTCTGATTTATCCTTTTCATCCCCACAATTGTACGTGCCACTACAACAATAGGCTTCATAGCCGTAACTCCTGGCAATATTTTAATGGGTGGGGGTTGAATTGAATTTAGTTTTGTTAAGTTTGACTTGATTGTATGGAATGCTACATGATTTTAATAAATTCAATAAAAGTTAAAAAAGAAGATTATAGAGCTATATAAACCTGAGACTCGCGTTTATCTTTTTCTGTTTTTGCATCCTCTAGTTTCTGGGATAAACTAATAAGTTTTCAACTTTTGTCTGATGTTGTTATGCTGTCCACCTTCAACTGACCAACAGGCTCTGGTTATTCAAACTCAAGCGAGGGTGAGGGTGAGCATAGGGAAACAATGGCTCTACCAAGTCAGCTAGTCAGCAGTCATAATACTGCAGCAGGATGAGGCTGGTCACCTGAGTTACCCCCAAGCTTGTGATCATACTCATTTCCAGCAAGAATCAAATTCATTTGAGGAGGTAGGAGACTTCCCAAGTCGAAAGTGTGAGTAACACTTGACAATCCTGGTCTAAACTTATTACATCTTTAACAGGCACCTATCTCGGATCTTGGTGTGGTGAGCCACCCTAAACCCACCCACCCAAAAGGCCCAAAATAACACCCCCAGCGGGTCTTCTCAACCACTGTGAAGTCACACTCACACTTGAAAGACGTTGCCAGTTTGCTCTGCTGGAAGTCCAGATAGAGTCTGGGCCTCAATGGCCAAAGGATGGGTGCAGGTTTCCTTGGGGTACTTCATGAGAAGATAGCTCAGAAGTTCATAATCTCCCATCCCTGTTTCATCATCATCATCAAACCATGGGGTGAGACAACCTATATCCGAAATAAATGAAAGAATAAAGGAAGATTTGTTTTCATATTGAATCCTACACAGAAGGACAGTTAGATTTTATTGATAATAAACAACCATCCATTCAGTTTTTTGACTTGTTCTTGATTTCAGGCTCATGGGAAGGCAATGTTTATTTAGAGTGAAGATCAGGAAGTATCCATGGGTGGGATACCTAACCATTTCAGGGTGCATTCACACATCCATTCATTTCTGACTTGCTCAGTCCAAAGGTTAAATACATCCAGAGACCTTCCAGAAGCATTGGGTAAAAAACAACAAAGAACCCTGGATGGGGAGACCTGTCGGGCCAATATACACGACCTCTCACTCGTAAAGGGCCAAATGACACTCACCAGCTCTTCAAACCCTATGACTTTGATAAAAACTTTTGGACCCATAAAAACTCCACACAGACAGCAGTCATAGCAGGAATTAAACCCAGGTCCATATGGCTGTGACCATAGGCTCTAACCACTGTGCCATCTGTAACAATTACCACTTATCATTAAACCAGAACTAAGGAAACACACACATGCCTGTCTGCACTCACAAGTAGTACCTGCAGCACAAGCTACCTACTCTCATTTTGGCCCAGCAGATCAGTTGAATCTCATAAGGTCTGCTTGTTGGTCCGTGCCATCCATCCATCCATAATCCAATCTGCTATATCCAAACTACAGGGTCACGGGGGTCTGCTGGAGCCAATCCCAGCCAACACAGAGCACAAGGCACACCCGGGACAATTTTGGATCGCCAATGCACCTAACCTGCATGTCTATGGACAAACCAACGCAGACATGGGAGAATATGCAAACATGCAATCGAACCCGGGTCTCCTAACTACGAGGCAGCAGCGCTACCCACTGTGCCACCGTGCTGCCCAGTCCACATCATTAACATTTCAAATCCTTTGGCACCTGCTCAGACTGCATGTATCAAAAATACCATTCAACAGTTTTTGATGATAGCATCCCAAAAGAAGCCTTCCTGTACGTGTAACCTTTGTTACCCCAACTAGTCTTAAAAACTAACTCAACGGGCTATTTGATGCCACATAGTGGCCCTAAGCTTCAAGATTAGGGGTACTCAGCTCTGGTTCTGGTGGTCCACAGGGGCTGCAGGTTTTTGCTTTAACCAGATGTTCAATATGCCTTTTTGATCTTAGTGTTAGTTAATTCTTTCATTATGATTCAGACCCCTTAATTGCCTATTTTAGTTTGAAACTGCTGCATTAAGGTTTTAATTGTTGCCTCTTTTCTTCCACAGCCATCGAGTAATAAAGAGGTGCAAATTGACAAAGGAGCCACAAGCTCTCCAGCTAATGTGCTTCCATTTAAACCTGTTATATGTACCAGGAAGGAAGGATGGGTACCCCGGCTGGCATAAAGGAAGGATTCATGCCTAGCCAGAAGGCCATAATGGAAGGAGCAGGCAAATGAGCACACCACTTTAGGACACCTGCAGGGCGGCTTGGGAGTTGGAGTCTGGAGATGCAGCCCTGTCGGGGCTCTGGTTCGTGTACGACCCGAAAGTGCTTCTAAGGACTGAGACAGGAAGATGGAAGCATTTCCCAGGACAACTTTAAAAGAGAGCCCAGTGCCTCACTTAGATTGAGTCAGACTTGGGAAGCAGCAGGCAACACTCAAATAGAAGAGGAAGGTAAGAAGAAAGCTTTATTGTTTTGTATGGTTTTTGGGCTGTATTTCATTATTTTGCTAATTGTTGGATTAAAAAAATCCATTAGTTCAACCCGTGACTGGGTTGGGTATTATTGGGCCTGGGGTTTGGGGTTCAGAGGTTCACTGTACTGATTATACTTTGTATCAGCACCATCAAGTATCTGTGTTAATAAAATGTTTTATAATAAACAAGAGAGAAGGGAAGGACCAAGAGGTACATATTTGTACATATGCATAATGTTCCCAGAAAACAAATAATCTACTGTACAATGTGACAATAATTTGTCTCGGAAGAATGAAAGCACTAACAAGCCATATAATTAAATACCAAGTTTTATGATCTAATAGGCCTGACTTCTAATTACAAAACTGACTGAAACAAAAACCTGCAGCCATTGTGGACCTCCAGGACTAGAGTGGAGTACCCCAGTTCTAGACTGACAGGCAGGCTTTTGGTTCATTTCAGCCGTTTTTAATACTGTAAAGTAACGTAGAAATGCACGATTATGACAAAATGTATGACTGGTGGTTATTGCTCTTGATATTATAATTGTGATTATATTATCGCATTTAATACAAAACCCTACAATGAAGTACATACAGTATTTTGAGATGCCAATTGCACATACTGTATTCTGCATACAGTAGAACTTCTTTAGCAGGAAACCACTTAAAAATTGTAATTGTGAAATATGCCATATTAGTTGAAAAATAAACAAATGAATGTTTAAAATACTAATGTTTATTTGTAATGTTTTGCAGTAAAAATACCACAAATGCACAGAACACAGGAAATAGTGGTAGCGCTATTGTAAGGAGATCAGGTTTACGTCCTAAGTGCTCCTTGTGTGGAGTTTGCATGTTCCCCCTGAGTCCATGTAGGTTTCCTCCACGCATTGTGGTTTCCGCCCACAGCCCAAAGACATGTGGGTTAGGTGGACTGGTATCTGTACATTGGCCCTAATGTGTGCGTGTGGTGAGTGTCAACATGTTTGCCCTGTGATGGACTGGCACCTTGTCCAAGAATTGTACCTACTTTGAATTTTATTCTTGCTAGGAAAGGTTCCAGCCTTTCCACATCCCTGCTCAGGATTAAGCAGTCTTAGAAAATGGAATGTTTAATGGATGTCATGTATGGGCTGGTTCACCGACAAAAGCGCGATAGACATATGCGCCCCGAAAAAAACGCGATGGACAAATGAGCGCTGAAAAACCTGCTAACTGGTTTTCGACAAATGTGCGCCGACAAAATTGCCACGACAAAATCGCGAGAGAGGCCAAGAGAGTGGGACGCGTATGTGCGCATTATGTACACATTATGTGCTAGGTTATAGCTATTATAACTGCTGATGGCATGCTGCGAACAAATAACTCAGTCGAGGGTTGGCATAACGCGTCGTATACAAAATGGAATTACCAGCAGTCAGGTAGCCAGCAAGTCTAAATACGCTCAACTATCAAGACATCTTGCTGCAATTCTTCCTACATATATGGGCGTGATCTTAAGGACTATCTGCGTGCCGTGCTGATGGCATGCTGCGTCTCATAATATTGACTTCTAAAATAAACATTATTATATATGTTTTAAACTAGTAATTCATATTTAATGAAACTTTCGCGATTTTGTCGGTGCGATTTAGACACCGCGTTTTAATCGCAGCTATTCTGTCGCCGTTCATATGTCTGTCACGCAAATGTCAGGTCACAGTATGGGCTGGGATGGCTGGAGCCCATCCCCGGGAGGCCAATGCAGTGGAAGGACCAGGGGGAGGTAACAACATGCAACAATTTTCTCTCCCAAAATGCTAGGTGGACGCATCCCTGGGCTTTAGTAGCCTACCTTGCAGGTTACCCACAGGGCATACAGGGAATTGGAATCCCAGAGTGCAGCCCTGTTGGGTTCCATGGGTGCTGCCAGGGCGCACTGCAGTGATGCATAATCCCTACTTTCTCTGACTCCTTTCTGATCCCCAAGTACTTCATACAAGGCACTGAAAGTACTCACAACCTCAGATAAACGGAGGCACTGTGCCTCATCCAGGTGAGTTGGAATTGAGTGTGGAGAACAGACAAAGTGCATTTGGGTGGAGTGGAAGACTAGAAGAGAGAGGAAGAAAGAGAAAGAGGAAGACTTTATTATATTATGTAGTTAACAAGAAGCCTACCCTGAAAGGTGCTTGTGTTAATAATCCTTTTATTTAAACCGGGACTTGTCTCGGGGAGCTTGTGTCTGGGGTTTGGGGTACTGCAATGCCCCCTACAGGTCACATATGGCATGGAGATTGTTCTTGTCATGTCCATGTGGTGTTCCTCCGAGTGCACCAGTTTCCTCGCACAGTCCAAAGACATGCAAGTTAGGTGAACTGGAGTTGACACATTGGTATGTGTGTGCGTTCATGTAACAAACACTAGGAAGGTTACTGAGCCCCGGAGGTTTAATTATAAAGCACACACTAGCTAAACAGCGCTTAATCTCTGAGGTTACATATAAAAGGTGACTATTAGCCATAGACATATTACTTTCTAAGGGTATATAATCTTCAAAAGTGTTGCAAATAGTAACTCAGAGATTACAGTATAATAAATTCATAATGTACAGAAAAACTCATCTTGAAATATTAATAATCTAATAATTACAGTCAGATTAAGAGATCTGCACCCTTATTCTGTCATTGGTTAGGTGGTGTGATGACTGTAGCTTACAAATCTGGAGAAATAAACAATTAAAATAACCATAGATGCATATGTGAATTTCCCCTTGGTGTTAATAAAGTATCTATCTATCTATCTATCTATCTATCTATATAGTGCCTTATCTATCTATCTATCTATCTATCTATCTATCTATCTATCTATCTATCTATCTATCTAATTTATAAATGCATAAATTAATAGCCAGCTGAAAAGGCCTACAAGGTACAGGTAAGAGCCACCTGCTGGTCAACTGTAGACCTGCATCTCTGTATCCATTTTCTAAACCAAACTCCACATAATCATACAATTAAGCAGACACATGTCATTGGCATGCTGGGCAATGTGCACAATCCACACAAACACTGACTGGAATATAAATTGGACCCCAGTCTCTGGGGCAGTGAGGCAGCAATGCTGACCACTAGACAACCCCTCAACCCCTACAGATCAAACATACAAATAGAGACAAAGAGATTTAAGGTTAGCTATTCTATACCTTCCAGGATTTGAACATCCATCCATCCATCATCCAACCCGCTATATCCTAACTACAGGGTCACGGGGGTCTGCTGGAGCCAATCCCAGCCAGGGCGCAAGGCAGGAAACAAACCCCGGGCAGGGCGCCAGCCCACCGCAGGATGTGAACATGTATAACATAAATTGTTTAAGAAAAAAACACTTTGAATTATGTTTTGAACCAAAATGATCTCAGAGAGCCAGAGAGGTGAGATTGCGTTGGTTTGGACATGTGCAGAGGAGAGATGCTGGGTATATTGGGAAAAGGATACAAAGGATAGAGCTTCTAGGTAAGAGGAGAAGAGGAAGGATTAAGACAAGGTTTATGGATGTGGTGAGAGGGGACATGCAGGTGATGGGGGTAACTGCACAAGATGCAGAGGACAGAAAGATACTGTATGGAAGAAGATGATCTGCTGTGGAAAACCCTAATGAGAGTAGCTGAAAGAAGAAGAAGAAGTAGATACACTTGTGAGTACCTGAGCAAAATGTTCCCGTGCAGATGAATAAGACCTTATAGTCTTCACATGGCTTCTTTCGCTGCTCTGTATTCAGGCACTTAAACCCTTGAGTGGAACTGAAACACAAATGAGAATGTGAGGCCACAAAACAGAAGTACATCTAAAATCAAAATCATTAGAGAACGATGGACAGACAATTGTCAGGCTCAGTTGCTTACAATCTGCAACTTTTTCAATGTCTGTAAGCAGACAGTCTTGGAGAAGTTGAGGTGGTGCTCATGGCCGTCAGAACTGTGGAGAGCCAGCGTTCAGTCCAGTGCAGCAACCTGTCACATTCACTCATGCAAAGTGGAATAATTCAACATTAGGAATAGGGTCTCGGAAGCGAGTGAGAGGAAAATGAGCGACGCTGACAGAAATCCCATCCTCACCTTGTGCAATTGATGCAGTCATCCACTTTCAGAACCTATCCAGTCCCTTTTATGTTGAAAGAATTTGAAAACTCGTGTGATCTGACATTAGGCTTGATGGCATTAGGAGTTGTTGGCACTGCTGCAGCCCTGTTCTACAGCGTAGGTTCTGCTCCTAACCTATGTGAGTGGACTGTGACGTACTGACATCCCATCTATGTTCCCTCTAAGCTACATGGGTGTGCAATGTGCACCTTTGTGCCATGAGGCTGTTTTACCCTTTGGTAATGAACCCACGATGCACAATACTCCCTGGGGGACCATGCACGTTTGTGCAGTGGTTCTTCACCCCATTAAACGATACCTACCTGTTCATGTTATTCATGTCTGCTTATCTGTATAAAAAAATTAGAGGGTAGGTTTGGCTCTGTCCAGCGTGGCCCTGAGGCATGAACCGATTGGTTAGCAAGGTGACAATCATCCGATCTGAGCAAAGCGATGTTAAAATCTGCCATACACTGCAATATAGTTAGTAATGTATGGGTTATGGTTTGTAGAATAGGGCACTGATTTTTTTTGTGTAGTGCCACTTTTTTAAAGAATATTCTGAACATAAAAATGCAGTATTTTTTGGCAAATAAATATCACAATTTGCCCTTTTACATTTAAAAATCACACAAATCTAAAGTGCATTTATAAGAATTGCTTACAAATGCTTTGAAATCACAATTTTTTATTTTTGTTTGTCAGGTGCCTCCTAACATTACAGAATGAGAAAACTTCCACATATGAGATACAATTTGACACGTCTTGAATGTCTAGTTACAGTAAGTACTACATTGAGCTTTTTGGAGTTCGCCCTTATTTTTGGCCTTCCCAATCCAAAAAACTCTCCTTTAACCAATAGGTTTCTACAGCAAAAATGATCAGAAGAACTTGACGTTGTGCAGGCCACATCAACCGATCCTCAATCGGGATACGAGGAGTCAAAGTTACTCCTTTTCACAAAACTTTGAAAACAATTGGGGTCAGTTGTATGGACATGTTAGTGTCGCTTTATGTTTTTTTTGTTGGTTGCTGATCATGAATTTTATATTTGATTCTTTACTAGTGGTCCTAGCCCTGTGTGAGCCACTGCCAGATGTCTAAAAATGACACATTTCAAACATAAGCATGTGGAGGTATTGTTAGACTTTTTCAAAGTCAGTGATTATGAATAAAATGTTAATTTTTCATTTTTGATCCGTTACTAAAGATCTCGCCTTATATGGACCTCCATCAGAGGGTAAAAATGACAAATTTCTATTACAATCAAAAATATTTAAACATTGATGTTGAGGCACACTTTTTAATATTTTACATATTGGACGCAACAATTCTTCTTTATTATATGCTTGTATTTGATGAAGTAAATCGTTACATTTTATATGAACGCCCTGAATTAGAGAGGCTTATACAAAATCAGACTATTTTATATTCATATCCAATTAAGAATAATAATTTAAAAAAACAGCATCTGCGCCCCCTAAATGAACTTCCTAACGTTTTAGCTATTGGAGCCATTGGGAAAGACTCTTAACCACCACGGATCGGTCTTCAGACTTTGTTGTGGATGATAAAGACTTCTCCTTCAATTCCATTCACTCCCATTTGTTTGTGTTGATCAGTGTAAAGTAAAAAATTCCGAACACAAAGGAATCGAGAACTTCTTGTGTATGGTTGGTTATACACGGGCTGTCCTTCAACTATAACTCCTTCTGCCTTGATAACATTCCCAGGTCCGACTATTCTGATTCAGAGTACCATTTGGTGTTGGATGGAGGCAGCACTGGGCATGGGGCAGGAATCACCTCTAGGCAGAGAGCCAGTCCATCAGAGGACACGCTCCCACTAGGACAGGTTAGAATAGCCAATACAACAAATATGCATGCCTTTGAGGTGTGGGAGGAAAACTGGACTACCAGGAGAACATAGACCATGGGGGAAACGAGCAGAGTGGAAAGACAAACAAGGAGTAGGTATGGAATCTGAACCCAGCGCATTGCATTTATGTGGTGACACTGGTGCCCACTGCACCCTTTTTCTCTGTATCAGTTCTTCATCCAACTGACACTATCTGCTCTATAAGAAAATGCTACTGCCAGTATCTGTGTGTGTGTCTGGTCCTTCTGAGCAATCTGATTGGTCAGCTTGGCTTTGTTAGCTCAATGAAAGGGATGAAGACGTGATATGTTAAGTGTGCAAAGTTCAATTCCTCATTGTGATAAAATAGAGCATATCAACAATAAAAAAGTTAGCAACTTACTGAATGACACTTGATACTAACGAGGCGTAACCCGAATCGCTTTCAAAGACTTGGAAGTATTCATAAGAATACAAATGATATTTATCACACTGGATAATGGATCCTATCTGCCATTGGTAATAGTCAAAGAGCAGACAGAAAGCAAGTAGCACACCTCAAAATGACAGAGTCTGACAGGAAGGCTTTACAGGAACGCAATTGTGAGAGGAATAGAGGTTGAGACACACGAGGATACCTAGGAAAGGTGTAGGATGAACGCTGAGAGTTCATGAAGAGCAAGAGATGTCAAATATTTTAAATGTATTCTACTACGGGTAGCTAGTATCATGTATTTGCAGAGCCACAGTCCCATGATGTTTAGGATGGAAGTTAAGGTTTGGAGTTAGAATAGTGCCATGGGGCTCAATTCAGTGTTTGGAAGGACATCATAGGTTAGGTTTTAATGCTAACAACATCCGCATTCTTCATGGCATAATCCTTATAGCTAACATAAGACGTTCAGTTCACATACAGTACCTACGTGCTAACGGTTTAATTAGTACTGCATACCGTAAGGAATGGCATTTATTATTATTATAATTTTATTTTGTGTCTCCTACTGGGAATAAAATTTCTCCTAATGTCTCTCTGGAGGTTTTGTGACCCAAGAATTTAATTTTGCACTTTATTCTACTTCAAGAGACTTCCCCTAAAAGTAAAAAAATGTTTGAATGCCGTTTTTATTTCCATTTTGTATGGCTGGTGTGTGTTGCATTTTGGGATGGTTTGCTAGGCTATTGCCTTAGGAATGTATCCCATGATGCATCAGGAGTATGAGGCGGGGGAGGTTATTTGTACAATTGTATGAAGATTAAATGAAAAAAGCAGTATGTGCAACTCTTAATTTTGTGACTCCTTTTAATAGAAACTACCTCTGAACCTTTTACTTTAATTTTAGCTTTTAGTGATTTGACTTTGTAGACACTTTTCCCGACTTCTGCCATCGACCCTTCCTGTTTTTTTAACTGTGTTCTTTTCACCTGACTATCGCTAGTAACATTTTTAACTGATTGCCTTTTTTACTTTCTTGTATACAAAGTATTGGGAAAATATTGTAATTGTTCAAAAATTTAACCTCGAGATTTTGATGAATCTCGATGTTTTAGACCTCCCTGAGTCTGATTTACTTTCTCATAGGGAAAGCATTGCAATCGTCCAAATATTCAATGTTGAGATTTTGATGAATCTCACCATTTTAGGAACTATATCTGTGTGTGTGTATGTGTATGTAAACACAATAACTTGAGTATGCTTTTACTTCGGGCAACCAATTTTTTCATACAAGTATTAATTACAAAACATAGATTTCTGTCAACTTTTGAGCTATTTCCACTTACCGAAAATGGTACTTTTTTTATTCAGGCAGCTGCAGATTCCGATTTAATTTTTCAATATATTATTAATTTATTTGATATGTTGTTGAGGATTCTTTAATATACACAATATAAAAATATAATCATTGTCTTGCAGTTTACTCCTCAAACATCCATTCCCATATCTGAGTATATACGAGAAAGTCTAGGGGAGACCACTCCCGATTTTATAGTCAGTACACAATTGCCGTTCCATGTTTGAATGGAAGATAGATTCTCTCCTGTCCTATAAACCTCCTTTACTGCATGGCTCCTTTTTTAAATTCCACCTTGACATTAGTTTGGACAGCCCTTCTAGGCTTCCTTAAGAAGAGGTGGGTGGATAAAGTAAGAGAAGATCTGAAGTAAAAGGGCTTGACTGGAGAGAAGTTTCAGGAGTGAGCTGATTGAAGAAGGTTGATCAAGCATATTGACCTCACATAGAAGTGGGAAAAGATGAAAAGGAAGAAGAAGAAGAAGAAGAAGAAGAAGAAGAAGACTTCCTTAACTTGATGACAGAAGTGGAGCATGATGTGTTGTCATCATGCCCACTGTTAAACTATCTTCTGAATAGATGATACCAATACTGATGCTCTGTGCAAGAGAGGACAGAGCCGACTATACTTCCTTAGAAGAATGGCATCCTTCAACATCTGCAATAAGATGCCGCAGATGTTCCATCAGACGGTTGTGGCGAGTGCCCTCTTCTACACAGTGGTGTGCTGGGGAGGCAGCATAAAGAAGAGGGACGCTTCACGCCTGGACAAACTGGCTAGGAAGGCAGGCTCTATTGTAGGCACAGAGCTGGACAGTTTGAAATCTGTGGCAGAGCGACAGGCACTGAGCAGGCTCCTGTTTATCATGGAGAATCCACTGCATCCACTGAACAGGATCATCTCCAGACAGAGGAGCAGCTTCAGCCACAGACTGCTGTCACCGTCCTGCTCCACTGATGACTGAGGAGATCGTTCCTCCCCCACATTATGCGACTCTTCAATTCCACCAGGGGGGTAAACGTTAACATTATACAAAGTTATTGTCTGTTATACCTGCATTTTTATCACTCTTTAATATTGTTTTTTATTAGTATGCTGCTGCTGGATTATGTGAATTTCCCCTTGGGATTAATAAAGTATCTATCTATCTATCTATCTATCTATCTATCTATCTATCTATCTATCTATCTATCTATCTATCTATCTATCTATCTATCTATCTATCTATCTATCTATCTATCTATCTAGTAATTTTCTCAAACTAAATAAGGAGAAAACAGAAATTTTAGTGATTGGCAAAAATGGATATAATGAGGTTATTAGAAATAAATTTAATCCATTAGGATTAAAAGTCAAGATGGAGGTAAAGACTTTAGAGGTAAGTATTAACTCTGGCCTACATTTTAAATCACATATTAATCAGATTACTAGGACAGCATTTTTTTCACTTAAGAAATATAGGAAATGTTAGATCTCTTATAAATTTGCAAGATGCTGAAAAATTAGTTCACGCTTTTGTTTTCAGTCGACTAGATTACTGTAAATCACTCCTCTCAGGACTACCCAAAAAAGACATTGATCAATTGCAATGAGTGCAGAATGCAGCTTCTAGAATAGGAAAAGAAAATCCAAACACATCTCTCCAGTTTTGATGTCACTACACTGGTTACGTGTGCCATTTAGAATTGACTTATGGTTTACAAAGCCTTCAATCATCTCGCTCCATCCTATATTTCAGAATGCCTGTCACCTTACACTCTAAATCGTAACCTTAGATCTTCAAATGAGTGTCTGCTTAGAATTCCAAGAGCTAAACTTAAAAGAAGTGGTGAGGTGGCCTTCTGCTGTTACGCACCTAAAATCTGGAATAGCCTGCCAATAGGAATTCAACAGGCTGATACGGTGGAGCACTCCTGAAAACACATTACTATATCATGGCTTTCTCATAGCTTCATTTTAGTTAATCCTGATACTCTGTATATGCATTTAATTATCATTATCATTCATGGTGGCGCCGAACTCCGTACTAACCCCTACTTCCTCTGCTATTCTTTTTCCGGTTTTCTGTGGTGGCGATCTGCTGTTGTTGTTGTTGTTCTTACAGATCTCCGAGTGAAATCTGGGACTTTGAAATGCAATGTTGGATTTTCGTGTTAGTCTTTGTCCAGCAGTTGAGGAATTACAATACTGTAATGTATGTTTTTGATTCTGGAACCTGGGCCTGGATAGAACAGCTACTGGTTTGGACAATGAATAAATGGGAAGCCCACAGGCTGTAAATTACACGGAGGGCACAGCAACATTGATGTTGTAGTGAAACATTTAACCATTCCTGCTTAAATCCACTTGCAACTAAGGCAATCCAAAAAGCACATTTTTGGCAATCATTCCTAATTTCCCAACCTTGCTTAATCTGATACAAGACGGTGTGAAAAGTAGGACCCAACTTTAATGTGTGGGCCTGAATTTCCAGATCATCCACCAGTTTTCTGATCTGTTTATTGGGTGGTTCAAGGCTTCTTTGGGGACAAAGAAAGAAAAATAACATTGGAGGACAAATTTACTCAAAGTTCAGTATGGGGTTACTGATGAAATGAACTTGCACATCTTTGGTATATGGAAAGAAAACTCACAAACAGTGAGAATGTTTAAATTCTGCACAGACAGTGGCGGGGCGTAGAGGAATGTGCCATTATTGCTAGCCATGCCATCACTGTGCATTGCAGTGTTTTCGTATATTGTTTCAGTACAAGACAATTGAAAATAAAAAAAGAAATACATAGGTATTGTAATTACTTTGTAATTTCTGAAGATCTGAGTAAGTTTTAGGCATACTTAAGAAGAGAAGACATTCTTACAATTACCACAATTGTTTCTTATAGCTGATAGAAGCAGTAACAGAGTAAAACTGGCACTGCACCATAATTAATTTAACAAAGGGATCTCTGCCCAAAGGAACTCGTAACAAAAAGTCAAATTACATGTGGTATGTGTTGCCCGTCTGCTTTGCTTTGATTCCAGTAATGGTCTGCGCTTCGATGCCTACAGGATTAGCACAGATTTGCCCAGGATACTTTTTCAGAAGGTCGGAGAGCATCTCGGAGTCTCCCTCTGTTGAGACTTTGTTACTATTAAACCAGCGTGTCCTGCATTCTTAAAAGAAGAAAGAGTAAATCCTCAAATAATACTGGAATATACCCCCCAGATAATAAATAAAGGCACAGATACATACAGGACTATAAAAGAAGGAGATTTACTGTACTGTACTAGTGCCGATAAGCTTCAACTTGAAAGTAAAACATGACAGGATAAAACTATGCAATGGACTTTTAAGTGAAATGATGATAATAATACTGAAAAAGTACATAAATGTCATGCAAAATTTCAGGGCACACACTGAGCATTGAATAATAACTTTGAGGAGAAAGCACAGGAGCCAGTAATATGAAAGCTCCATGAGCTGCCTGAACAGATTACATCTTGTCAGAAGACAGCAAGGTAAGTCAGTAGTGGCGATGAAGGCTTCCACTGAAATGACCGATAACACTGGTCAACAAGCATTTTGCTACTGAGATTCTTTCACCTGCACTTTAATAAGTTTCACTTACTGACTCCAAATCTGAAAACTGTTTTCAACCAGTACGTCCCATTTTTTAGTTATGATGTTCCAGGTCTTGGACAAGTAGGGTAACTGGACAGTAAAGGCGATGCGTTTCAGCATTTAAGAAATAAGTTTGGTCTCGAGAAAAGTGAAGCCAAAATTAAGGAAGGTGTTTTTGTTGGCCCTGAAATCTGTGAACTGATGCTTGACGATAAGTTCAAAAGGAAACTGAAGCCAATAGAATCAGCGCCTTCATTCGTGCGGGTTGTCCAGAATTTTCTTGACAGTCACAAAGCAGAGAAATATGGTGAGCTTGTGGAGAATATGCTGAGAGTATATTAGCTTACCACATAATGTCACAGTGGGTAGCGCTGCTGCCTCATAGTTAGGAGACCCGGGTTTGCTTCCTGGGTCCTCCCTACGTGAAGTCTGCATGCTCTCCCCATGTCTGCATGGGTTTCCTCCCACAGTCCAAAGACATGTGGAATGGTGATCCTAAATTGTCCCTAGTGTGTGTGTGTGTGCCCTGCGGTGGGCTGGCAGCCTGCCCAGGGTTTGTTTCCTGCCATGTGTTGGCTGGGATTGGCTCCAGCAGACCCTCATGACCCTGTAGTTGGGATATAGCGGGTTGAATAGTGAGTGGATGGATGGACATAACGTCACTGAAGATGCATTTTTTACATTCTCATCTTGACTTTATTCCACCAAATCTAAGCGATGTCAGAGATGAGCATGGGGAAAGATTTTATCAAGATAAAAATGTGATGGAAAACCGATATCAGGGAAAATTTACTCCAAGCATGATGGGTAACTACCGTTGGTTCATGCAAAGAGAGACAGATGTGCAATACAAGTGCAAAAGCGAGTGCCTCCAACAATTTTGAGCACGCTGACCTTGCATTTATATTGAAGTAAATTGACATAAACACATTTTAAAGTGTCCCTGGTATCGTCTTCTGGTTTGTTTTCAGAATAAACACATTCAAACAATTTTGGTGGGACAGTCCAAACTCTAGATATTGTGTTGATATATTATATTGGTATTCAAAAGTGTCAAAACGGCAATGATGTGTATCTCAAAAATTTGATGTGCTAGCTTAATTCCGATTTCATATATGAAACCAGTGTAAAACACTTCATAGAGAGCTGGTCTGAAGTTCCCAGTAGCAAACAAAAAATATTTTTTTCTAGACCAGTGTAAGCAGATCACCAGGGACGTAAGCCTCAGCCATGGCTTTCTCACAATCTGTCATGTCTTATGGAGAAAATAAATGGGTTTGTTACAAGAAAGCTTGCACTTACTGGCTTCAGTGTCACTGCAGACAACTTTGTCTAAAATAATAAAAAAGAAACATAATTAGAACAGCAATTTTATTCTGCACTTAACCCAAGTTGAGCAGAGATACACTTCATAATACGGGGTGTCACACACGTGCGCATGGGAGGCAGCTAAAGGGCTTGAGTGAAGGCAGCTCGGAGGCATGCCGGGGTGTGGCAGAGTGCATTGACTCTTTTTCTCCCTTGCCTGTAGACCATCCCCGGGGGATTTCACCTGGCTCTCCTGACATCACTTCCGGGACTGAGCCAATGGAAGTCGGCCACACCAGCTCCAGTCCCTCTGATGTCACGTCCGGCTATGAACCAATGGTGGAAGACCACGTGCCGGATCCATATGACCTCACTTCCTGTCTCCCCCTTTAAAACCTGCCCCTTTTCCTTTGTTTCCTCAGTCTTGTACTGGACTCAGTTGAATGCACTTCAGTGCTGATTATTTGTTAAAACGACTTTTGCAGCCAGGATACCACATTATACGGGTGGCTGCCCCAAACCTTTATCTGTCCATGTCTCGTTCTTGTGACAGGGGTCAGTTCTGTCACTCATTTTTCACATTAGCATGTCATTGAGAATCAGGGGTGCTGAACATCAAGGATCAGGCAGTGTGGTGTAGTGCAGTGGTTCTCAACCTGTGGGGCGGACCCCCTAGGGGGGCGCGAAGTAACAAAAAGGGGGGCGCGATGATGTGAACAAAAAGAAAACAAGAAACAAAAATATGAAAAACACATCTGTTGAAAACAAAACAAATTAACTTAAACTACATTCTGATACTAGAACAATAAATATACAGTTAGATAAATGTAGATAAAAGTTAAGTAGGTATAATAAAATATGCATCTACATTTCAAAAAAATGTTTTGGGGGGGGGCGCGATTAAAACTGTTATGAAAATTCAGGTCGCAGATACTTAAAGGTTGAGAAACGCTGGTGTAGCGGTTAAGGCTTTGGACTTTGAATCCTGATATGGTGGGTTCAAATCCTGCAGCTGCCACTGTGTGACTACAAGTAAGTCACTTCTCCTGCTTGTGCTCCAACTGAAAAAACAAAAGGTATGTAACCAATTGTATCTCAAATATTGTAAGTGGCTTTGGAGAAAGACATCAGCTAAGTAATAATAATTTCTGATCATTCTTTAGCCACTCGCCACTTCTCGTTATGTGCCATCATTGGCGCTTAGAGGGAAGGGAGCACCTCTGCTCGAACCACTGTTCAGACCCCACATAGCAGCACCGAAAGAATCACAAGGACGATTAAAATGTAGTGTCACGGCTTATGAGTCAGCTAAATGTGAATAGGCACTGCACAAGAACAGCAAATAGTGTGAAAGCAGGAAAGAGGTGTATGGGTAATCACAAACACCACAGAAACAGCATCTGAGATTAGGAATGGCATTTTATATACTGTATATACTTTGAACAGGGATGCTCCACACACTAGCTCTCCAGAATTCTTTACATATACATTTGCATCTGAGGAATTTAAAGAGGGACCACATACAACTGATGAAAAACACAAAAAGAAATACCTGAGTGAATGACGCAAACAAATGAAAATCACAAACATCGAATGCATCCATTATCCAACCTGCTATATCCTAACTACAGGGTCACGGGGGTCTGCTGGAGCCAATCCCAGCCAGCACAGGGCAGGAAACAAACCCTGGGCAGGGCACCAGTCCATGCACACACACACCAAGCACACACTGGGGACAATTTAGAATCGCCAATCCACCTAACCTGCATGTCTTTGGACTGTGGGAGGAAACTGGATTACCAGGAGGAAACCCACGGGGACCCAGGAAGCGAACCCGGGACTCCTTACTGCGAGGCAGTAGTGCTACCACTGCGCCACCCACACATTGAATCTTCTTATATAATACGTTACCGTGGCTCTTCGTTTGTCTGTCCAGGATTTAAATAACTCGTAGCTCTCAAACCGTTTGACCCATTGACCTGAAATGTGGTACACGTATACTACATGACGTCTACTATCCACTTTCGGGGTGATGATTGACCTCCAAGGTTTTTCCTCTTTTTGTTTTTATTTTATTTTATTGTAGAATCAACTCTCGGCAGTGGCCAGCAGGGCGGCTGTGTGGCACATGCATACGGGCGCCATTCTCATCCCTACCACCTTTGCCGGCACTTCCCCTACTTCTTCATATCTTGAATCATTCTTAAGGAAGTTTGAAGACTTAAGTGCCAGCTTAAGTGAAAAATGAAAGAAAATGTACTAAGTAATTGAAACACAAACACTGACTTAATCAGTTTTAACGTGAAAAAATGCCAGCGAAAGAAGAGAAGAAGCGGGCCGCTAGGGTGGAGAAAAGAAGAGCTGCTTAGGAACCAGCAAGCGCATCAGCCTTTGAGCACATGAATGGTACACGTACAGAGAAAGAGGATGAAAACTAGGAATGCTCAAGTCAAGTGTTTTCACTGTATGTTATTGTGCAGTACACCGTTACTGGTAACAATAATATTACATAATCAAATTTAACGTTATTCCTATTGATTACCCGTTTTTATTCAAAGGAAAACTCTTTCCTGTAAAATTGTGTCTTGCAATAACCATCAACAAAAGCCAGTTTGGTAAGAACATCTGGTAATTGACCTAATGCAGGAATGTTTTCCTCATGAACTATTGTGTATAGCATGCTCAGGAGTAAGCAGTTCCGGTGGCCTAATAGTACTATTAATATTTCTTATTGTTTGACTGATGCCTTTATCCAAAGCGGCTTAACAACATTTGAGATACAATTGGTTACATTTCTCTTATTTTTCCAGGTGGAGTCCAGACAGGTGAAGTGAGTCACTCATGTACATATTCTGCCAATAGCAAGATCTGAACTCACAGCCATAACCTTAGGGTTTGAAGTCCGAGGCCCAAAGCCTTAACCTCTACACCAGACCAATAATTCTAGCCACTGGTAAAAAAAAAAAAATCCAAATATTATATATTGGAAAGTACTTAAGTTAGTTACATGGTGCGTCTGACACACCCGATTAACTGACAGCACTATAACTGAGGCTCAGTGTCTTACAAAATTACCCGGTCGACACAGTTAGTCACATTTAGGTGTTGGCTTCCTGGGCTGGGGGTTGGAGATGCAGAAGTGGAGTTTAATGGATATTCTTTGTGGTGGGCTTCCCTCATTGCAGCCACACTCCTTCTATCCAAACGTAACAATGCCCAGTTCGTGTCCTTCACTTTCCTTTCTTCCAGCTGATCTTCAAAACCAGTTGCAACCGCAGAAAACATCTCCGTAAAAATAAAGCTGGCTGCAACATTAGAACACTGATTTTTCAAAACTTTTAAAGAACTCAGAAATATTAACTTATAAAGGTGTAATTCTTCCTCTTCTTTCAAGGCTTTAAGTGCCTGAATACAGAGCAATGAAAGAAGCCATGTGAAGACTATAAGGTCTAATTCATCTGCATGGGAACATTTTCCTCAGGTACTCACAAGTGTATCGACTTCTTCTTCTTCTTTCGGCTGCTCCAGTTAGGGGTTTCCACAGTGGATCATCTTCTTCCATATCTTTCTGTCCTCTGCATTTTGCTCTGTCACACCCATCACCTGCATGTCCTCTCTCACCACATCCATAAACCTTCTCTTTGGTCTTCCTCTTTTTCTCTTCCCTGGTAGCTCTATCCTTAGCGTCCTTCTTCCAGTATACCCAGCATCTCTCCTCTGCACATGTCTAAACCAACACAATCTCACCTCTCTGACTTTGTCTCCCAACCATCCAACTGAGCTGACCCTCTAATGTCTTCATTTCTAATCCTGTCCATCCTCATCACACCCAATACAAATCTTAGCCTCTTTAACTCTGTCACCTCCAGCTCTGTCTCCTGCTTTCTGGTCAGTGCCACCGTTTCCAACCCATATAACATAGCTGGTATTAATAATCTAAATTATATAAATGAATGTAACAATTTATATTTAAGATGTCATACTGGGAGGGAAAAGCAAGGGGTGATCATGAAAATAGCGTTGTAAAGCCCATCACTGTTTCAAAAACCACCCGCTGCACAAACAGCACTAGAAACTGGACACTGTTGCCACAAGTCTCAGTAGATGTGAGCCCAGTCAGCTCCGATCTGTCCAAACTGATGAAATGAACGGAACAGTACATACTTACGTGCCATGTTATAGCTCAGCAGAACAACACAAATCTAGAACACACAAAGAACAAGGATTATGATGAGTATTACTGAATCCAAAACACAAACAAACAACGTGAGTCTTATAGTGTTGAGCGCGGCCTCCTATGCCACGTGCATCAAGCTGGGCTAGAAACTGGGATGCACAGACACATCAAACATTTTAGAACCAACCACAGAATGGTGTCCTTCACCATCTACAGCAAAAATGGCAAACTTTACTAAGCTTAAGTCTGCAGGTGCACACAAATAAGAAAACGCTTCTTTTGGAGGGCTGGTAAGCTGCCTTGGAAAACTGGGTGTCATCGAAGAAAGTGAAGCTGAGGAGACACTTCGATTCCCAATTACAGTAATGTGTCTTTAAATATTAAGATGATTTCTTACACAGGGCCATCTTAACAGCATTATAGGCCCCTGGGTAAAGCAGTGCCCCTACCTCCACAAATACTCACAGGAATAAAAATGTAAATGTTCGATAAAATGAAACATATATTATTGTATTGGTGCTTCCAACAAACTCATTGCTTAAACATTAAAAAACATTCTGTACAGCAAAGATTAATCAACACAATCATTTGAACAATATAACATGAGCCTTGAAAAACACAAAAATTTCAACATATAAATCAAGAGTTCCCAAAGTGGTCGATATCAACCCGCTGGGGTCGATTTGAACTTTCTAGGGGTCGATAGTTTCAATAAAAAAATTTGGGGGTTGACTACAGCAAAAATAGATGCTCTTACTACTGCTATGTGTTTGTTACTTCAAAATATCTATGATTCCAATAGGTACCTAATTAAGAAGTAAAATAATTCAAAAAAACACTTTTTTGATAAAAACACATTACATACCAAACTTGCGAATGTGTCATTAAAAGAGTCACATGTAAGAATGCGTGAAAATACATGTAGCACAAACATGTCTGTGCATTGTCTTATCGAACGTATCAAAGTAAGTGCGGACGTGAAAAACCGTTGTACGAGGTGGGGCAGAAAAGTAATGAGACTGATTTTTTATTTACCAAAGTTTTTATTTTTTTCAAACATCAATGTTATCCCCTTCAAAGTAGTTCCCTTGGGCAGCTACACACCGATGGAGACGTTGTTCCCACTGTTGGTAGCAGCGCTGGAAGTCTTCAACCGGTATGGTCTTCAGCATGTCCGTTACACTCTTTTGGATGTTTTCTAAAGTCCCGAAATGACGTCCTTTGAGGACATTTTTTAGTTTAGGAAAAAGTCACACGGACTAAGGTCAGGTGAATAAGGGGGCTGGGGAACCACAGGAATGCCTTTTGAGGTCAAAAATTCTGTTATGGAGAGGGCAGTTTTTCGGCACCATTTTGGCACAGACCTTTCGCATGTGCAAATATTCAGTCAAAATTTGATGAATGGTAAATCTGTTCAAATTTAATTGTTCACTCAACATTCTTAATGTTAAACGACAGTCTGATCTCACAAGAGTGTTCACACGTTCAATGTTTTCATTGGTTTTCGAAGTTGAAGTCCTCCCTGAACGATGTTCATCTTCAACGTGTTTTCTGCCTTCCAAAAATGATTTGTGCCAGCGAAAAACTTGAGCTCGGGATAAAGAATGTTCCCCATAGGCCTGTTTTAACTTTTCAAACATCACACTTGCCGTTTAATGGCACAACGTTGCTCCAAATTCCGCTGTTCCATTTTGCGTGACGCACAACCAAAAACACAACTTCGCTAATAGCAGTCACAAAAATCACGTAGTTAACGGAAGGAGTTCAAACTTGCACTGAGCTATGGGAGGGTACTGATACACGTGCTCTATCAAGGACAACAGCGCAGCGTTGCCAGATCGCTTGCAGTGTTGCCAGTCTCATTACTTTTCTGCCACACCTCGTACACTCACCTAAAGGATTATTAGGAACACCTGTTCAATTTCTCATTAATGCAATTATCTAATCAACCAATCACATGGCAGTTGCTTCAATGCATTCAGGGGTGTGGCCCTGGTCAAGACAATCTCCTGAACTCCAAACTGAATGTCAGAATGGGAAAGAAAGGTGATTTAAGCAATTTTGAGCGTGGCATGGTTGTTGGTGCCAGACGGGCCGGTCTGAGTATTTCACAATCTGCTCAGTTACTGGGATTTTCACGCACAACCATTTCTAGGGTTTACAAAGCATGGTGTGAAAAGGGAAAAACATCCAGTATGTGGCAGTCCTGTGGGCGAAAATGCCTTGTTGATGCTAGAGGTCAGAGGAGAATGGGCCAACTGATTCAAGCTGATAGAAGAGCAACTTTGACTGAAATAACCACTCGTTACAACCGAGGTATGCAGCAAAGCATTTGTGAAGCCACAACACGCACAACCTTGAGGTGGATGGGCTACAACAGCAGAAGACCCCACCGGGTACCACTCATCTCCACTACAAATAGGAAAAAGAGGCTACAATTTGCACGAGCTCATCAAAATTGGACAGTTGAAGACTGGAAAAATGTAGCCTGGTCTGATGAGTCTCGATTTCTGTTGAGACATTCAAATGGTAGAGTCAGAATTTGGCGTAAATTTGGAGAATGAGAACATGGATCCATCATGCCTTGTTACCACTGTGCAGGCTGGTGGTGTAATGGTGTGGGGGATGTTTTCTTGGCACACTTTAGGCCCCTTAGTGCCAATTGGGCATCGTTTAAATGCCACGGGCTACCTGAGCATTGTTTCTGACCATGTTCATCCCTTCATGACCACCATGTACCCATCCTCTGATGGCTACTTCCAGCAGGATAATGCACCATGTCACAATGCTCGATTCATTTCAAATTGGTTTCTTGAACATGACAATGAGTTCACTGTACTAAAATGGCCCCCACAGTCACCAGATCTCAACCCAATAGAGCATCTTTGGGATGTGGTGGAACGGGAGCTTCGTGCCCTGGATGTACATCCCACAAATCTCCATCAACTGCAAGATGCTATCCTATCAATATGGGCCAACATTTCTAAAGAATGCTTTCAGCACCTTGTTGAATCAATGCCACGTAGAATTAAGACAGTTCTGAAGGCGAAAAGGGGTCAGACACCGTATTAGTATGGTGTTCCTAATAATCCTTTAGGTGAGTGTATGTCCGCACTTGCTTTCAGTGGGACGAGACGACGGATATTCGATATTAGCAGAATCTATCAGTCTTGTACGGTCATGCTTTCATAAAACACTTTGTTTGATGTGACATGTACTTATTTGTGATTTGAACTTTGAATATAATTATTTATTGAGGAGCAGTACTACGAAAAAGAAAATCAGAGGACACAGTTAATTTATTTGAGTTTGAACAAAAATCGGTTTCAAGTAAGTACATACTTTATTGTTTTTTTTTATATCACAGGGGCTGTCGAAATTGTTTGTTAATAAAAGTTTTTATTTCTTCAGATAATAATATGACTGAACCAAAATAGAAATGCAGACAGTACAGCTTGGATGATTTGTACTTATTTTGAATTTACATATTTATTTAATAAAATGTCAAAAATGTAAAAAAAAAACTCATATTTTTCTGCTTTCATTTTCGTTAGTGCAGGTTTTGATATTAAATGTTGCACAAGATAATGCCATATTCCGTAGTTCTTTTATCTTTTTCAATCATTAATTACAAGTGATTAAATTGAAAAGTTTGATATCTAGTGAAATATTTAATATTGAGTACTGTACAAATTTATTAATTTGAGTAAGTAAAGTAAATGACTAGGGGGTGGACGGTTTTAAAAGTTTTTGGTAAAGGGGTCTGCGGCCGAAAAAAGTTTGGAAACTCGATTTAAACGATACTCAATTGGTAAACCATACAGATGAAGATGGCACAGTATGAAATTACTATTAATTATTTATTTTTAATCAAGTGTTCAACACAAACATTTGCAAAATTTATTTGCAAAGAATTGAGTTGAAGTGACGTTAACATATACGCTTTTACGTTATGTGTAAGATCCGTACACATACATACACGTGATACTAAATCAGAGGCGAGCGCCAATGTCTATTTGTAACACAATAACAAATATTTATAGTTTAGAATAGTATAGTATTTATTTATTGACAGCAAGTCACAACATACGTAGATTAGCATAGAGCCCCTATGCTCATGGTGCCCCCGGGCAACTGCCCAGCGTGCACATGCGTTAAGACAGCCCTGGTCTGACGGAGAGACTGGTTTGGCATGTGTCGCAGTTTCTATGGATCTGTGGGTTGCATTTGTGTGCTTGTTCGTCTAATATCAGTAATATCCCCAATAATATCCAACTGCAGACCCAGAGCACCATACATCACCGTAGGTTTACGCCAGCAGTTACAGGATGGAAATTAAGTTTAGGAATTAGTATGGTTAGTGTGTGGGATAAACGGTTAAGGTTTGGGTTTGGTGTGGTTAGCATGTCAATCAGTTTGATTTGTGACTAACTATAAATGTGTATTACCAAACAGCTGGTCTGGACATGTGGTGATGTCACTTCCGCCCTGAAACTGCTTCTGTAGACCTGTGGTGAGATATGCTGCTGGGGCTCTGCAGGTCTATACATCTCTCTGTCGCTAGCCAGCTTGATAACACTCGATGTGTCTGTTAGTCACTTACTGCTCTAAAACAAAATGTTAACAATCGCTTTGTCTTATAGAGCAACATCTTAGCATACCTACACACTACCGTGTTTTCAATTAAAAACGGAGTTTTTAAACGAAAATGTTCTCTGTCCACATTTTCGCATCAATAACAAAAGTGCCCCTGCTCATGCTAAAACACCCAAAACTGCATACGACACCGGGCATGCGCGTATCGTCAGCAAACTCCTTGAAGGGGCTGCAAAATGAAAAATTCAGAGCCCCGTGAAAATCAGATTCCGATGTGCCTTATGCGCTTTTAAAACTACCAGCGCAGGCAGGGTTCAGGTAGCGTGTTCACAGCATAGAAAAGCAAAAATTATTTACGGGACTGGAGCGAATTGCTCCAGTGTCACGTTAATGCGCTGATTACAGTGGAAAGTAACAATCTTCAGAAACACCCACGGTCGTCTGGTCATTGAAGAAAAATCAAACAAATGTTAAAGTGACACTTAACAAAGCATTTAGCTCTTTGTTCATCTGCGTTATAAGTCCACAGCAATCGGAGCACATCTACTACTACAGAACATTTATTAAACTAACTCAATAAAGAAAGAAGGTGCGTCTACATATATTGCCACTTTACTGCATTATGCTTTGTGTCGGCGGCGCGGTGGGTAGCGCTGCTGCCTCGCAGTTAGGTGACCCGGTTTCGCTTCCCTGCTCCTCCCTGCGTGGAGTTTGCATGTTCTCCCCGTATCTGCATGGGTGTGCTCCGGTTTCCTCCCACAGTCCAAAGACATGCAGGTTAGGTGCATTGGCGATCCTAAATTGTCCTTGGTGTGTGTGTGTGTGTGTGTGTGCCCCCTGCCCAGGGTTTGTTTCCTGCCTTGCGCCCTGTACTGGCTGGGATTGGCTCCAGCAGACCCCCATGACCCTGTGGTTAGGATATAGCGGGTTGGATAATGGATAGATGGATGGATTCTTTGTGTCTCTCTCTGTCCTTTAGTATTGTGAGCTTGAATGTATTATACAATTTGATTTTCATCGAGTGGGCTGTGAATTTTTCACTTCAATGGTTACATCGCCGGCCACGGGATTTATCGCAAAACTGTAGAGACCAGAAAGTATTTTGTTTTTTACGCATATATGCAACATTCAAAAACCAAACAACACAGTATAAATAGATACAGGTAATCAGCATAACAAGCGCCATGGAAAGTAACTCTTTTGTGACCGCGATGTTGGAGAATGTTTTTTTTTTGTGAAGGATTAGTGAACGATAGGGATGGGCAGATCGATTCCACATTAATCGATACTCATCGAGTACCATTGAAAATGTCTATAAATATTTTTTTCTATATGATACGGTAGCAAGGTTCTTGCAAAGTCATAGAAAGTACTAACACACTTTCTGCTCACATGTACTGAAATGACCAGTCACGCTGAGACGCGAGAATGCCATAAAAACGCGCCCTCTGCGCAAGCGCAGACTGTGTACGACAATGGCTGACCGAAAGCCAAGAGTTGTATGCAGCTACTTTACATAGTTGTAAAAAAATCAATCTGATGCAATATTTGTGAGAAGAAAGAGCAGCATAACGGCGAAACAATGAGTCAATTCCAGCATTTAAAAAGCACGCATCATAACTTAACAGAAAGACGTGGAAAAACATCAAAACGATGCAAATCTGAAACACGGGGATTTAGCCGCAACCAGTGCCACGGGACGTTACATGAGAGATTTCAAAGAGGGACAGGATGTTTTCCAGGTAACTCTGCTGATAGCAGGAGTATGTAAGCTGGGCTTTACTCAAGAGTTTCTAGTTGAGTTTGAACATTTTGTTGTTTACCTCTGATTAATATTTATGAAACGTAAAGCCCGTTGTTAGCGTAATGAAAGTGACAATAGTGTTAAGCATCACTGTCGGAGCCTTTTGTCACAGGATCTGGCCATGTCTTTATTTTTTCTAATTAAAATACAATGGACAGTTTAACCAATATCCATAAATAAGAATGTTAAATAGTTTAATACTATGCAGAATAGTTAATAGCTATGCCTAATCTAAAGGTGAAAATGTTTCACGGCAACTGGTACTCCTGTTTCTTCCCAAAGATACCCAAAGATACGCTGGTTAGGTGGACTGACAATATTAAACTGGCCCCTGATGTGTGTGTGTGTACGTGTGTGTGTGTTAACCTTGTGATGCAGGGCTGACGCCCCGACCATGGATTGTTCTTGTAGGACTGAGTGTCAATGTCAATGATACTAGTTCTAAATACAAATTTGAAACTTAACTAGAAGTAAAGCTGATATGACAAAATCTTTCTGAATTTAATATCAGTGATTTATGGGAAGGGGCGGCACGGTGGCGCAGTGGGTAGCGCTGCTGCCTTCCCGGGTCCTTCCTGCGTGGTGTTTGCATGTTCTCCCCGTGTGTGCGTGGGTTTCCTCCCACAGTCCAAAGACATGAATGTTAGGTGCATTGGCGATTCTAAATTATCCCTAGTGTGTGCTCGGTGTGTGTGCGTGTGTGTGCCCTGTGCTGGGCTGGCGCCCTGCTCGGGGTTTGTTTCCTGCCTTGCGCCCTATGTTGGCTCCAGCAGACCCCCGTGACCCTGTAGTTAGGATTTAGCGGGTTGGATAATGGATGGATGGATTTAAGGGAATCAGTTTAAGTACTTTTGTGAAATGATTGTCTGTTTTAAATGTATTAAACAAATGACCAAATCTTTATGAAAATGTAAAAGTTCATATTATCTTTATTATGTTTTTATGTTCATCAGGGTGGAATGGAGCAGTGCAGGAGTTGCTTCTGCATCCCAGCAAGGAGCCCGAGTTCGCGGCCCAGGGCCTTCCTGTAACGTATTCGCATGTTCTCTCCGTGTCAGAGTGGGTTTCCTCCCACAATTCAGAAACATGCGTGTTAGGCAGATTGGCCACGCTAAATTGGCTGTAGTGTGTGTTGGGTGTGTGTTTGCCCTGCGATGGACTGTCACCCTGTGCAGAGTGTGTCCCTGCCTAACACCTTATGCTGGGGATATTTTCCAGTGACCGGCGAACCTGGTCTGGATTAAGCCGGTTAGAAAATGACATGACATGCCCATTCTATTGATATATTTTTTGTAATAAATTTGTTATGGTGACCTTGATGCTGTGTCATGATATTAGTTCATTCGACTAGAGTGATGTGTTCTAATCAATAATAGCCATTCTAAAACAATATAATTTGGAAACAAATTCCTGTACTAATTAAAAATTTTTTGTGTCGGTTTCGGCATCAGAAATACTGACATGCAAAACACTTATATCATTATTGATTTCAATAATAGGAGCGGCATCCACTTCTAGCGAACGAGCCGTTGTAATGTCAAGATCCAATCAGGAAAGGGCCCAAACCAATCCGAGCGCGATTAGAGTATCGTTTAGTTTTCGGAAATATGCGGCAGCGGTGAGCCCTTTTTACGGCCCAAAAACGACAGGGTTGTGCGGACGAAAGGCAAAAACGCAGGCAAATGTATGTCATCTCAAATGAAAATGCATTAGTGTGAACAAGGCCGAAGTAATATACTAAAAACTACTTCTTAAACTTATTTGATTCAAGTAAAACGTATTAAAATATTGCGGCTGACTTTGTGGACAAAATTTTTAAAATATGTTACAATATTTTAAACTTAGAATACAAGTGATATATTGAAATTTACCATTTCTCTCTAAAATACTAGAGAAAGTAGTCGCCAGTCAGCTTCAGTCACACCTTATGCATTACAATTTATTTGAGAAATTCCAGTCTGGCTTTCGCACTGGTCATAGTACAGAAACGGCACTAACACGGGTTGTAAATGACATTCTGATATCCTCTGATGAAGGAAATTCCACTGTAATTATGTTGTTGGACTTAAGTGCAGCGTTTGACACCATTGACCATTCTATTTTACTGCACAGGCTAGAAAACGATGTTGGACTTACAGGCCCCGTGCTCGCTTGGTTCAGTTCTTATTTATCAAATCGATTCCAATATGTACAGAAATATGCTGACAGTACTCCATCATTATACACAGAAGTTGAATATGGTGTCCCGCAGGGCTCAGTTCTTGGACCTTTACTGTTTTCACTTTACATGCTTCCACTGGGATCTCTCATTAGGAAACATAATGTTAATTTTCACTCGTATGCAGATGACACCCAGTTATACCTTTCATTTAAATCAAATGAAGTTTCTCCGATGTTGTCTTTAATTAGTTGTGTTAGTGAATTAAAGGAATGGATGAATGAGAACTACTTGTCTTTAAATACAGATAAAACAGAGATGTTAATTGTTGGAGGGAATGACGCTGATCACAGCAATATTTTGTCGTCATTTAACTCAGTTGGAATCCCAATTAATTTTACTGAATCAGCCCGCAATCTAGGAGTTATCTTTGACTCTAGCATGTCATTTAAAGCGCATATTACAAAGTCGTCCAAAACCTGTTTTTCCATCTTAAAAATATTAGGAAATTAAGGCGCTTTCTAAATAAACAGGATTGTGAGAAATTAATTCATGCATTTATCTCTAGTAGGATTGACTACTGCAATGCGGTGTTCACTGGCTGTTCAAACTGTTCTCTATACAGCCTCCAGTTAATCCAAAATGCGCTGCAAGAATTATTACAAGAACAAGAAAATATGAACACATAACCCCAGTTCTTAAATCTTTACACTGGCTCCCAGTTAAGTTTAGGGCAGATTTCAAAATCCTCCTTTTAACATATAAAGCATTAAATGGCCAAGGTCCGCTTACTTGTCTGAACTTATCATGACTTACAAACCTGAGCACATTAAGATCTCAAGATGCCGGTCTGCTTAGGATTCCAAGGATTAATAAAATAACAGTGGGAGGTCGAGCTTTTAGTTACAGGGCCCCTAAACTGTGGAATGGTCTTCCTGCTTCCATAAGAGATGCCCCTTCAGTCTCAGCCTTTAAATCCCGGCTGAAGACTCACTACTTCAGTTTAGCATATCCTGACTAGAGCTGCTGATTAACTGTACAGACTGCATCTCTGTTGTTAGTCATTAGCACTATAACATAAGTAACATGATAATTATATTTGAATACTAACCCTCACCTATTCTGTTTCTTTTCTCGGTACCCAAATGTGGCCATTGGTGCCACGGCCCACCTGCCAAGTTGTTTGCCTGCCTATGGTAAAGTCATCCCTGATGGAGGATCACAGGAATCATGGGAAAGAGGGTCCTTTCATCGAGCAATGTTTCAGCCGTGGCATGGCCAAATGGAGATGCAGCTAGATGGATGAGGTCTCCAGGACTCTAAAAATATCCAAACCTAATTATGTCATATCATCTACTGTTAAACCGTAATTCTAAAATTTTTATTATGCTGTCTTAAGGAATTGTTCTGTTGTGTGTATTGTATTGTATTGACCCCCTACTTTTGACACCCACTGCACGCCCAACCTACCTGGAAAGGGGTCTCTTTGAACTGCCTTTCCGAGGTTTCTTCCATTTTCCCTACAAGGTTTTATTGGGAGTTTTTCCTTGTCTTCTCAGAGAGTCAAGGCTGGGGGGCTGTCAAAAGGCAGGGCCTGTTAAAGCCCATTGCGGCACTTCCTGTGTGATTTTGGGCTATACAAAAATAAACTGTATTGTATTGTATTGTATATTGTACAACGCTGCGAATAACGTCTCGATAAATTGGTCGTGTGAAACGTGAGCTTGATGTTTTTCAATGTTAGGACATACTGTATATGAGGCAAACTTAATTGATCTGCAGCACATTGGCGCATTACTCTTTTTTTGCGCTTAATGTTTGTTAGTGAAAAAAAACTGAAGCTCTTTCGCTCCAGAGGCGGGCATTTTTGGTGAATAGGAGACTCTAAATCGGACCTAGCGGTGTCTGCATGCGGTGGACTGGCCAGCAGATCCGATAATGGATGGATAATTTACCCTGTCCCTTTGCACATCCCTCAAAATGAATAATATTGAATGTATTGATTATCGTTTTTTCTTAATTTATTTACATGCACGAAATATATAGTTGTGATTAATTTGATTCTTTTTTTAATTAGGGAATCTTTTCAATATTATTTCGTTAGATATTTAGAATTATGTTTTCTTTATGTATGTGGAAATGGAGATGCAAGGTGCGATGCACGCATATGCGTATATATATATATATATATATATATATATATAATATTACACACAGTATATATTGTGAACAAATAAAGGATCACATATCTCTCTGTCTATACAGTAAATATGTATACAGTATTCGAATTCATTCAGGATGAACGTCTAGATTTGTGAGAGACGACGACTGCGATGTCAGCTATTCGCTGAGTACGCGCACATAGATAGATAGATAGATAGATAGATAGATAGATACTTTATTAATCCCAAGGGGAAATTCACATTATTAAAGTGTTTGGGAATAGAAGAAAGGAACCGACAGAAAAAGGGATAGGCAATGAGTCGTTAAATGGAGAACAAGTGCAAAGAAATTTGTGAGTATCAGGTTATTAAGAGAATGTAAGATGATCGTTTATATTTTTGTGACCCCCTGGCCGGCTCTACCATTTACGCAAACGGAGTGGTCGCATGAGGCGACAAAAGTTGGTGAGCGACATTTTTTAAACAATCCACACCTTTGACTTACAAACCCCCGGAATAAAGACAACTGTCATGAATTGCATGTATATTAGTCCCTTTTTACATTACAGCAACAGTAACAATGAAAATAACAAAAATAATTTAATAATTTGTGAAATTAGTGAAAATTATAGAAACCACCTGGCTTTTATGGTTTACATATGCACTGTATATATTATATGGATGCGTGTAATTCTTAGCAAACCTTATCAGTGAAGAGTGAATTATTATAAACAAGTAAAATACATTGATTATAAGTGCGCAATGATAAAATTAGGAAAAAAACAGTTTTTTTCGGCGATTTGTATTTTTGGAATTGCAAAGAATTTTTGTCATTCTTATTATTTACTTATTAAGACTGGAATTCTCTTTGTAAAATGAAACTACCATGAATTGGTTACCTTTTTATTATATATTCATATATTGTTATAGTTTACATATTTTGTAAATAAAACATACTCGTTCCCAAAATCCATCCATCCATCCATTATCCAACCCGCTATATCCTAACTACAGGGTCACGGGGGTCTGCTGGAGCCAACACAGGGCGCAAGGCAGGAAACAAACCCCGGGCAGGGCGCCAGCCCACCACAGCGTTTCCAAAATACTTTTTCCTAATATCTCTAGTAAGCATCTTATATGGTATATCATTTATCAAGAATGGTAAAATTCTTCTAAACAAATATTTACAGTGCCTTCAAATGCACATGTGAATGTGAATATATTATTAAATTCACAATTTATTCAAACTACCAGATTCCAAAGAAAGTTTTATACAGGTAAACTATACCAAATGGTAAAACAGCAATTATCGTTTTTGGTTTAGGCTTTTACAGCTTCGCCAAGGGGAGCAGAAACACTAGAGCCGCCTGAGTGACTCTCCAATGAGCTGGCAGCCCTCTCAGATATCAAGTGGCTCTAAATAACCTGCACGAATAAATAATAGCAAATTAGTAAAATACCAGAGGGTCGTCCAGGGAGTTTGACATTGAAACTTTTTGTGGCTGAGGGGGGTTAGGGTCCTGACGAATCATAAAATATATCTGCATTTTTTAGTCTAATCGTACTGCTAATTTGCATCATATCCTAAGTAACATTATAAATTGTTAATAATGTAAAGATATAACCTACATTTCTCAAAATACGTTTAAAAGCACATGAGTTCCATTAATGATATTGAAATGACAGAAAACTTCAATCCGATGCTTGCTGGATTGGGCTCCACCTTCTCTGCGTTCATACTTTGGATAAGTGGGTTTAGAAGGTGGATTGATGGAAAGTTGAAGCCTTTTTAATTTTTGATTTACATCAGCAAAGACATTTTTGTCTATGAAATATTTTGGCACGGTTCTGTGTGTGTGTGTGTGTGGTTTAAGAGGTTTGCTCGTCCAGCTGTTTGGGCAAGCAGAACATTTATGACGTGCACGTGCGTGTGACTTTATTGTCATTTGAATATACTTGAGGAGCGGCTGGCTGACGTTTACAAGGGGAAAATAGCAAATAAAAATACAGGAGAAGAAGTGACCACTCTCAAGCTAAATATGAAAGATCAAAGTAATCCGGAATTTCTATATTTCTATGTCTATTTTTGTGTTTAAAGGTACAGGTGATGATTATAAATGTATTTACATTGGGCGTAGCCTTAAAGAAAAGTAAAAACTTTTAAGAAAAAAAAACAAACTTTTGTTGCAGTCTTATTTTAGTAACATAGTGCATCTGTCTGGGGGACGGGGTGCAACTCGACCCCTTCAACTTTACATATGCAGTGGATTTCTGAATTTACAAGAACTTACTGACGAAGTAAGAAGGCGGTATTGTGGCAACAGAGCCGGTGCTAAGCTAAAAGCTAAGTGGCTAGCGAGAAAGTGGCGATATAAGCCTCTAGTGCCTTCTGTAATCCTGGGAAATGTGAACTCACTACCAAATACCAAATAAGGCCGATGAGCTGGCTGCGCTGGTGAAAAATGTCAGGACCTACAGAGAATGCAGTTTGCTGTGTTTTGGTGAAACGTGGCTAAAAACTAACATCCCAGATGCTAACGTGGAGCTACCCGGGTTTAGCACAGTTAGAGCAAACAGAAACAGAAATACCTGCTGGAAGCGGAAAGGAGGAGGACTCGCTCTCTATGTGAATACAAGATGGTGGAACTCAGGACATGTAAACGTTAAAATCTCCACTTGCTGCAGGGACATCGAACTGTTGGCCGTAAGTTTGCGACCCTATTACTTGCCCAGAGAGTTTGGACACATCATTGTTGTTATTGTTGTTATTGTTTACATCCCTCCTCGAGCAAATGCGGAGATAGCAAGTGACATCATCCATTCCGCTGTTGCTAAGCTACAAACACAGAACCCTGAGGTGCTTGTGCTAATGGCTGGAGACTTTAACCATGTGACGCTGGACAAAACATTACCTGCCTTCTCCCAGTATGTGGATTGTAACACTCGGGGAAACAGGACTATCGACCTACTGTATGCAAACGTTAAAGACGCATACAGCGCCACCCCGCTGCCTGCGCTTGGGAAAGCAGATCATACCCTGGTTCTGCTTCAGCCTCAATACAAACCAAGAGTGAGGGTGCTACCTACAACCACACGCTCGTTCAGGAAGTGGTCCCCTTAGGCAGAGCAGGCTCTGAGAGACTGCTTTGGAACTACAGACTGGGATGTCCTGCAGGGGTCACATAGTGAGAACATTGAGGAGGTTAGAAGAAGTAGAAGAAGAAGTATCAGGCGTGCTAATTGATAATGTTCTGGACATAGTAAATTCGTCATTAGATACGGGGGTCTTCCCAGACTGTCTTAAGACTGCTGTAGTTGAAGCCCCTTCTTAAGAAACATAATCTTGACCCCTCGGCTCTTGAAAATTTTAGACCCATCTCTAACCTGCCTTTCTTAAGTAAAGTTCTGGAGAAGGCAGTCATTATGCAGTTAAATGACCACCTCCATAAACATGCTATTCTTGATAAATTTCAGTCTGGTTTTAGAACAAATCACAGCACAGAAACTGCACTCATTAAAGAAGTAAATGATTTGCGAGTGAACGCAGACAGAGGCCATTTATCTGTTCTCATCCTCTTAGATCTGAGTGCTGCATTTGACACCATTGATCATAATATTCTTAGAAATCGCCTTAGTCAATGGGTGGGCCTCTCTGGCAGTGTCTTAAATTGGTTTGAATCCTACCTGACAGGGAGAAAATTTTTGTTAGTTGTGGGAATTACAACTCGAAGACACATGATATCCGATATGGTGTTCCACAAGGCTCTATCCTGGGTCCGCTGCTCTTCTCAATCTACATGCTTCCGTTAGGTCAGATTATCTCAGGGCACAACGTGAGCTACCACAGCTATGCTGATGACACACAGCTGTACTTATCAATAGCACCTGATGACCCCGATTCTCTTGATTCACTAACAGAATGTCTGACTTGTATCTCAGAATGGATGAATAGTAACTTTCTCAAGTTAAATAAAGAAAACTGAAATCTTAGTGATTAGCAATAATGGATACAATGAGGCTATTAGAAATAAACTGGATACATTAGGATTAAAAGTCAAGACGGAGGTAAAAAGCTTAGGGGTGATTGTTGACTGTAATCTGAATTTTAAATCGCATATTAATCAGATCACTAGGACAGCATTTTTCACTTAAGAAACATAAGTAAAGTTAGACCTCTTATATCACTGAAAGATGCTGAGAAATTAGTTCACGCGTTTGTTTTCAGTCGACTAGATTACTGTAACGCACTCCTTTCAGGACTACCCAAAAAAGACATAAATCGTTTGCAACGAGTGCAGAATGCAGCTGCTAGAATCCTAACTAGGAAAAGAAAATCCGAACACATTTCTCCAGTTTTGATGTCACTACACTGGTTACCTGTGTCATTCAGGATTGACTTTAAAATTCTGCTTATGGTTTATAAAGCCTTAAATAATCTCGCCCATCTTATATATCGGAATGTCTGACACCTTATATTCCAAATCGTAACCTTAGATCCTCAAATGAGTGTCTCCTTAGAATTCCAAGAGCGAAACTTAAAAGAAGTGGTGAGGCGGCCTTCTGCTGTTATGCACCTAAAATCTGGAATAGCCTGCCGATAGGAATTCGCCAGGCTAATACAGTAGAGCACTTTAAAACACTGCTGAAAACACATTACTTTAACATGGCCTTCTCATAACTTCACTTTAATTTAATCCTGATACTCTGTATGTTCAATTCATCATAATAACTATTCATGGTGGCTCTAAAATCGTACTGACCCCTACTCTCTTTTCTGTTTCTTTTCCGGTTTCTTTGTGGTGGTGGCCTGCGCCACCTCCACCTACTCAAAGCTTCATGATGCTCAAACAATGATGGAAGGATTAAAAGGCAGAACTCTACATGACCATCATCATCATCAAGCCCTTCCGTGAGAACCCTAAATCCAAAGATGACTTTCATTTATGTTAGGTAGAATGCCCAGAGGGGACTGGGTGGTCTCATGGTCTGGAATCCCTACAGATTTTATTTTTTTTCCAGCTGTCTGGAGTTTTTTTGTTTTTTCTGTCCCCCCTGGCCAAAGAACCTTACTCTTATTCGATGTTAATTAATGTTGATTTATTTTTTTTTCTTATTGTGTCTTTTATTTTTCTATTCTTTATTATGTAAAGCACTTTGAGCTACTGTTTGTATGAAAATGTGCTATATAAATAAATGTTGTTGTTGTTGTTGACTGCACTACTGACTGCATCAGCTTCTGTATGGACATTATTGTTCCAGTAAGAACAGTACGCTGCTATGCTAACAACAAGCCAGGCCTTTTGAACCAGAAGAAAAGGGCTTTTAAAGGCGGTGATCAGCATGAGCTCAAGCGCGTACAGAAGGAACTCCGAGTCCAGCTCAGGGCGGCGAAAGAGCAGTACAGGAGAAAACTGGAACAGAAGTTGCAGAATAACAGCAAGTAGGAAGTGTGATCATCACTGGCTGCAGCTCAAAGCGGGGTGCCACCATCGAGAGACATGTGGAGAGTGCAAACCAAATGAATAACTTCGTTAACAGGTTTGACCACCCTAACCCACTCTCACCTCGGAGTACTGCACCCTCCACCCATCCTTCTGCTGATACCAGCATAGGAGAGACATCCCCACCCACAATTACAGCAGCCCAGGTGAGTAGAGAGATGAAGAAACTTCGTGCCAGCAAAGCAGTGGGTCCAGATGGAGTATTGCCACGACTGCTAAAGGCCTATGTGCTGAAGCTGGGGAGTCCTCTACAGCTCATCTTCAACCTGAGCCTGGAACAGGGGAGAGTCCCTAGGCTTTGGAAAACAACTTGCATCACCCCAGTCTCAAAGGTATCATGTCCTAGTGAGCTGAATGACTTCCAGCCTGTTGCTCTGACGTCACATTTGATGAAGACTATGGAGTGGCTGCTGCTTCACCACCTGAGGCCACAGGTCCGCCACGCCCTCGACCCTCTGCAGTTCGCATACCAGGAGAAGGTGGGAGCGGAGGATGCCAGCATCTATATGCTACACCGATCCCACTTCCACTTGGACAGAGGCAGTGGTGCTGTAAGAATTATGTTTTTGGACTTCTCTAGCATCTTCAACACCATCCAACCTCTGCTCCTTAGGGACAAGCTGACAGAGATAGGAGTAGATTCCTACCTGGTGGTATGGATCGTGGACTATCTTAAAGACAGACGTCAGTATGTGCGTCTCGGGAACTGCCGGTCTAACATTGTGGTCAGCAACACAGGAGCGCCACAGGGGACTGTACTTTTTCCTGTCCTGTTCAGCCGATATACAGTACATTGGACTTCCAATACAACTCAGAGTCCTGCCACGTGCAAAAGTTCGCTGACAATACTGCTATTGTGGGCTGCATCAGGAGTGGGCAGAAGGAGGAGTATAGGAAGCTAATCAAGGACTTTGTTAAATGGTGCAACTCAAACCACTTACACCTTAACACCAGCAAAACCAAAGAGCTGGTGGTGGATTTTAGGAGGCCCAGGCCCCTCATGGACCCCTTTATTACCAGAGGTGACTGTGTACAGAGGGTGCAGACCTATAAATACCTAAGAGTGCAGCTGGATGATAAATTGGACTGGACTGCCAATACTGATGCACTGTGTAAGAAAGGTCAGAGCCGACTATACTTCGTTAGAAGACTGGCATCCTTCAACATCTGCAATCAGATGGTTGTGGCGAGTGCCCTCTTCTACGCAGTGGTGTGCTGGGGAGGCAGCATAAAGAAGAGGGACATCTCACGCCTGGCTAAACTGGTTGGGAAGGCAGGCTCTATTGTAGGCATGGAGCTGGACAGTTTGAAATCTGTGGCAGAGCGACGGGCGCTGAGCAAACTCCTGTCAATCATGGAGAATCCACTACATCTACTGAACAGGGTCATCTCCAGACAGAGGAGCAGCTTCAGCCACAGACTGCTGTCACCGTCCTGCTCCACTGACAGACTGAGGAGATCATTCCTCCCCCACACTATGCGACTCTTCAATTCCACCCGGGGTAAACGTTAATATTATACAAAGTTATTGTCTGTTATTATCTATCTATCTATCTATCTATCTATCTATCTATCTATCTATCTATCTATCACATTCTTAAACCTCCTTAATCCACTTCATGGAATATCTTTGCTGCACTTGGTGCAAGGCAGGAGCCAACCTTGGAAAGAGCAGCAGTCCATCGAAGGACCTAATCTTTCTTTCTTTCTTTCTCTCTCCCGCTAGGTTCCCTACTGCACATTAAATATTTTTGTTTTGTCCGCATATTAGCAAACCTTTCAAAGCCCAAAGGACGATTTCTTTCTCAAAAGGTTTGAATGTCAAGCAAAGGTTCTGCGAGGAGCCACACGACCCACAAAAAACATACTATGAAATCAAACTAATTATGTTTTCTAGTTGAGAATTATACCGGACACATTACTGCATTAGTACAAAAAATTGTGTTACTTTAAATAATTAATTAATAAATAATTAATATTTCTAAAACATTTAATTGTAAATAATTCTTTTTAAATAATTAATTTTAAATGAGTCATTTTGTTCGTGATGAAAACAGTGGAAAGTACCGTACACACCGAACGAATCAAAAGGTTTTAAAGGAAGTGAGGAGCCACGGCTCAAGCGTGATTACTTAATTCAAGTTGCTTTTGAAAGACATACTATTATTATTAATTTCTAGTTTTCAGCTTAGTTCCTACTTTATCGATACATTATTTTTCCTCATAACGCGTCCTCGGTCTTAACTCCTTAACTTCATTATTTTATTAATAATATGCATTTATACGGACATTATTGATCTCTTAATTAATATATTGTATCAGGTTTTAAAAATGTCGCATAACATATCGTTTAATGTTTTGGATGGATTGGTACGAAATTGTCCAAGGCTGTAGAGACCCGGGTTCAAATCCCCACCGGCGCGGCCGCTCTGTTCGTAAGAAGTTTTCGCGTTGCTTGTCGGGTCTTTTACGCGATGCTGTTGTAGCTAGGAGGCGGATTTATACAAGCATAACGAAACTTTATAGTTTTGTTCACTCAGTTAAAATAAAAGCAATCTTTCTTTTCTCTATACAGACAGGCCGCTAGTACATCGCCAAGCTCCTCAACGCACACATCCATATATAGCAGTTGAGTGGGCGAGTAAACTGTGTTGGGGTAGTGATGGTGTCGGATCGCGGGCGTACTGTCACATTTCTCATTTCTCCGCCCCTTCTACTAAATTGCACGGGACCTTTAGCTTTCTGAAGGTGAGATTTAGGGGAACTTTATGTCCGAAGGTCAGGAGGTTAGTCAGTAGCCACTAATATTCTTCTTGAATGTGCCGTAAATGTTGCATTCAGCGGACGATGTATTCCTTACTGTTACTGTCACTACTATCTGCAGGTAAAACTCCATATAGACAAGTATCGGGCGCAGAATTCGAACCCAGGACGCTGGATCCGTGAGGAAGAAACGCTGCACACTACTGCATATTTTCCAGAAAATCGTTAAACGCAAGTTAGTGTTAAGAAGAATTGAATCTCTCGTTCCTGCAAGATTCACATTGAAAACATGGATAAGCCAAGTCTTGCGGCTTTAGTGGCCACCTAATAATAATAATAATAATAATAATAATAATAATAATAATAATAATAATAATAAATAACATGTATGTTTCTGATATTTATGATGGGCTGGTTACTGACGCCGCAAGATTGATGTTACCCGTGTTTTTAATATTTCAGTTTACAGATTCACTTAGTATGTGGTGGCGGCGAGTTGGAGCGCAGGCTGGCAGCATCAAACGTAACACAAGAGCCAACCCTGAACTGTAAAAAATGCCAGTAAATTTAACGGTAAAAATACTGTAAATGGTGAAAGCAAAATACCTTTTCTGACAAACAGGAAACTTACCCGTATAGCTTAATACATTTCATTATTTGTTACGGCCAAGGTCTGTAAAATCAATATTTTTCTACCTTCCAAATATGCTACATACCGTTTACTGATAGTACATTACAGTTACACTGAAAACATCTGTTAAACAACTGTGAAATGTAAAATGTAAAGCTCTGTTTCAGTAACACCGAAGTTGCGATATTTGCATAAGGAAACGCACCCTTTTACCGTATTGTTCCTAGTGAAGCCCATACCTTTGACGAGTTGGGGAAAAAAACCTTAAAAATTAGCAGACTTATTTTTCCCTGCGTGCTAAAGGTGTTTTGAGGATATGGAAGCTGATTTATGGTGGGTCGTATTCGATAACCAGGCACGCCTGTAGGACACCATACACCACAAAAGCAAACTTTACTTCTCCACCAGACAATATGCCATTACTTCCTTAAACAATGAATTCTTTTCGATGTATATAATGTAGTACTAGGGTGTTGTACCGTGTTAGCCATGAATGTATTAAAAGGCCAAGCAAAATGACACCTTTTGTTGGCTAACTAAAAAGATTACAATATGCAAGCCTTTGAGGCAACTCAGGTCCCTTCTTCAAGCAATATGGTGTAATTACATCGTATGAAAAAAGATATTGCATGATTCATTAATGAAAGCTAAGTTGGATAAAGACATAGTGGTCTTTGGAAGATCCGGAAAAGAAAGGTTGGGGAAAAGGACTGGGCCAGAATAAATATGATAAAAGGGGTCTTATGGAAAGTCAGATGTGAACTTCCTAACAAGCAAAACGTTTTTTCCCCTCACAGAAAATCACTCAGATGATTAAAGACAATATATCGTTTTATGAAGAGGCCACTTCGAATGATAAGAGACCCCAAAGGTAAGATAAGCCTCAATAGTTGATTCTTTTTAACTTTTGTTGAAAATTATTGTTTTTTAATCAATCGGCATACCTCGGTTTTAGCCCGAGGGACTGTACTTGGGGTAAGGAAAGGGAGCCGAGAGAGAAAAACTAATAAGATTTTATCTTCATAACTGGTTTTAATAAGATATGAAGTAAAAGAAGATTAGTACAAAAAAAATGTTTAGTATTGTAATTGTTTTTTATTTTTAAAACCGGCAAATTTCAGTTCTCCATGTAATTATACATAAGAGAAGGAAAAGTGACGAAAGATTAAATCTGAGAATATTTTAAAGTCATAGTTTAAGTTGATAAGATATGAAATAAAATTAGATTAGAACAAAGTTAAAAAAAAACCAAAAAACTGTTTGCTATTGTTTATTGTTACTGTACTGATACAAACTGTGTACTGGTGTTTGTTTCTGACTGTGTTTTTAATGGTTTATTGATTGGCATATTTATTACTGTGCGTGGATATGGTTAAACGTTCACTTCTACTGGAATGTGTTGTAAAGAAATAAAAACAGTTATTTACAACAAAATTATACCGCAGACCCAAAAACAATCTTCTCCTTTTTTTACGGTAAAGTTCTGGCAACCCTACGTAGCTGCCAGCACTTTACCGTAAATTTAACATTATTTTTTTTACAGTGTGGACGCCAATTCATAGCAAGGCACGTGTCATAATTAGCATTAAGAAAATAGTTGCTCGTAGTTTGAGGTTGATGCCGTCAAAAAAAGGAAAGTGATCTACATTTTCCAAATCAACGAATTGCAAAACAACGCGCCCATTCGAGTCAAGTCTTTTACAAAACACGGAATACTATTTTTTCTAGCATGAACGCAAAACAGTAGCGTTGATCTCGGATGAATTAGGACTATCCAGCCTTTTATTTTACACAACCGAAAAACACCGAGCGCCTGCTTGCAAGACATCTTAGCGGAGAATTGACGAGCGCCGTGACTCGGAGGAGCTGTCAAAACTCAGGCGAGATGTATTAGCGCTTTTCAAGCGGCTAACTGTGACCCCCAAAGAGAAGACTGCGCACGAATGAAAGTCCTTCATCTGAGACCCCCTTACCTGTAGCAGCATGTCGTCGCCGGACTTTTACAGAAAGTGGTACCTGCAGAGAAGAGATTTGCAGCATCAGCCTTGCACGAGTCAGCTCTGGATTTTAAGGATTTTGTTTTTATTCGTGAGCCCCGTGTTCCAAGTACTTACAAGAAGGCCGTCCAGAATGCCGCCGCAGGTCCGCCGCTTTTCGAAATGCACGCCGATTCTTCGTAGCAGGTAACCGGCGGAATGTGAACACACCCCGAGTAGGAGCGCCGGCCCAATCGCATGCTAGTCACCCCTCATGTTCATCGTCGTCTTGCATAGCAAATGATGACACGGAAGTGACAACAAAGCAAACGGGCTCTTGTGGTAGTGGGTCATGCAGAATGGAGCTTTTAGGTGACGACGTAGGTCGGTGTTATACTTACTGTATTTCACTCTCAGGCAGGGCCTACAGTGAAACTCAGAAAATGAGTGAGGGAGGGAGGCTAAAATCTGGGCACCGGCCTTGGGCAGTAGGCGTAAGTGAAGATACCCACCTTGACAGCCACCTAAACGGGCTGGAATACAAATTATAAAAAAGATGTCGTGAGCCAGTCTGTAAATTGTAATAGCAATAGCAATAACACTGGATGACTTCTTGAAACTGCTTCTAGAAAACTCTGTGGTTATTATGATAGACAGCTTGACAGTTGAGCACAATCATAACTTCCAGTTGACAGTATAACATGTGAATCTGGAGAAACATGACATCAACTTTAATTGAATTTAGTGTGTTTAATCGCTTAATGATGCTGACACATTTGTATAATGCTTTGCCACCAGTTTCCATTTGTACTAAAATCACTCAAATAAAATCAGATAAGACAATAGTCCTCTTGCCCCGATAATGCTTTTTCATTGCTGGAATATCCTAGTGAAGCCTTCCAAAATGTTTGTGACTTGACAGAACTAAGCTTAGCAGGGAAGAATTCCAGCAGAACATGAATCTTTAGTGACATGTTGCACTTCATGGATTTATAATACATTTACATCTTTCTAAATACTCAAGGACACTGAACAATAAGTAAAAATCACATTATAAACAAAAACTAAAAATACAAAGAAATATAAAAAAAGTTAAAATAATAGAGAGCAATTGTAATCAAAGAGAGAAAGCAGTCTTAAACAGATGAGTTTTAAGTTTAGATTCAATATTTCTATAAGCTCAGATGATAATGCGTCCCAGAGCTGGTAAGACGGGTGAAGGGGACAGTCAAGTGAATGGAGGAAGACGATCTAAGGGTGTGGGAGGGAATAACAACATGGAGGAGGTCGGACAGATATGGAGGGGCAAGGTTGTGGAGAGCCTTAAATGTTAACAGGAGAATTTTGAAGTCAATGTGGAACTTAACTGGAAGCCTGTGAAGCTGCTGCAAGACGGGAGTGATATGGTGAATAGAGGGAGTTCTAGTTATGATGTGGGCAGCTGAATTCTGGACTAGTTGAGGCTTATAGAGAGAGACTTGCAAGAAAGAAAAGGAAAAAGGAATTGCAATAATCCAGACGAGAAGTGACAAGGCTATGAACAAGGGTAGCAGTGGTGTGGGGAGTGAGGTAGGGGGGGAATACGATTAATGTTACGCAAGTGGAAATATGCAGACCGGGAGATGTTATTGATGTGGGACTGAAAGGATAGAGCACTGTCAAGGATGACACCCAGAGTCTTGACCTGTAGGGAAGGGGAGACAGAGGAATTATCAATAACAAATATAAAATGATCAGTTTTGGATAATGTTGATTTTAAACCAGTAAGGAGAACCTCAGTTTTGTCAATTTGTATGCTTGACTCTTGTTATGAACCAGAAGGACATTTTTTGGTGCTCTGTAGTTGCCAAGAAAATTCTCACTGACATCCTTGGATGCCTTCCATGCAATGTCCTCCAGCACCATTAGCAGCTCTTCAAACTGCTGGTCACTGCTGGTTTGGGACCAACAGAAGTGCCTTCCTTGTCTCAAATATATAAAAGCATCACTTTCCTTGTTCATTGCTTTCATAAAACTTTTCATCAGTCCAATTGTTTTTCTGAAAAGCAAATAAAAATATTTTTATCGGGTTGACAAGTGGTCTGTGTGCCACCCGTTTCTGCCCTGGAACCAAATGTTGATGGAGTGGCCAGTTCTTTGTAGTGTAATGAGCCTCTTTAGTCTGGCTATCCCATTTGCAGTACTTGGTTTCCTCGAGGTTCATCCCCAGCAGCAGTGTCATGTCCTTTAGATCAGTTCAGATGTTCCAGTTGTGGCTGTTGTATACTTAGTAATTTGAATGGAAATCACAAAAGTAGGCAATTGCAACAAAACAGGGAATTAACAGGGTGATTTTTACAAGCAGGTCAAAATCCATAGATACCCCTAAAAGTGTTCAACAAACTGTTGTTTGATGTAACAGTACCTTGCAACATACCGCTGCCCTGTTCAGGGTTGGTGTTTGCCTTACCTCTGATTCTGTCAGGACAGACCCCCACTACCCTGCATAGGAATTTGCAAGTTGATTTAAAGATGGATGGGTTGATTAATTGGTGTATCCAGCAGGGGGCATTGCCTCCCTCAGAATTAGATTCTTCCTAAGATTGGTATTCAGTGGCCAAGCATCAATTGACTCTTCCCAACTTAGTGAAAAAATACATAAAACAAGAATACAGAATTGCACTCAGCTTTCTAATGGTGACCACTACCACTCTGCAGTAAAATTAACTGAAAGAAGCCCATTTGGAGAAAGTCCACTTTTCCCTCCAAATGAATTATGATGGAGCAGAGAGCAGGGTGTATCCAAGTGAAGTCAATTAAGAAGATGTCCTGTCGTGAAGTGATCAGTCGGCTGTCCTCTTTGCTTCAAGGTGCCAACCTTCTTCATATTTTCTTTTTTCAGGTACAGTTGTGCTTGTAAGTTTGTGAACCCTTTAAAATTTTTTATATTTCTGCATAAATATGACCTAAAACATCATCAGATTTTCACTCAATTCCTAAAAGTAGATAAAGAGAAACCAGTTAAACAAATGAGACAAAAATATTATACTTGGTAAGTTATTTATTAAGGAAAATGATCAAATATTACATATTTGTGAGTGGCAAATGTATGTGAACCTTTGCTTTCAGTATCTGGTGTGACCCCCCTTTCCAGCAATAACTGCAACTAAACGTTTCCAGTAACTTTTGATCATTCCTGCACACCGGCTTGGAGGAATTTGAGCCCATTCCTCCGTACAGAACAGCTTCAACTCTGGGATGTTGGTGGGTTTCCTCACATTAACTGTTCGCTTCAGGCCCTTCCACAACATTTCGATCAGTTTAAGGTAAGGACTTTGACTTGGCCATTCCAAAACATTAACTTTATTCTTCTTTAACCATTCTTTGGTACAACGACTTGTGTGCTTAGGGTCGTTGTCTTGCTGCATGACCCACCTTCTCTTGAGATTCAGTTCATGGACAGATGTCCTGACATTTTCCTTTAGAATTCTCTGATATAATTCAGAATTCATTGTTCCATCAATGAAGGCAAGCCATCCTGGCCCAGATGCAGCAAAACAGGCCCAAACCATGATATTACCACCACCATGTTTCACAGATGGCATAAGGTTCTTATGCTGGAATGCAGTGTTTTCCTTTCTCCAAACATAACACTTTTCATTTAAACCAAAAAGTTCTATTATGGTCTCATCCATCCACAGAACATTCTTCCAATAGCCTTCTGGTTTGTCCATATGATCTTTAGCAAACTTCAGACGAGCAGCAATGTTTTTTTTTGAGAACAGTGGCTTTCTCCTTGCAACCCTGTCATGCACACCATTGTTGTTTAGTGTTCTCCTGATGGTGGACTCATGAACATGAACATCAGCCAATGTGAGAGAGGCCTTCAGTTACTTAGAAATTACCCTGGGGTCCTTTGTGACCTCACCGACTATTACACGCCTTGCTCTTGGAGTGATCTTTGTTGGTCGACCACTTCTGGGGAGGGTAACAATGGTCTTGAATTTCCTCCATTTGTACACAATCTGTCTGACTGTGGATTGGTGGAGTCCAAACTCTTTACAGATGGTTTTGTAACCTTTTCCAGCCTGATGAGCATCAACAACTCTTTTTCTGAGGTCCTCAGAAATCTCCTTTGTTCGTGCCATGATACACTTCCACAAACGTGTTGTGAAGAGCAGACTTTGATCGATCCTGTTCTTTAAATAACACAGGGTGCCAACTCACACCTGATTGTCATCCTACTGATTGAAACACCTGACGCGAATTTTACCTTCAAACTGACTGCTAATCCTAGAAGTTCACATACTTTTGCCACTCACAAATATGTAATATTCGATCATTTTCCTCAATAAATAAATGACCAAGTATAATATTTTTGTCTCATTTGTTTAACTGGTTTCTCTTTATATCTACTTTTAGGACTTGATGATGTTTTAGGTCATATTTATGCAGAAATATAGAAAATTCTAAAGGGTTCACAAACTTTCAAGTGCAACTGTACGCTCTAGTTTTATACTTTAGCATCTTTCAATGCAAATGTAACCATTCCAATAAAAATATATGCTGTACTTCTGATTTGTAACAATCATTGTAACTCACTTTCTAGTACTGTTTAAAACCAAACTACAATTGTGTACAATTGTGATAGCAAACCTTAAGAATATATCAGTGGTAATCACCTTTTCCAGCTCAAAGTAAATTTTTTGACAAAGTAACACATTGCAATGCTCTGGCACTCATATTGTCATTGTGGTCACATTTCCACCCAATTGTCAGTCAGCCATTCACAAACCTGTTTAATCCTAGTCAGGGTGTGAAGGCCGGAGCCAATCCCACGGCCACTGAACCGGGCACAGGTTCATCCTAGCCATCCCATAGTAATGTTTCAAAACATAACAATTGTAACCCTGATCATGGCAGTGTTGTGGTGTGAAATTCTGCATACCGGTTGATAAATATTTTGTATGTCTTTATTTGTAACATTATTTGTAGGACTAAGTCAGGATAGTGAATTTTATGACAGGGTCGGTGTGAGTGCCTCAAACCAGTTTGGCAAGTGATTCTCTGCAGGACTCTCTCAATCAACCCCCACAAGAAAGCCAGACTGCCTAACTGGCAAACATCAGCTCAACAAATGGTTTTAGGGGCAGGCGTGGAGGTATTCTGTGCCCCATTGGTCTCAAGTATGGTTGTTTGGAATTGGCTTGTATTAGAAGCCTTTAAGTACCATGATGCCCTATTGGCTGTAGGGTATGGAAAGAGAATCTATAAATTTCTTTGCTTTACCTCTCTCTCTCTCTCTCTCTCTTTCAAACATCTGATGAAGGAGCACGTCACACACCATGAACTGAAAAGGACAACACAATGGAGAGCACAACTTGGGAACCATATTGAGATTGGCATGCAGCCAGTTCTGAAGAAAGCTGACCAGAAATGAGGACTTAAGAAGAGACATTTAAAGTAACTAACAAGACTGTGTGCCAACTGAACCTACATGTCATTTATCAGGTTGTAATGTTTGCCAATATTCAAATGTACTTTTCATATTGTTATTTTATGAATATTACCAATAATGCACTATTTAAAGTGTAACTTAACTCCTGCTTGTCTTTTACTACACCTAATTGCCTGAGGTTGTAAATGTAGAAGGGAAGGTAGGGAGAAGTTATAAAGTACAATACCTTAAAAACAGTGATAAGTCTGTGAGATTTGAGGCATTCTGACAAAGGCTACATATTAATAATACAAAAGGGGAAAGGAGAGTAAAATATTTCTCTACCAAGACAAAACAGGCAGCAATGCATCCATAGCCATACACTTTTCAAATCAACTGTCCCAAAACTGTCCATGCATCCCTGTGACCATAAACTGCTCAAGAAGGTTACAAAACCAGGAGACTGCCATATTGTGCACTACTCAATACATTTTCATATAATTGGCTTTATGTAGCACCTTCCATAGTCAGTGGAAGCAAAAACACTTGTTGTTTTACATTGGGTTCTTTTGCCAGGCTCATTCACATCTCCCCCACGTCCATATCGACTCTTCTGGGCACATTAGTCTCCTCAAATACCCCAAATATGCACTGGTTGGTTTAATTGGTGCCTCGAAGTCTGCCCTGTGGTACCTTGGCACACTGTCATGAGTTTGCTCCCATTTTTTATCCGATGCTGCTAGGAAAGGCTCCAGATCTCTGCAATCCTCAAAATGCATTAAGCAGGATTGAAAATGGCTACATTTATTTTCAGAACCCTAATATACATTTTAGATATTGTGGAGTTTTGCCCCCCCAGGACACAGAAAGACGGACTCAGAATGTCCCCAAAACACACACAGTTTATTTTACTTTTCTGCACAACACAATGCAACCACAAATCTTCCCAATTACTCAGTCCTTATCTTTTTGTCTTTCTTTTCTCTTCTTTTCCACCTCCACTCCTCTCCTGCAAGCTCCGCCCTCTTCCACCCGACTCTGGCACCCCGAGTGGAGTGAGGCGGCCCCTTTTATGCCTCACCCAGAAGCACTCCAGGTGTTCCTCGATTAAGTTCCGACAGCATTTCCGGTTGAGGCAGAAGTGCTGTGTGTTTTAAATCCGACTCCTCTTCTAGCAGCACTTCCACCTCTGGAAGTGCTGCAGACCACGGTTCCAGAATTATCCCAGTGCCACCCGGTCGTGGACGCGTAACCCAACAGGCTTGAGCTTTACAGCCACATGCTTGTGCTCACAATGTAATCTAGGGTGGCTGTCCTTCCACACCCTGGAGAATGTCTTGCCCTTTCCTTGGTCCCCCTGCTCTCCCAGGCTTCCAGTCAGGGCATGATCCCAATATAACTTTGAAATGTATATGATATCACATATTGAGCAATCATTTAAACAGTGCCTGTGCACCAAGTCATAAATCCATTTTTATAATGAATATTCTGAACAGCCCAAGTCCTTCATTCACAGTGAGCAACATGCAGTGCCTATAAAAGTGACACTAATGGCTCAACAGCCCAATTCTTCACAATTGAATTAGTGTGTTGTACAGCACATGGGGAGGTCCACCCTCCTCCAGTTCTGTGATTTTACTAATCAAGGTCGAAAATCCGAACTATGTTATCTTCACTAACTTCTATAAACTGAGAAATCAAACAAATGGAGCCAATCCCAACCAACACAGGGCGCAAAGCAGGAAACAAACACCGGGCAGGGCACCAGCCCACCGCAGACAAATACATTTCAATATGTTATTTTTTTCCAAAAAGTAAATAGACATTCAGAAACCATGTGCGGGGATAATAAGTTCACCCTTCCAACTCCCTCAATAATTAAAATATTACTTAGCAACAGTTCAATCAAACTCACAAGATTAGTTACCTATCAGTAATTGTGACTATCTCAATAAAAGCAAAACTTAGGGCAGTTTGGTGTTCTGGAGCACTCAAGAGTTGTGTTCACATCACACCAAGAAGAAAGGTCATCAGCCACAACCCTGAGAAGTAATTGTTACTGGTCATCCATCTAAGAAGGTTTTCCAAACAATGTGATATGCATCATTCTAAGATGGCTTCCAAATGGAGAGCTTTCAAGACAGTTGACAGTCTTCCCAGGACTGGATGTCCCATCAAATTCAGCCCAAGGTCAGGCTGGTTAATACAATACAATTTATTTTTGTATAGCCCAAAATCACATAAGAAGTGCCGCAATGGGCTTTAACAGGCCCTTCCTCTTGACAGCCCCCAGTCTTGACTCTCTAAGAAGACAAGAAAAAACTCCCAAAGAAAAAAAAAAAACCCTTTAAGGAAAAATTGAAGAAACTTTGGGAAAGGCAATTCAAATAGAGACCCCTTTCCAGGTAGGTTGGGCATGCAGTGGGTGTCAAAAGGAAGGGGGTCAATACAATACAATACACAGAACAGAACAAATCCTCAATACAGTATCAAAATAAAAAGATCAGTAGATGATATCACATATATGATGCTCAGAGGAATCAACACAAACCAAGTAACTACGTCAGGAGACCTTGGCAAGCATGTTAAATGTTCTTAACAGTACAATTAGAAAAGGAGTGAATGAGTACAACTTTTATGGAAGGGTTGAAAGGCAAATGCCCCTTCTCTCCAACAGGAATATGACGGCACATCCTATTTTTGCCAAACTGCATTTGACTAAACCACAAAGGTGGAGATATTTGGACATCATGCATGGTACCATGGTTGGTGAACACCAAAAAAAACAACATATCACAACAAATATCTCATACCAGTGGTCAAGGTTGATGGTGGAGGAGTGAGGATGTTGGTTTCTTTTACAGCCACAGGAGCTAGGAAACCTGTAGTAATCAAGACAAGCAGGAACTCCATTTTACAGTCATGGCCAAACGTTTTGAGAATGACACAAATATTAATTTTCATAAAAGTATGCTGCCTCAGTTTTTATGATGACAATTTGCATATACTCCAGAACGTTATCAAGAGTGATCAGATCAATTGTAATTAATTGCAAAGTCCCTGTTTGCCATAAAAAAAATGAACTTAATTCCAAAAAAAATATTTTCATTGCATTTCAGCCCTGCCAGAAAAGGACCATCATTACTTTGCATAGAAAGGGCTTCACATGCAAGGATATTGCTGCTAGTAAGATTACACCTAAGTCAACCATTTATCGGAATATCAAGAACTTCAAAGAGTGAGGTTCAATTGTTGTGAAGAAGGCTTCAGGGTGCCCAAGAAAGTCCAGCAAGCGCCAGGACCATCTCTTAAAGTTGATTCATCTGTGGGATTGGGGCACCACCAGTGTAGAGCTTGCTCAGAAATGGCAGCAGGCAGGTAGGTGTGAGTTCATCTGCACACACAGTGAATTGAAGAATTTTGGAGAATGGCCTGGTGTCAAGGAGGGCAGCAAAAAAGCCAAGAAAAACATCAGGGATAGACTGATATTCTGCAAAAGGTACAGGGATTGCACTGCTGATGACTGCTGGGGTAAAGTCATTTTCTCTGATGAATCCCCTTTCCAATTGTTTGGGGCATCCAGAAAAAAGAAAAGGTGAGCGGTTCTACCACCAGTTCTGTGTCATACCAACAGTAAAGCATCCTGAGACCATTCATATGTGTGGTTGCTTCTCAGCCAAGGGAGTGGGCTCACTCACAATTTTCGACTAAGAACACAGCCGTGAATAAAGAATGGTACCAAAACCACCTCCGAGAGCAACTTCTCCCAATCATCCAAGAACAGTTTGGTGATGAACAATGCCGTTTCCAGCATGATGGAGCACCGTGCCATAAGGCAAAAAAGAACTAAGTGGCTCGGGGAACAAAATATCGAAATTTTGGGTCCATGGCCAGGAAACTCCCCAGACCTTAATCCCATTGAGACCTTGTGGTCAATCCTCAAGAGGCGGGTGGACAAATAAAAACCCAGAAATTCTGACAAACTCCAAGCATTGATTATGTAAGAATGGGCTGCCATCAGTCAGGATTTGGCCCAGAAATTGATTGACAGCATGCCAGGGCAAATTGCAGAGGTCTTGAAAAAAGTAAGATGGGCCAACCCTGCAAATATTGACTCTTTGTATAAACTTAATGTAATCGTCAATAAAAGCCTTTGAAACGTATGAAATGTTTGTAAATATACTTCAGTATATTATAGAAACATCTGACAAAAAGATCTAAAAACACCAAAGCAGCAAACTTTGTGAAAATCATTACCTGTGTCTTTCTCAAAACTTTTGGCCAGGACAGTATACCAAAATATTCTCGAGACAAATGCGAGTGAGGTTATCTATCCAACTGCTAAAATAGGGATGAAATTGGATCATGCAAAAGATCCAGAGCACACCAACAAATCAATAGCTGAACAGCTGCACCACTGGAAATTGTGCAGAAATGGTGTTTGCACATCCCTAATTTTTCATAATACAGCTCTTAATACTTGTGGGCGTCCCATTTCATATTCGCACAGATCCGTTTTGGGTATTCATACATTCGGCGATCTGTTTGGGGAGTCTGGGTTTGTTTCATTCAGTGAGCATTACCCTAAATTTTTATTAACTTCCTACATTTTTTTTTTCCTTTTATCTACAGCTTTGGTCGATTCTCAAAGTATGAGGGATCTCTCTTATCATCCTGCATCTGTTCTCATTTTTGTTTCAATCGCCAGCTTTCAATTTAAACCTGCCTCAGTGCTATACAAAACAGCCTCTTGTCATTTCAGTTAGCTGGGATTCAGATCTGCACTCTTTCTCCTGCTTTGAACTGGGATTCAATCTTTATGAAGAAGTTAAAAATGGCTTCACAGATTCAAATCACCAGATTACTCAATATACAATTGCTCATAGGATTTACACAACTCCTTTGTGGCCTTCCTAACACATCTCTGTGGACCTCAATTTCCACTTCTCTCTAGCTCGGTTTGGATGTCTTTATTGCTTGTTCTTCACAACTTTTCTAATTCTAGATTTTTCATCGTACTTCTTTTTATCCTCTAATAAGAAACTGATTTAAGCGAATTCTTTAACTGCCAAGATCTTCCTGGCATCTCACTGGAAGTGGTTGGTATGGTCAAGTCCAAGTCCAGACATCAATCCCATTGAGATACTGTAGAGGGATCTTAAGACAACTGGGCATAAATGGACCCTCAAACATCAATGAACTCGAAGAAACATTGTGGAGAAGAGTGGACCAAAATGATATGAGAGACTGATGAGCTCCTACAGAAGATGTTTACTTCAAGGTATTGCCCTATGATGGTTATACATGTTATTAAATTATAGGGCGTACTGGATTTACCCATAACTGTAGCAGCTTTCATGTCAACACATGCTTCTCAAAAACCCAATTACACAACTTCACACAATACCATTCAATGGTACAAGTACACATTAGTCTTGGGAATAGTGGAAGCTTTTATCATAAGCAATAGGTTCTTTTAAAACACAATCAAGCAGTCATTACTTTATATGGCACATTTCATTATGTCAGCTATCACTGAGTACTTGGCAAACTATTTTGCATCTTTATTAAGAGAAGCTCTTTAACACCATCTGTCTACAGTATCTTTCACAGTGGGTGGCGTTGTGGCGCAGTAGTTAGCATGGCCACCCAAACAGCTCCAAAAATCCTACCTGAAATGCTGTACTAATGTCTTTCTATGTGAATTTTGCATGTTCCCCCCCACCTGGTTGGTTAGTTTGGGCGGCACGGTGGCACAGTGGTAGTGCTGCTGCCTCGCAGTTAGGAGACCCGGGTTTACTTCCCGGGTTCTCCCCGTGTCTGTGTGGGTTTTCTCCAGGTCCTCCCACAGTCGAAAGACATGCAGGTTAGGTGCATTGGCAATCCTAAATTATCCCTAGTGTGTGCTTGGTGTGTGGGTGTATGTGACCTGCAGTGGGCTGGCGCCCTGCCCGGGGTTTGCCCTTGCCTTGTGCCCTGTGCTGGCTGGGATTGGCTTCAGCAGACCCCCGTGACACTGTGTTAGGATATAGCAGGTTGGACAATGACTCACTGACTAACTTAGGATATAGCAGGTTGGACAATGACTCACTGATTGGCTTCAGCAGACCCCCGTGACACTGTGTTGGGATATAGCAGGTTGGACAATGACTCACTGATTGGCTTCAGCAGACCCCCGTGACACTGTGTTAGGATATAGCAGGTTGGACAATGACTCACTGACTAACTTAGGATATAGCAGGTTAGACAATGACTCACTGACTAACTGGTTGGTTAGTTTTCTTCTTCCATCCCACAGGATTGTGGGTTAGGCTTATCAGCTCCTTACAAGAGTGTAAGCTCTGAACTTGATTAGAATGCAGCAGATGTTTGTATCCAGGTTTGGTTGTCACCTGGATTGGCTCTACACTGCATGAGCCTCATTAAGTACATTAAAACAAATTAAAGACCTGTCGATCTGTCATGTGAACATCATCACAGAATCATTTTGATCAACACTTCATAAAGTTGCATGGAATAACGAAGGGTAATCAAAACATTTCTGTTTCTGTTATACAGCCTTGAATCCTCAGCTACTTCATTGTCATTTCAAGACAAAATAAATGTGACAGCATATGCAGCACAAGTACTGGTCCTGGCACTGGTCTTGTAACATCTGGACTGCTGAAATTCCTTCCTGGCAGGAGTACCTGCATGAACCACCAAGCTGCTGCAGGTAATTTAAAATGTAGTGGCACATCTTGTATTCAACCAGCCAAGACGGTCACATGTCACTCCTCCGTTTAGGTCTCTACACTCTCTACCTACAACAGGCTACATGAACATCAAATCCTTGATGCTCACCTGCAGAGTGGTCAATGGGCCAACATCAACAATGGACCCAGAAAGTATTCAGACCCCTTCATACTCTGCACACTTTATTATGTTGCAGATTTCATTTATATATATTATATAGTACTATATACTACTATACTCGGTACCCACAATGATGAAGCGAAAACATGTTTTCAGACAGGTTTGCAATTATATTAAAAATCAAAAACTGAAATCTCCCATTTATTTATGTACTCGGATCCACTTCACAGTGTGCTCAGGTGCATCCTGTTTGCTTTAATTCTCCTTGAGATGTTTCGAGAACTTGAGTGGAGCTCACCTTCTGCCAAACTGATTGTAAAGGCACACACCTATTTATTGAATGTCCCACAATTCCCACTCTATGCCAGAACAAAAACCAACCCTTGAAGTCCAACAAACTCTCTGTTGATCTCCATGATCAAACTGTGTAGTGAGGCATAATCAGGGCAAGGGAGTAAAACCATTTCTAAAGCTTTTTAGTGTGACCTTAATAACTATGAAGATGAAGAAGCCTGGAACCACAAGGACTCTTCCTAGATTTGACTGCATGGTAAAACTGAGTAAGAGGATAAGAAGGGCTTTGGAAAGAGAGGCGATCAAGAAACCAATTATCACTCTTAACAGAGCTTCAGAAGTACTCTGCTGAGATAAGAGAACCTGTCAGATGTATGACCATATCAGCAGCACCCCAACAATCAAGTTTCAATGTTAGAGTGGATGGATGTAAGCCATTCTTCAGTAAAATGCAATTGCCAGATTTAAGGACTCTTGTGGGCATAAGAAAAGTGATTCTCCAGTCTCTGATGAAACAAAAATTCAACTCTTTGGGTAGAATTCCAAGCACTATTTCTGGTGAAGACCAGGCCTGGATCATCAACTGCATAATACCATCCCTGTGGTGAAGCATGGTGGTGGCAGCAACATGCTATGAAGGTGCAGGGACAGGGAGACAGGTCAGAATTGAGGGAAGAAAAAATGAAGCCAACTACTCAGAGGTCCTTGAAGAAAACCAGCTCCATAGTGTGTGTGGCCTCAGACTGTGGCAAAGGTTTGGTGGAGTGACTTGTGACAGAAGGGTGCAAGCAAGAGTGAAAGGGAAGGTCTACAAGACGGTAGTGAGATCAGCTATATATGGGTTGGAGAGACTGGCACCGATAAAATAGACAGGAGACAGAGCTGGAGGTGGCAGAGTAAAGAAGTTAAGATTTGCATTTAGTGTGATGAGGATGAAAAGGACTAGGAATGGGTAGATTAGAAGGTCAGCTCAGTAACAGAGGCGAAATTGTGTTGGTTTGGATATGGGCAGAGAAGAGATGCTAGGTATATTGGGAGAAGAATGTTAAGGATAGTGTTGCCAGGCAAAAGGAAAAGAGGAAGGCCTAAGAGGAGATTTGTGGATGTGGTGAGAGAGGTCATGCAGGTGGTGGGTGTAAGAGAGCAAGATGTAGAGGACAGAAAGATTTGGAAAAAGATGATCTGCTGTGGCAACCCCTAATGGGAACAACCGAAAGAAGAATAATGGCCCAAAGCATACAGCCAAGACAATGCTGGGTGGTCATATCTAATCTGACAGAGCTTAAGAGGACCTGCTAGGTGTGCCGAGCTTCTAGAGGCTTACACAAGAAAGCTTGAAGTTGGAAGGGTCTCCCAGAAAGTACTGAATACTTACATGAATGAGAGATTTCGGTTTTTGATTTTCAATAAATCTGCATATCTTTCTTATAGCTTATTTTCACTTTGTCATTATGGGTTTTGAGAGTAGACTGCTGGGCAAATGTATCCATTTAATATGTAATGTACAAAACAATAAAACATGCAGAAAGTGAAGAGGTTTAATACTTCTTGACCGCACTGTATGCTACTGTCAGGTCTGCTTGTGAATGGGTGTCTGGTGGTACCATCAGACTCTTTTCATGTGTAGCTCCTTTCTGCTCCCCTACATCTGAACTGCTGGATTCCTCAGTCTGTTCAAGAAGCTTTGAAAACTATCTTGTTCTGTGAATGTCTCTGTAATTGTTACAGAAAAAAAAAAAGATGAACTAGAGGTGTGTAGCTCTGTTTGCTTTAGAGCTCTTCACTGTAATGGTCAATTTTGCAACTTTGTTCTGTACCACTTGTTTCATAGGCTGATATTACAAGATTATGTTGACGTCTTCTGTAAGTTGATTTGGATTTGTGGAAAAGAAATGTAAAAATAAAAGTAATTACAGGTTAGGACTTTAGTTATTCATTTGGTGCTTTCAAACTAAGACAAAGCATTAGCTGATTGGTATTATCTGTAAATGACGCATTTCATTTAATTTAGAGAATGACACTGATGAAGGGATGATTAAAGCTACAGTTCACCTGGAAATTAGACCTTTAATGAAAGAATAAGGGATCTATAGGGTGTACCATTATTTTATAGCATAAGGGATCTATAGGGTGTACCATTATTTTATAGCACATTTTACCACATACTCCAGCTTTTACTGAAGTATGCAAACACTGAGGTACTTTGTTACAGGAAAAATTCCAGGTTTCCACTTCCTCCTGTCTAATAGCCACTAATTTGACTGATGGAAGGACAATCAAAAGCCACTCACTTATCTTCCGGTAACACAACCTAGCAGAACAGCAACTTAAATGAGCTAAAAATCTGCTTTAATTCATGCACTTCTATTATCCATGCAGTTACGAGGAATTGTGCTGGTGCCACATTGTTGTAAAAAAGAAAAACGTTGGAGAAATGAAAGCAATCACACCTGTCATTAAAGCCTTCAAGTAAGGTGATCTTGAAAAGGGAACACTGTGCCGCAGACAATGCAGGGAGTTTTCTTGAAATCGGAACCATTAGGGTTCTGTTGCCACATTACAGAAAAGAAATCAGCAACAACTCATATTACCAAGAAGACTTTTTTTTTTTAGCCATGTCAATGAAAAGGGATTTTAAATATTTTCATATAAACAAAAACATGGTTAAAAATTAAAAAAGAATTTTCACAACAAGAGAAACAGAATGAATAGAGGACAAACACGCCCTATCCTCCCAAATGGCTCCCTACACAACAACTACCCAGAGAAAAATAAAAGTACATTTTGTGGTATTTTGTTTTTCTTTTTTGTTGTTATAGTTTTAAAAAGTAATTCATAGTATTAAATATTTACTGGTACTTCATTAGAAAAACTCTTAATCCAGATTATAGGTTCTCAGCTATTCCACTTTTTTTTTATTAAAAAATATATACAACACTGCATTGTCAGCATTTTACAAAAAAACATTAGCAGTCATGTACTAAAAATTGGAATAATTAATATAATTTTATACAAGTGCGCCCAAGCGGCAAAGGCTACTGAATACTGACTGGACAAAGCAGTTCTGAATGTAAGTTAATATTACAGACGTGCCATACACAGTGCCTATAAAAAGAATTCATCACTTTGAAAGTTTTCACATTTCAATGTTATGTAACATTGAATCAGAATTAATTTAATCTGATTTTCTGACACCGATAAACAGAAAAAGGATCCTTAATGTCAAAGTGTAAAAGATCTTTGAAAAATATTCCAAATTATAAACACAAAATAATTGATTGCACATGTATTATGTATAATCTTCAAGTCAGTATTTAGTAGATGGACCTTTGGCAGCCATGACAGCCGTAAGTGTGTCTGCTCAGGCCTCCTTTGGCTTTGCACAGAACATGCTGCCATCTTTACTAAACTGATCAAGGTCTGTCAGGATGCATGGGGATTGTGAGTGAACAGTCCACCCACAAATATTCAACTGAATGGAGATCTGGACTCTGAGATGGCCATTACTGGACAATAACATTGTTGTGTTTAAGCCATTCCTGTGTAGCTTTAGCTTTTTGCTTGGGGTCATCTCGTTAAAAAACAAATCTTCTCCCAACCCACAGGTTTCTTGCCGACTGCATCAGGTTTACTTCCAGGATTTCCATTTATTTTGTTTTATTTGCTTTACCCTCATGATATTTCCAGGTGCTGCTGCAGAGAAGCATCACCAAAAATTGAAGCTGCCATCACCTTGCTTCATAGTGGAAATGGTGTGTTTTTGAAAATGTGCCAAGTTTGGCCTACACTAAACACAGCATTTAGTCTGATTGCTCAAAAGCTCAATTTTGGCCTCATCAGACCACATAGCCTTCCATGTGCTTTCTGACACACTCTAGCCCAGTTTTCTTCTCTTTGCCACTCTTCCACAAAGCTGTAGTAAAGCATGCAGATCTGTACGCTTTCTCCAATCTGAACAACTGTAGCTTATAACTCCGACAAAGGTCTGTTAGTGACCTCCCTCATTAGTCTTCATTGCACACTATCATTCATTTTTTGTGGATGGCCTGCTTTATGCAGATCTACTGCCCTGCCATACTCTTTGCATTATTTAATTATTGATTTAATGTGACACCGAGGGATATTCAGTGACATGGATAATTTTTTTCCCCCCCATCACTGGACTTTTGCTTTTTCAATCATCTTTTTTCTCTAATTAGTGCAGGTTACATCACCATATTGACTCATCACAAGTTGGACATTCCAGATGCAGGGACATTTTAATCCTTCAGTCAACTGAAAACACTAAACTACAGACAAGTGCATTGTAATATTAATACTTGTATATATACACACATCAGTAAGTTTGTGTTTTATATTTGCAATCAAATCAGACCTCTTTTTAGAGTTTTGTATTCACTTTGACATTAAAGAGTCTTTTTCTGTTATCAGTGTCAAAAAAAGCCAAATTAAACCCACTGCAATTCCCTGTTGTACAACAACAAAATGTGAAAACTGTCACAGGGGGTGAATATTTTTTATTTTTATATAGGCACGGTATATAAACATTTTATGTAAACAGGATACCACTGCTGGGTGGGTTATACTAATGGGAAACATTATTTATTAGTGGAATATGTAATTATTTAAATATGAATTAATAAATGGTGCCATAATAAATGCAGAAACCAAGTGCCATAACCTAATTATGAAGTGGTCTAATCAGCACAGCTCAAAATTTGAATTACCAAGAGCAGGTGCTCCAATGATCATGCTTGAATTTCCATGGTGGGTCGCAAAGACACTTATATGGGAAAAAATGGCTCTGAAGTTTGAGATACGCTGCACTAAATGATACCAAAGCAAGTAAAGCTCCAGGCTTTGATGGTATGCACCCAGTATTCCCACTAAACTCCGGGAAGTATACAAGAGTTTGGCCAGCATGATTTGTGACCAACATATTGCACACTGGCGAGATTCCTTATTCACAGAGGCGAGGCATGATTAAAAATAACTGTCCAACTTTGACAGCATGATAACAGAACTTTTCAAATATTTATGGAAACCTTAATAAATTATGGCATTAGCCCACTGCTATTCTGCTTAAATACTGCCAATATGCCTGAAACACACTCTAGTAATTTTGAATATGTAAATGATTGGGCAATAATTATGAAACAAAAAGCCCATGTAGCTGACTGAACAAATACAGAAAGCTGACCTAACCATTTTAAGGAGGAAGATAGTGCTAGCAAAACAGCAGTAGCTTGCTTTAATTTTTTGTAATAGAATTAGCTAGTAAAGAACTCTAGCTAGGATGTGTGACAATTTAATTCCCAGAATGAATCTGTACTAAAAAATATATGTGTATCTGTGCACTTGAGGCTAGTGTCACCTTCAAAGTAATCTCCTTCTATGCTATGCATTTAAGATGATGTTGCCATTCCATGTTCCATACCTGGAACTCTGTTTATGGGATACTGAGCTCCTCTGTCACGTTACGCTGGATGTTAGACATGCTTGAAAATCTTCATCCTTTCATGGCAGTTTTTATTTTTGGAAAGCGACAAATCTCAGGGTGCTAACTAAGGTAAATAGCGTGGAAGATTCAATGGAGTAATCAATATCTTGGCCAGGAGGTCACTGAGTGCATCATGGCTTGGGTCATTGTCATGATGGATGATCCATTTGTCAGGTCGCAGTTCAGGTTTTTTCCTTCAAACAGAATCTTGTAGATTTTTTCAGAACTTCCAAATAGCACTGTTGGCTGACTGTCCATGTTCAATGAATTTGTGATATCCTCTTTGTAATGAAAAAAATGCATGACTTTTACCCACATGGGTGATACTACACGGTTGTTTCAGGAATTAAATTGACACACAATATATAATTAATAAAGTATCTATCTATCTATCTAATTTAAGAAGGACTCATTGTACACCACAAATAACATCTTTGGCAAAAACTACAAAGCAGAAATAACATTCTTCAAAGGCTATGCAGAACTACACTGGGTTGCACAACCTTCACCATCCAACTCTGCCTTAATTTTTTTTCTGGTGCATTACACTGTACCAACATTTGGTTAAGTAACACTCAATGCACAACTATATCTCCAAGAACAAATGTCTTTGTCATCTACTGAATCATGAAGGCATCAATAATATTGATATCAGTAGGTTGTGGTCTTGACATCTGACAATTAACACAGCCACAAGGGCAAGAATGGGTAGAAATATCTCCAGAAAATTGACACAAGATGTCCTGAATTTCTTAAGTACCAATGAGCTAGCCGTGGCAGATGTACTAATTCTAATATATACAGTAAAATACCACCTCTATCGTGCAACTCTAGTGCCAAAAACAAAAACATATACCATATTGTGAAAGAATGTGCCTTAAGATCTTATGAAGGAAATCCAGAGGACTTCCATTATGCAATCTCAAGGTCAGTTTATTGTATTAACAACTCTGACCTCCATTTGTAATTTTTAATATGCGATGTTATAAAACGTTATGTATATTTTTGCGACATTCTACATATTGTTAAATCTGTGTTTTCAATTACCAAGGTTATTAGGTGACATGGTCTTGTCCTAATACTATATACAGTATATGTTAAGTTGTACTGAAAATGAATATGTATTAAGCCAGATGTCCTTCCATAGGCCTCCTTCCTTCTTACCGACAGGTTGTATGTGTATAGTATTTCTGCATATGATTTAATATCATTTACATTTATTTTCAAGTCCTATAGCACTGTGGGGTGAACAAGAGATTGGAGTGGAGTAGAGATTGTCAGCTTGAATCTAATAGTAATCAATTTGTATCTCCTCATATACTCAAGTGTGTTCCCGATTCCGGATCAAACGGGCCAAAGGGGTCAGTGCTGAAAACTAAGATTCCACATAAGCTCAATTTTGCAAAAAAAAAAAAAAAAAAAAACCCAAACAAACCAAAAGTTTGAATTAAAATCTCTCAATCTTTTACCTTCTTTTCTAAAAGAAAATTGATTTCATGTTGGTTTAGACCACCTCACTTTAACTTTATTGTTTATTACATATGCCAGCTTTACAAGCTTACATTGCCTCTTACAATGTCTAAAATCTGTGCATTAATCAGAAGCATATATAAAGTTAAAAAAATATATGCCTAGGGACATTGCTAATTGCTTAAATTTGGCAAAATCATATTAAAGACAACAACACAAATACATGGTTAACACACAAGTTTAACATACCTAATTTGTAAAATTCTCACGATCACATGCAAGCACATAAAATATATTTAACAAACTAAAGTTTGTAATGGAAAACTGTGTGGAAACATAATATTAATTCAAGTATTGTAAAAAGCCTATAAGGCAAAATTAGTGGAAAGCAAAAATTTAAATTGCTTTGTGTAGCAAAACATAGCTTGCAATTTCTCAGTATGAGACCTGGTTGAGGTGTTATTTCAACCTATCATAGATTAAAAGGCTAGTTTACTGACCAGGGGAAAAAATCCCTCAAACCAGTGTGTAAATAAATGACCATTACTATCACACAGTAACATCAAAATAAGTTAATTTACATTTTACCAGCACCCAGCACTGGTATGTCTCATTTATATAAGAATTTTTACAACTACAATTTAAAAAATGTGTTGTAATATTACATAAAATATATTACCACAGTACCACTACATCAAGATTAATAGTACCAAAGGGAGAAATGCTTTACAACATGTGAAGCCAACTGCAGAAAATTTAGTGAGCTCATCTTTTATTCAAATTCTATGTACACAAGTGTCATATTATAAGTAAATTCTTCCTCTCTGTCTCCCTAAATATTTCTTCTACCTGCATGGAAGGAGGAATTGTTTTCATTCAAAAGACATGTACTGAGTATATAATCAAAGCACAACAGGCTTGTTCCAATAGTATAGTGCACAATTTTCAAATCAGTTTTTGAAGGTAATTATAATATCTGAAATAATGTTAAGGGTAACTTGGTTGATTTTTAAAAGAGAAAAAAAAAAAAAAAAAGGGCCTATATTTATAAAAAAACAAAAACATGCTACATAGGTGTAAATGATTATTCATATACAACTAGTGTCCCTAGTGCTTATAGTGAAGGGTCACATATTACTTTAATAATTATACCAATCGTGGTGCCAAATGTGGTGAAATGTGACATAACTGGTAATTTTTATTTGTAGGTCACATCTCTGGTTTTTCTATAAATTGGTTGGTTGTTTTTACAAATATGTTTAAAAGACATTTCACCACCCAAGCTAAAGGATCAGAAAATTATTCAAAAAATATGACCAAACTTCTTATTCCAAAGGTTTGCTTGTACAATTTCAGTTTGGTATGTTTTCTGCATAGCACGGATATATGTCATCTATTTTGCAGTGTATTGTACTACACTAAATTTAAAAAATAGGTATCAAATAAGTCAGACATTTTACATATGTTTACATTCTTTACAGAAGGAAGGTATTGTTTTTTAAAGTTACCATTCATTGAAATTACTGGAATTAAATAATGTAAAAATTAAAGAAAATGCTTGAGTAAAAAAATATTTTGCTCATGGGAATGGTCCATAACCGTCAGGCTTACTGTAAATGGAAGTCTGAAATCCTTTTTCTTTATTAGACAACTGCTGCCTAATTTGAGACCCTAATAAACAAACATTTTAATGTTTAAAATATTCATGCATCTTTAATAATAGAAAACTAAAATATCTGCACCACTGGAAAAATACAAATTAATAATCCAATAGCTTCCTTTAAATTATTAGAAAATTAGCATTTTGATCTGATAATGAGTAAAGACACAAAATACTTACAGTTTTTATACCATGATGTTTCAAAGTGTATTTTCTTGTCTTAATTTAGTATGAGCAATAAACAATGTATAAGCAAACACCAACAGGAGAAACCATTTGAAAAAGTCATCATCAATGGAAATGTCCTTAAAAAAACTGTAAAAACTATTCTTTTTAAATAGAAAAAGCAAAGCATCTCCAGAGTGAACAACAGTGGCAAGCAATCTAGCCTGTCTTTATTAGCTGCCTCCAATCAAACATGTTTGTGTTTTGGTCTTCTGAAGTATTTCACCTTCTTAGAAATGCAGATTCTCAATGGCCTAAAAGCCCAGTTCCTAAAAGGCAGAAAAACAAAATCAAACAATAGCATAAAGAAGTAGCAACTTAACCTTTTTATGACTGAAATTTTACAATGTATTTTCAGCTGTTTTACACAAAGATACTCATAAAAGACAAATGTTTAAAAGAAGCAACATCATTTTGGAAATGGGAAGGAGATATATTGGTGTATTTTTTGGCAAAATAAGAATCAAGGTAAACAGCACATTTTTACTCATTGTTCATTATTTATTCAGCTGTGCCAACATTGATCACCATCATGTTCCTTTAGCCTGAACACTAACAAGTAAGATGTTTTAACATTTAATGTGTTTCTCTGACTTGTCATAATTATGTTCTGAAAAATGTACATATCTAAATTGAGATTTAGACATTTTAAATTATATTTTAAAATTAACAGACTACTCTGAATTCTAATTTGAGATATCACATCAAGATTAGTGATATCTAAATTTAAACAAAAATCAAGTCCGAATGCAAAGAGATGTCTAAACTTTACTTAGCAGTGTACAACATGGAGGGGTTTTTCTACTGAAGTCTAAGCTGCTTTCAATTTCAGACGTCTACAAAAAAAAGACTTGTACTGTACGTGCTAGAAAAAGTCTACAGAAGAAAAGCAAATAGGCTGATTCAAGGACTTCGGGTTAATATGTTATGAGGAAAGATTTAAATAGCTGAGCCTTTTCAGTTTATGCAAAAGGAGATTAATAGGTGACATGATTCAAGAGACTGTTACTCTACAATGAGTTTAGCAAGAACACGGGGACACAGTTTTAACTTTTTAAGGATAAATGTCTTACAGGCATGAGAAAGTTTTTCTTCACACAAAGACATAGACATAGACACGTGGAATAGTGCCACAGACAGTAGGACTTGAATTTCAAAATTCAACTTGATGTTAATTTGGTGGAATTAAGAGGATAGGACAGGCAAGCATTGTTGGGCTAAATGGCTTGTTCTGATCGAAATCTTTTCTTTCCTTTACTCTAATTAAATTTCAACAAAAACATAACACATATCTGTAATTATATTTTGCAATAACAGTCAAAATAAAAATATTCTCAATTACGTTTTGATCAGTTAAAACTGCATTAAAAAGATAGCATTTTAATTGTCTTTAACTTAAATACGTTAATCGCAAATGAAATTCAAATTCTGATAAGAAACAGTTACAAATAGAGGTTATATAAAATGGAAATTAGCATGAGACAATACATATAAAAACAGCTTCTCACAAATACTCTTGCAGTTTGTGTACAATATTATATTAAGGAATTGGACAAGAAATGAAAAGGCTGCATGTCCAAATGCCAGCACTGAGGTCAGGTTGCATGCCAGCCCTTTAACCTGTCTGAATTTATATCTTTTCAAATTACCTTGAAGTGATCACACCGCTGGGGTTGTCATTTGTAATAATAGGTGCAAGACAAATTTAAAATTAGGCAACAAATTAAAATAAGTAGTTCAAGAAAGGCTTCAAAAAATAAATTGACAACCTCAGTTCATATACCTTAACAGATGATATCAAACTGTCTCTTAATGAAATCCTGATAGTAAGATTACACATTGAGGTCTCGAAGATATATAGCATTAGATGCTGAAAGCAAAATTAATTTTTTAGGAACTAAGTATGCAAGCTATATTATAAACAGCTAATTTTAATTTTACAATGTAGGAGTCTTACCTTTAAAACCTTCTTCTGGCATACAGACTGAAACATAGAAAGCTAAATGTTATTTAAGAAAAGGCAAAACAAAGATAACTTACCAAAAATGCTGATGTCATTTAAAATAAAAAAAATCACTTTATACAAACTATGCATTAATGTGTTAATACAAATAGTACATAAGGATAATCACCAATTAAATAATGCACTTGATTAATTTTATTACAGTCACAAAAACTGAAACTTTTACCTTGCAATACATCATCCATTGCTGAATAATCGGCTATTGGCTCATCAGCCTAAAAAAAAAATCAATACTATATATTTATAGTGCTTAATATGTGCTCAATTATATCATATACTATAGCAACCTAAGAAAGTGATGCTTAATCTTTACCTGTTCCTTAATTCATATATTTTCCTTTTTAATTTATTCAAGTAAAAATTCATGTTACTTGGCTCCACTATACTATGAATTTTAACTACAAGTGCATTTTAATTCAATTAATGTTGATAATTCTCTTGAGTTCTACAAATCAGTAGAAGCATTTTATGTGAATGGAATGACTAACATTAAAAAAAAAAAACAACTTGAAAACCATGAAACTAACAAACCATCATTTTTTAATACCTTTGCAATGGAATTCATGTTTTATCCATCGAGGGGAGCACAATTATTAATATAATACATCCAATATGTATACATGATTGTTTTGCCTGAAAAATTTAGGATTTCTAAGATGATTGTGGAAAACCTTCAATAATGATTTGCTCCAGGATAATAGTTACTATCTTTTAATTTCATTAACCATATCATGCAAAACCAAAATGACATGTTAGCATGCATAAATGACATAGGCAGTTTTAAAAAATGCTTGCAAATTTTTGTAATTTTGCCAAAAAGTGTAAACTTTGAGCCCACTCAAGTTTTGCTGCATTTTTCAACATCTGCGTTTAATTTATTAAATAAGTATATTTAAAGTACATTATTACAGACCTTGAGAAATATAACAGACTCGGGAACAACTCCCAAACTACCCAAGGTTGCAGAATCTTCAGTCAAACAACGTCCGTCAACAGAAAGATTTTGATCAAATGGAGCTACAGAAAATGCATGCATAATCTAGAGAAAGGCAAAAACATGAATAAAAAATAAAATGATGCAATAGTATTTAATACATGGAAAATTGTTTTATGCAAATTAGATAAAAAACACTTTCAGGAAAAGGAGTGGCTTTATACGGCACACATTTCTATGGACTACATTATTTTATTAATTAACATTATTTTGCTACAGCTGTAAATTGGTGTTGAGATCCAATTAGCTTGAATTCAATTCAGTTTATTTTTTACTTTACATTTTCAGATATTATTTATAAAGCATTCCACCTTTTAATAAAAGTACATTAAAAAAATGGTTACCATGCAAGTAATTTTTAAGTCTCTAGTAATAACTGTGAGGAAAAAAAAGTTTCTTGATATTATATGCGTGACAAATAACTAAAATAAATGTAACAAGTACAATAAATGTAATCTTATTTTTTCAGAATAGGTGTTAGTATTCTCTGGAGTGGGCTGGTGCCCTGCCCAGGGTCTGTTTCCTGCCTTGCACCCTGTGATGGCTGGGACTGGCTCCAGTAAACCCCCTTCATGACCCTGTAGTTAGCATATTGCAGGTTGGATAATGGATGGATGGATGTTAGTATTCTTTGCAGCCTACAATGTTGACTATGCTAACCTAAGAACAACTGTAAATACCTACAGTACACACTATGACAATTAAAAAACACCTGACACCAAAGTCAGTACCCTTGCTCTCAGTTTCTGTTTTGCAATTAGTAATTAAAAGTCAGAATGGTTATTCAGAATGCTTTCCAAAATTGTGAGTTTGTAGAGCTGCATTCCTAATGTGCTTACAGTATCCTTACATTCTGAAATTCTGATCCAAGTCTGGCAATACCCGATGTAGAACTGCTGTTATTACTGCCCAGTTAAAGCAAACATTTTTTCCTATTTATGTTAGCAATTTACTGGTAATAAGCACATTATAAAAAATCATCAAATTAATTATTTACCTGTATCTTAAGCTCTTTCAGCGTCTGATTAGCCGAAACAATAAGTGCCTTTTCGCCTCGAACCTTTCTATGTCGAGTACTTCTTCTTATTCCTTGTTTCTGATGACTAATAAATGAACTACTGAGGGTACCTGATCCTGAAGATGGCACAGATAGCTTTTGTCGCTTTGCTCCATTGTTAATCTGGTGAAAATCAATATGTCAATCACATTCAAAAGACAGCAATAGTACATTAAAACCTTTACTGTATGGTACTACTACTTTAACAGCTTAACATATTAAAGAGACACTTGATAAGTCGCGATAAATTACTACGTTTAAGTCAAAGCCAAGGTGACCCCAGAGACCACAAACATACATTAAAACTACAGCAAGACTGTCTGGTTGATGAAAGTAATACCACATGACGTTTATTTCTTTGTAAATCTTAGTAACTGTGTTGAGAGATTTTTCAAGTCTTTGTTGGAGAACTACTTCAAACAAACTTATGTCTGAATATAAATAAAATGATTGTTAGGTAGTGAATAGTGTACATGAAATGTCAATTGTTTTTTTAAATGCAGTATAGTAAAACTCAACCTGGTTAAAATCCGGATCGTTATCTCCTATTTTTACTTCTCTTTCATCTTCAGCTTCTGAACCACTCACATTAAGCTCTGGTGCAGCGTCTTTCATTATCTATAATAAAAATATATTATCTATATATATATATATATATATAAAAAACACATCTCTCTCCTTGCAAAATAACATAGCCAAAAGACATTCCAAGTATCATTTGTTGACTGACAGTGAAAGTTATAAAAATATGCAAATACTAAAATAAATAAAAATGTGTTATAAGATACAAGGAATACTGCTGCACAAATTGCATTAAACAGATAAAGCGGCATTGAGAAGATGAATGTTTGGTTAATAATTTTGAATCATACAAGAATCAGTAAGCTATACATTAAACCTAAGTGAACACAATGAAAGTACAGTTACATCTTCTCAATCACAGCTGTTGATTTTATCTGCAGCTTTTAAAACTTACAGGTTCACGGGCCATGTCTCTTCAGACTTGAAGGTTTAACACTTTAATGTTTTCTGTACTGACAGGTATGGTTATGCCAGGCTACATCTTTTCAATGTTTAATTAAATGTTGTACATTCTGGTATTCTATTGTGTGGCATTGCATATGCCAGTGTTACTTTTGCACATTATTATTTTTTTGACTTAGGGATTTACTTATAAAGTACCTTTTATGACCAAAACTTACTAATTTAACATAGCACCTACACTGTGTGCACAATTATTAGGCAAGTTGTATTTTTGAGGATTAATTTTAATATGGAACAAACACAGTGCTATCAGTCAATCCAAAATGTTAATAAATCTGAAACCTGTATGTTTCACAACGGAAATGTGAGTGTGAACATCATCAGGGGAATACATATGTGCGCACAATTATTAGGCAACTATTAGTGTGCAGATTTATTATGCAACTAAAGGAAAAATGAAAATTTTCCCATCTCACTTGTTTATTTTCATCTGTTATAGTGAGAATAATAAACAAACACCTCAAAATTTACAAATAAACATCTCTGACATTTCAAAAAAAATAAATCAATCAATCAATGACCAATATAGCCACCCTTCTTTCCAATAACAGTCATAAGCCTTTCCATTCATGGAGTCTGTCAGTTTCTTGATCTGTTGACGATCAGCTTTTTGTGGAGCAGTGACTACAGCCTCCCAGACACTCTTCAGAGAGGTGTATTGTTTTTCTCCCCCGTAAATCTAGCGTTTAAGAAGTGCCCACAAGTTCTCGATAGGGTTTAGGTCAGATGAGGAAGGGGGGCCATGTCATTATTCCTTCATCTTTAAGGCCTTTACTGGCTGGCCACGCAGTGGAGAACTTCGATGCAAGTGATGGAGCATTGGCCTGCATAAAATCACGGTCTTTTCCTGTATCACTGTTTGAAGAAAGTGTCTTGAAAAACTGGCAGTAGGTTTGGGAGTTGATTTTGAGTTCATCTTCAATGCAAAAGGTCCAACTAGCTCATCTTTAAAAATACCAGCTCATACCAGTACCCCACCTCCACGTTGGAGCTCTGTGCCCATTACTGATCCACAGGTCCATCCATCTGGTCCATCAAGAGTCACTCTCATCTCATCGGTCCATAAAACCTTTGAAAAAAATCTGTCTTCAGATATTTCTTGGCCCAGTTTTGACGTTTCAACTTATGTTTCTTGTTCAGTGGTGGTTGGGTTTCAGCACTCCTTACCTTGGCCATGTCTTTGAGCACTGAACACCTTGTACTTCTGGGCACTCCAGGTAGGTTGCAGCTCTGGAATATGAAAGTACTGGAGGATAATGGGTTCCTGGTAGCTTCACGTTTGATTCTTCTCAAATCTTTGGCAGCTAATTTGCGTCTTTTGTTCTCAACACGTTTCTTGCGACCCTGTTGACTATTTGCAACAAAATGTTTGATGGTTCTGTATTCACACACCAATATCTTAGCAATTCCAAAAGTGCTGCATCCCTCTGAAAGACTTTTTACAATTTTTGACTTTTCAGAGTCAGTTAAATCTCTTTTTTGGCCCATTTTGCCTGAGGAAAACTAGCTGCCTAATAATTCTGCACACCTTGATATAGGGTGTTGATCTCCTTAGGCCACACCCTCCCTCATTACACAAATACACATCACCTGCCGTGCTTAAATCCAATAAGCATTCAAGTTAATACAGCTTGGAGTTGGAATATACGCATTAAAAATGATGATATGGTCAAAATACTCACTTGCCTAATAATTGTGCACACAGCGTATATTACAGTGCGAACAAATCCATCACATTGACATTCATACACCTAAGATTAAGAATTAACTTTGGATAAAAGCATGTTCTAAATAAGTGAATGAAATTTACAAATAATAACTGTACCTTTGTATTGTCCACAATTTTCCTGATATACACTGTCGCTTGTGTATATTCACGTAAATCGCGTTGCTGTTGAAAAAGCAAACCTTCCCTACATTCTAAACAAAGATCTAGATAAAAGATAAACATAAAAAACAAAACATGTTGACATGAAACAGTGACAAATATTAGGAAAGCACCAGCTGAAGATAAACCAAGTAAATATTAACATATAAAACTTATGTTAATATTTTTAGATCATTGTTTCCATTTCAATTCCCTTTTCTTTCATGTAAACCAAAGTCTCATAAACACTGCCTGATTGGTTATTATTAAAACTTTTGTTTATGAAATAACTTCAGGTTTTTTTCTTGGTCTGGAGCATCCTGACTCACTTATACAAGAAAACCCTCACGTGTGATATTACCATTTGATGCGTCTTGATGTCAAGTTATGAAAGATTTAAAACTTTCTGGTGTTCCCCCCATATTGCTGTCCTCTAGACCCACAAACATATTTTGTGCAGGAAAATACTAATAAAGAGTAAACCAATTGGTTTATTCAGCAAAAATGATCAGAAGGACTTGACTCATGCCGCATCAATCCATCAAAGGAATTCACCCTCGGATGAGAAATCTTCTTCTTCTTCTTCTTTCAGCTGCTCCTGTTAGGGGTTGTCACAGCGGATCATCTTCTAACCATATCTTTCTGTTCTCTGCATCTTGTTCTGTTACACCCATCACCTGCATGTCCTCTCTCACCACATTCATAAACCTTCGCTTAGGCCTTCCTCTTTTCCTCTTCCCTGGCAGCTCCATCCTTAGCATCCTACACCCAATATACCCAGCATCTCTCCTCTGTACATGTCCAAACCAACGCAATCTTGCCTCTCTGACTTTGTCTCCCAACCGTCCAACTTAAGCTGACCCTCTAATGTACTCATTTCTAATCCTATCCATCGTCATCACACCCAATGCAAATCTTAGCATCTTTAATTCTGCTACCTCCAGCTCAGTCTCCTGCTATCTGGTCAGTGCCACACTGTCTCAAACCCATATAACATAGCTGGTCTCACTACCATCCTGTAGACCTTCCCTTTCACTCTTGCAGATACCCGTCTGTCACAAATTACTCCTGACACTCTTCTCCACCCATTCCAACCTGCCTGCACTCTTTTTCACCTCTCTTCCACAATCCCCATTTCTCTGTACTGTTGATCCCAAGTATTTAAACTCATCCACCTTCACCAACTCTACTCCCTGCATTTCATTTACACATGTATTCTGTCTTGTTCCTACTGACCTTTATTCCTCTCCTCTCTAGAGCATATCTCCACCTCTTCAGGGTCTCCTCAACCTGCTCATTACTATTGCTATAGATTACAATGTCCTCAGCAATCATCATAGTCCATGGCGACTCCTGTCTAATCTCATCTGTCAACCTGTCCATCACCATTGCAAATAAGAAAGGGCTCAGAGCTCTGATGTAATCCCACCTCCAACTTAGGGTTCAAAATTATTTCTTTTCACAAAACAACACAAACAAACACACACACACAAAAAAAGGGGGGGATTGGTAATATAGGCATGTGGGGTGTCATTTTATGCTATGCCGAGGTCTCTAATTATGATCATAGTTTTGATATTTCAAACATAGGTATGTGGGGTATCGTTTTAGACTACTTAAAGGTCAGTGATCATGAACAAGATGTTATTTTAGATCCTTTATCAATTTTTTTTTTTATCGAGAATATTTAGACTTTAAACATTTAAACTGAAGCAGACACTTTAATATGTCAAATATCTGACACAACTATTTTTGTTTATTATTATTACTTGTACCTCACAAAGTAAATGATTTACGTTTCTCATCACCCCAAATGACAGTAACTTATGCTAAAACGTTCTTTTAAAATTAAAATTGTATTTTTATCAAATCTATGTATTACAAAAGAACTTGTATAATCTGATAATTAAACAATCAAACGTTAAGTTTTAGTAAAACAAAACATACACTTGACTCCATATACCACAGAAACCACCTTAACACACCCACTCTCTTATTTCTATTTAGCATTTTAATTCAGACACTGTCAGCTAAAAATTACTTTTATATTAAAGTCAGACAAATATTACTTAGAATTTGTGAAAATAAATTAGATGCCCGAAGGTCTCTGTATGAGAACAAATAAATTTTTAACTTTTCCTTGAACTCTGCCAGAATGCAGACTTACAGATGAACATGATTATCGTTATATTTTGTTCTGTTGTATTCATACACAGTGCAATCATAAAATATTCAGATCCTTTCACTTTCTTCACATTTGCACCTGTCTATAAAATGTCCTACAGTTGACAATATGTCTCTGAGCAAAAACCAAGTTACAAGGTGGAAGGAATTGCCTTCAGAGCTTAGAGATAGGATTATTGTGTTGAGGCAGAAATCTGGAGAAGTCTACAAAAACATAACTGTAGCATTGAACATCCCAAGACAATAGGGATTTGGTAGGAGGAATAACCAAGAACCCAATAGTCATGGTGACTGAGCTCCACAGAACCTGTGTGGAGACAGGAGAAAGTTTCAGATGGATAACCACTACACTAGCACTACTAGCAATGCTCCAATAATCTGGCCTTTACAGCAGAGCATCCAGACAACACCTTGCAGCCCATTTGGAGTTGGCAAAAAGGCACCTAAAGGACTTTCAGACTATGAAAAACAAGACTGTTTAGTCTGATAAACTCAAGATTGAACTGTTTGGCATAATGCCATTCCAGTGTTGAAGGATGGCGGTGACAGCACTATGCTGTGGGGTTGTTTTTTCCAAAGCAGGGACAATGGAGACTAGACAGGGCTGAGAGAAAGCTGAACAGAGCAAAGTACAGATATATCCTTAATGAAAACCTGCTCCAGAGTGCTCTAGGCATCATACTGGGCCAAATGTTTACCTTCCAACAGGACAATGATCCTAAGCACAAAGCAATGACAACACAGGAATGACTTAGGGACAATTCTGTGAATGGCCTTGGCAGAGCCTAGACTTGAACCCAACCAAACATCTCTGGAGAGACCTGAAAAATAGCTTCCCCATTAATAGTCTCTATCCAAACTGACATGGCTTGAGAGGATCTTCAGAGAACAATTGCAGGAACTTCCTACATCCTGGTGTGCTAAGCCTGTCACGTCATACCTAAGAAGACTCCAGGGCATAAACGGGATCCAATGAAATACTGAGTAAAGGGTCTGAATACTTGTGTCAATTTGATATTTCAGATTTTAATTTTTAATACATTTGCCAAAATTTCTAAAATATTGCATTCACTTTGTCATTCTGTGGTACAGTGTTGCTTCATGAGGGAAAAAATGCAGTCAAATAATTTTAGCCCAAGGCTGCAACATAACAAAAAAGTGAAGGCGACTGCATACTTTTATTAGCACTGTATGTGAAAATACGAAGTGCACATGATTTAGAGAAATATGAAGTACAAATGATTTACAGAAAATAAACATTACATAGGAAAACTGAACCAATAATGGGAGTTTTACCTGGGTCAGTCTGAAACTCAATATGCAAAGCATCTTGTTGAGGTTTGTCTGTAGTTCTGGAAAGTTTAATCGTCTGATCCACAAGAAAGAATCTGTTAATGATTTCCCATTCGCTGGGCCATAACACAGCTACACTGTGCAAAGAAAAGTATAGAAGTAATTAAGAGAAAGAATCAGGCAAAAGGCATTACTAAGTAACACTCAAAATGCTGACATAAAATGAGGCAATAGCAAAGCGGTAAAAGCCAGATGGACAAATGATTCTCCTCTCACAACAAGTCTGTGAGAACTGATTAAACTTTTCACACTGAACATGTTTTCCAAATGGGTTTACAACTAAGTAAATTTCTTGCCTGTCAAATGGTATCCAGATGCATTCATCTTGTTTATTGTTCAACGGTTAGGTGTGCCAGCTCAATATTTGTAAAAAGTCTGCAACTTTTTCACAAATCTCGGTATATTATTAAACATATGAAGCAATTAATTACAGCTTCAGGTAACATCAACGAATACATAACTGAAAATAATACTATCAAAAAATAATTTGGATATTAAACTAGCAGTTGAAATTGTCTTTGCCACGGACTGAGGGAATTTTTCTGGACACTACAGTACTTAAGGGATAAAATTGTTATTTGGTAGCTTTTTGATTTTGCCTAATACAGTATTTCTGTCTTTTCACATAAGCATATTTAAACATGCTGCTAATTATATAGTAACACAAAACAAACTCAAGTCAATGCATTACTCCTAGCCAAATTTAAAATTAAATAAATAAACAAATATTGAATAGTAGCCATGCAACATATTACAACACATCTAGTTTATTGACAGCCATCCAACTGGCCATTATACTAAAATGTAAATATACTGTGATAAGGATTACATGATACATCTTTGCCTTGTGCTTATCATAGTTCCTCATTTCAAGACAAGTACTAGATGCATTTGTTTCTTCTCCATTTCCTTCTCTTCATCGGGGTATTATTGTAGTTTTTATATTTGCTGAGAAATATATAATTCTGGGTCTGATATCTGTATGATGGTACATCCATGATGGTATATGAAGGATAATATGTTCTCTAATTATAACAATGGTTGGATTTTTTTCCCTTACTATTTGCATACAGCAACAAATGTCCTAAAATAGCCCTGTACAAAAGCTCTCCAGCAGCTGTAAAAAGGCAGTAGTTGTGATCTACAAGAGAAGTAATATTTGACCACACAGCAATTTCAGAGTTGCATAGCACAATCTGTTAATAGTTTACACACTTCTACTTATGTCTGTCTTAGAGTTTCTCTAGACACCAAGCTCTTATGCTGCATGGAAAAATATGTGGATGTTAGACTAATTAGTTACACTAAATCTGCATTGTATGGATGAATGTGAATATATATGTAAATGTATTGTAAAGGTCTGGCGACACATGCAAAGCTGGAACCTGCTTCACCCAAATGTTCTCAGAGAAGGCATGTGAATGGTTAAAATGTTTTAAAATGATCTACATTAAAAAGCTTACTTTAATTATTCCTACCAAAGTTAACCAATTTATGTAACCAATATGTATGATTGGTGTAAAAGAAACAGTATCTATAACCACATATATTTAACAAAAAAAATACTCACTGTTTTGCGTCTCCTTTGGACATGGACTCATAAGTAAACATTAAGCCACCATGAGGACAGAGCAGAGCACCATTTGCAACGGATGACACTGGGGTGCATCTTCCAGGCCTCCTGCAAGTCAGTGCAACTTTAATTAAAAACTACAAATTAAAAAAAATATACTTTTGTATCTTAGCTTTCCATAACAATAATGAAACGTATGTATTGTAACTAAAGTAAATGTTAAACAAAATAAACAACATTAAAAACCTGTGCAAATATAGGAAAAGAAGAGGTTATGGCATATTTCAATATGAAGTTAAAATGGAACACGCAAATGAGCATGTAGCATCACATTTAACAACAACTTTTCTAAACAAACCATCCCTGGAACTCCCATGAAGGAACACAAATTAAGAGTTAAGAAAATCTGAAGACTAGATAGAGATTGGGGGATACTAAAGGAAGAAAAGGAAAGCTGTCCATAGTCATTACTCATAAATGATGAACTTGTGGAGAGGTTTCATATTCTTGGGGGTGAACATCACAAAGAAGTTCTCTTGGGCCTCACACACACTTCAATTACTATCATAAAGACATAGCAATGACTTTTCTTCCTTAAAAGATTAAAGAGAGCAAGGCTGCCATGGGACCTTCTTTGGAACCTATAAATCGATGCACTGTGGACAATGTACTGATCTAATGCATAACAGCATGATACTCCAGTTGCATGAGATAAGAATAGAAGTCTCTGCAACGTTTCACCAGAACTGTCCGAAATATCACTAGCATACAGTTGCTGGAAGATGAGGACCTTTACTTGTCTAGGTGTCAAAGCAAGTCCTAAAACATCATTGGAGACCCCACCCAACTGGCACATCATTTCTTTAAACTGCATCCTTCCTGGAAACAATTCAGGATTATCCATTCATGAACAACAAGATTGAACAACAGCTTATTTCCTAGAACTGTTAAACTACTGAATATATCCTAATTAACCTCTATTATCTTGCTGATTGCTGTTCTCTGTGATACAATGACAATAAACCCTTATGTTTTCTTGAGCAATTTGGTGTAGAGAAACAAAAGAAACAGGGTAACAGTGTCTCAAAAAAGACTGACTGAAGAAAAGCACTAAACTGAAAGTGAAGGCAAAAATTGTGAGGCTTAATAAAATCGAGAAGTGGTGGTGGTGGATGACAAGGATGGATCTCTTGATTATGACACTCCAACATGGTGAAAACTGGAGAAAGAGAACTCCAGTGATACATTTGAAAAAATAATCACAAATACAAAACATATGCAGTATTCAGTTTTAACAGTTCTTAATTAATTATGTACATGCACTTTTCGTTGGCCAAGCTGCTCATCAGAGATGAAGAAAATATAATTGCTGCTATTTTGTGGAATAGGGCCAGTGCCATTAAACCAGTTACTAAATCAGGCAGGGAAACCTTTTTATTGCATTACTTGACATTCTCATGCAAAATAGAATTATCTTTTTGAGAACCATCATCAAAAATCCTAATCTTAATAAGCCATTCATTTTTAACATACTTTCTCAACCAAAAATAAAGTAATGCAGTTATGAATGTAAATTTTAGATTTATGAGAATTAATGTTGTAGCCAAATACTATATACAGTGCATCCGGAAAGTATTGACAGCCCATCACTTTTTCAACATTTTGTTATGTTACAGCCTTATTCCAAAATGGATTTTATTTTTTTCCTCAGTATTCTACACACAACACCCCATAATGACAACGTGAAAAAAGTTTACTTGAGGTTTTTGCAAATTTATTAAAAATAAAAAAACTGAGAAATCACATATACATAAGTATTCACAGCCTTTGCTCAATACTTTGTCGATGCACCTTTGGCAGCAATTACAGCCTCAAGTCTTTTTGAATATGATGCCACAAGCTTGGCACACCTATCCTTGGGCAGTTTCGCCCATTCCTCTTTGCAGCACCTCTCAAGCTCCATCAGGTTGGATGGGAAGTGTCGGTGCACAGCCATTTTAAGATCTCTCTAGAGATGTTCAATCGGATTCAAGTCTGGGCTCTGGCTGGGCCACTCAAGGACATTCACAGAGTTGTCCTGAAGCCACTCCTTTGATATCTTGGCTGTGTGCTTAGGGTCGTTATCCTGCTGAAAGATTAACCGTCACCTCAGTCTGAGGTCAAGAGCGCTCTGGAGCAGGTTTTCATCCAGGATGTCTCTGTACATTGCTGCAGTCATCTTTCCCTGACTAGTTTCCCAGTTCCTGCCACTGAAAAACATTCCCACAGCATTAAGCTGCCACCACCATGCTTCACTGTAGGGATGGTATTGGCCTGGTGATGAGCGGTGCCTGGTTTCCTCCAAACGTGACGCCTGGCATTCACACCAAAGAGTTCAATCTTTGTCTCATCAGACCAGAGAATTTTGTTTCTCATTGTCTGAGAGTCCTTCAGGTGCCTTTTGGCAAACTCCAGGCGGGCTGCCATGTGCCTTTTACTAAGGAGTGGCTTCCGTCTGGCCACTCTACCATACAGGCCTGATTGGTGGATTGCTGCAGAGATGGTTGTCCTTCTGGAAGGTTCTCCTCTCTCCACAGAGGACCTCTGGAGCTCTGACAGAGTGACCATCGGGTTCTTGGTCACCTCCCTGACCTAGACCCTTCTCCCTCGATCGCTCAGTTTAGATGGCCGGCCAGCTCTAGGAATAGTCCTGGTGGATCGAACTTCTTCCACTTATGGATGATAGAGGCCACTGTGCTCATTGGGACCTTCAAAGCAGCAGAAATTTTTCTGTAACCTTCCCCAGATTTGTGCCTCGAGACAATCCTGTCTCGGAGGTCCACAGACAATTCCATTGACTTCATGCTTGGTTTGTGCTCTGACATGAACTGTCAACTGTGGGACTTTATATAGACAGGTGTGTGCCTTTCCAAATCATGTCCAATCAACTGAATTTACCACAGTTGGACTCCAATTAAGCTGCAGAAACATCTCAAGGATGATCAGGGGAAACAGGATGCACCTGAGCTCAATTTTGAGCTTCATGGCAAAGGCTGTGAATAGTTATGTACATGTGCTTTCTCAATTTTTTTATTTTTAATAATTTTTGCAAAACTCTCAAGTAAACTTTTTTCATGTTGTCATTATGGGGTGTTGTGTGTAGAATTCTGAGGAAAAAATGAATTTAATCCATTATAGAATAAGGCTGTAACATAACAAAATGTGGAAAAACTGATGCGCTGTGAATACCTTCCGGATGCACTGTATCAAAATGTCCTACTCTGATCCTGGAAGGCTACCATTGCTGCAGGTTTTCCTTCCTGCCATCTTTGTTGTCAGTGACCAATTTCTGCTGTTAATTGCCTTGGTCCTCTAAATTGATTATTTTTTTCTTTAAATGAGAGCCAAACAAAAATGATATACAGTACAGGCCAAAAGTTTGGACACACCTCCTCATTCAATGTGTTTTCTTTATTTTCATGACCATTTACATTGGTAGATTCTCACTGAAGGCATCAAAACTATGAATGAACACATGTGGAGTTATGTACTTAAAAAAAAAAGGTGAAATAACTGAAAACATGTTTTATATTCTAGTTTCTTCAAAATAGCCACCCTTTGCTCTGATTACTGCTTTGCACACTCTTGGCATTCTCTCAATGAGCTTCAACAGGTAGTCACCTGAAATGGTTTTCACTTCACAGGTGTGCCTTATCAGGGTTATTTAGTGGAATTTCTTGCTTTATCAATGGGGTTGGGACCAGCAGTTGTGTTGTGCAGAAGTCAGGTTAGTTGGACGATCATTTATTTTTCAACAGGACAATGACCCCAAACACACCTCCAGGCTGTGTAAGGGCTATTTGACCAAGAAGGAGAGTGATGGAGTGCTGTAAATGGTCATGAAAATAAAGAAAACACATTAAATGAGGAGGTGTGTCCAAACTTTTGGCCTGTACTGTATGACGAGAGTCAATGGATGATTAGCTAAGTCGGGGTCTCAAACTCCAAACAATTTCACTCCAACCAGTTTCTTTATTAAAAACTGATTCTTGTTGTTAATTAAACCCATTATTAAATGTGTGAGAGAGAGAGAGAGATTGGGAGCATGTGCTGATTAAGGCATTGCCGCCCCCACCACACAGCAAACCAGCTGGACTGAGATCTGAGTGCAGCTGTGTAACGGGTGACACCTCAGCACCCACTGAACATAGCACCATGAAAATGTTTTGTGGGCCTGAGCAGATCAAAGTTATTTCAGATATTGTATTATAAACAAAGAATAGGTGGTAATGTGTTGACTTGCTTTGTATTTCATTATTGTTTGGCTGCCAATTAAGGAAAAAAGAAATATAAGTGGTGCCTTGGTTTGTGAGCATAATTCGTTCCCGGAAATGTGCTTGTAATCCAAAGCACTCGTATATCAAAGCAAATTTCCCCATAAGAAACAATGATGATGATTCGCTCCACAACCCAAAAATATTCATAAAAAATATTTAATACAAAATATAAAGTAAAAATACATAAAACAAATTAACCTGCACTTTACCTTTAAAAAGAACTGTGCCTGGTGTAAGGGAGACCAGAGAGAGGAGAGGAGGATTATCGTGTAGAACAACTTCCACGATAAATAATGGAATCACTGCTATCTGTTGGCTCACTGGAATCTTTCTTTTTTTGCGACTTTAACAAAGAACCTATCCAATGATAGTTGCCTTTGCTTCCTTTTGAGGATTTTGCGGAAATGTGACATTGCATTGTCGTTAAACAGATTCACTGCTTGCACGCCGACTGAAACTGAGCATGGGAGACTATACCCATAATCCCGCAGCGAGAGAGAGAGAGAGAGAGAGAGAGAACCACCATTGGCTCAGTTGTGATCACGTGACGCTCAGCAGACAAAGCATATATGTACTACTCGTATTGCAAGACCTCGCTAGTTTATCAAATTAAAATTTATTGAAAAACACCCGCAGACCAAGTTACTCGCAAAACATGGTTTTACTGTAACAGAGGGATCTGACTCTTAAATAGCAAGTGAATGAAAATGAAGGCAAAAGAAGTTAATTAGCAGGAAAAATTGGTCACTGATTAAGAAAATGATGAAAATTTATACAAACTGTGGCTCCCCAGGTACAGAGTTAGACATCCCTGTTATATACACTTGATACTTACTACTTTAACATACAAGTACAGTAGAACCCTGTAACTTTTCTTATAATTTTTAAAAGCTTTGCCATGAATACTGTACTGAGCACGTAAATACTCTACTTTTAACCTCGACTGTACAGAGCAAACTGTTCAGGAGCTGGTGACTGTGGGAATGTGGGTTTGCCTCACTCACTCCTCCCCAACTGCATCCCTCGGCTGTTGTCAGTTTGTAGGCACGCTGACCATGTACACATGTCCTGCTGTTTTGTACACTTAGGATTTTAATGATCATACATTTCAAATTGCTGCAGCGAACTGCCAGAGGTGAATGCTTTGCAGAGTGAGAGGTTCATCGATCAGCCATGTAGACCCAGTCTTTGACCACTGTGAATAGTGCGCTTCCTCTGTGATGTTGGCTGATCTCTCCATTAGTGCGTTTAAATGCACATGCATAACTGGGTAAAGGTGAATAACTCTATTATGCCAGAGACCTGGTTTCTGAATAATCTGTGTTTACATGTATAAATAGTATTGTGGAGTTCTCCTTTATCAAAATGCCCCAAATATGTTTTATAAATATGTTCAGTCAAACGGATGCTTTAATTATAGGTTTCTTTTACCAGAAGGCACACAGCAAACTCTTTTCTATTTGGATGTGTGATTGAGCATTGCAAAGGATGCAGCACATGTGCTTCATTGCCTTACCCTCAGTACTTCTGGAATAATAATAATAATAATAATGAAGGTATATTTAATTCAATAAGTATTGAATTAGGTAACTCATTGCTTTAAAAAGTAATGGGCAGCATAATGCACATCACACTACTGATTGTATTGCCAAGTTTACCACTGTACATTATGCTCATCAATACAAATATAGTGATTTCTGAAATACTGAGACAAATTATTTAAGCCAGGAGAAGGAATAAAGCGATTACCTGAATATTTGCCTATGAAAATATACTTTGTGGACGCTTCTAATTGTGGCTGCTGAAAAAGTGTGCGAAGCAAATACACGTGCAGGCTTGACAGAGTGTAATATGTGCAGACTACAAAATTCTCAACAATAATAACCCAATTGAAGGTTTACATGGCCACATCAGTTTATTTGCAGAGAAATCTACCTCTGATAATAATATTTCTCAGGGGCCAAATATCCCAAATTCTCTGATCAGAATAGGGGCATATTAGAAATCAGATATTAGTGACTAATTGGGTTACTGAAGTGAATGTAAACACTATGTGTCAGCACCCACTTTGTGTGCACCGATGACACTCCACCCATCCAAAGTGCAAATTTTACCATTAATGGTAATTGAACTGCTGTGGACTCACACCCAAAGCATCTCAGTTCGAAGATTTGTGTTGTTGTGAACTGCTGGTGGTGACCGGTGAACTAGTGTTTCTGGGTCAGGGGCAAGCGTTTTGCGGTGTGAGCTAAATTGAGAACTCAATCACACACAGACTGTCCCTAACCACTGAGAGAGATAAACTTTTCTGGTTATTTTTCATTGTGTCAGCCCCCACCTTTCTTAAGCAGTGTCGCCACTACAGCAGCCATCTGTTTTATTTGAGTTTCTAGCTATCTAAGGTAGCATCGGTCCACATTACCTCTAGGCTGTTCCAGTTCTTAGTGTTCTCTTTTAAACTCATTAATACCCAATGGGAAAGGTGCTGTATAATTAAAATGCATTATTATTATTATTAATAATAATAATAATAATGTTACACTAAACAAACATTTTAAGAAAGCAAAACTTATTACTCTAGAAACATGCTCCAATAAAGCCCAAAACTTTCAGGTACTTTGTATCTACTTTGTCATGAAGTGTTTGGCTTTGCAACAATAATTCTTTACTAAATTACTACTAACTGTATTCTAGTGGTACTATAGCATCATGGTATGTGTGCTCATATCACTCATGTCGTCTAATGTTCTGTAAACACATCAGTCCTTAGTTTGATATTTGGTAGTTATGTGCAAAGGAAAATGGAATAGTAAAATACCATTGTGTGACCATGTGAACAAATGTAACAGACCAACGTGTCAGCTCTTTCTGTTTAATAGTTAATCCGATCGATCCAACACTCTGCTTGTGTATAAAACACTCCCTATGTCTTGCAGTTTTGCTATTGACTATTATGTGCACCTTCAGAGTAATTAAAAGTGACATACTTAAACTACAATTTGCAATTAAAACACTCATCGAAAACACTGGTTTTACAGTTAATAGCTGTTACAGTCAAATGGAAGTACTTTGATAATTATAAAATAAAAATGTATTGTGACAATCGTTAAGCACAAAGAATCTTAGAAAATTACCAGATTACATATACATTTTATTTTTATTTATAGAAAACTAAACCACATTAAATAATTTTGATATGGCATTGTTTCAATTTACTTATTGTAACTCAAGTTGAAGAGAAACAACTTTCAGGTTTTTTAATTCAACCTTGAACAAAGAATTCAAAATTGTAAACTCGTTTGTAAAATGAACTCAAGCAACTGGGCAACAACACGCTTGGCCACAGAAATAAACAAGAAGCCAACTACTGATCCAGGCACTGCTAAATTTGTGATTACCACCCAATACTCCTTATGTGTCTAATACGCATTCTTTGCTAAACTGCACCACTAACACACCTGATTCATCAAATCACTATCTGTATATTTATTTATTTAATACATATAATCACTGAGGTATGCTGGGGTGAGGTTTGGGAACTAGACCTTTGCTCTTCTATCCATGCTGTATGATTTCAGCAAGTTTTTGCAAAATTCTTGTTACTTCTTATTTTATCAATATTTATTATTTTCTGTGTTCTCATGTTGTATAGTTTTTTCAAAAGAAAATAAATAAACCCCAGAAAACTAGCTTTAAAAATAGCTGTCTTAGCTAGAGTAAGACATATACACAGGACTTTATTTTAAACACATTTGTAACACAAAAATTCAGCATAAGGATACAAAATTTGTCACCTGATAAATTTTTTCCATTCTTCAACAAAAAACAAAGACACAATATACAGGTGATCTGTCTCCTTTAGGAAAAATATAATGGAAAACAAAATATATATTATTAAAACCAAATATTGATTAGGCAAATGTGAATGTTAAACCTTACTATTTCAAGTTAAGGTGCATTACACTGTAAGACAAAATAGTCCAGCAATTGTTTACTTGTAATACATGACATATTTCTGACTTGGCATTTTGCAGGTGCTTTGCATTAGCTAGCTTTATATCTATCTGTCTATTATGTATCCACTGCAACAGTGAATTTAAATGTATTCTGAATTGTAAAGATGTTTTGGGGGTAGGTGGTGTTGAAGCCTAGGCTGAAAAAACAGTGTAATAGCCAAGATTGATTGATTAGTGTGAAGGGGTCTTTTATCAGCTCTGTAATACATACTCTAACACATAGAAAAAATACACACACTGGGTCAATTACACTGTAATTGTGCTTAAATATGTTTCTGGAGTAACAAGGATACATTTAGAACTGCAGTCCATGCAGTCAATACCTGTATATTTTAGTTCTTTATCAAAACAAGCATGTATTGTAAGGCTGTGAACTGCTTATAAACCGTTTGTTTTAAAATTGGACTTGTATTCCTAACAACCACCATCACTGTCTTAATTGTTTAGACTTTTTAAATAATGAATCTGACATGTTATTTTACTGTAGTGTAACTGAATATCATTTTAATTAGGATGCCTAAAAAGCAACATACTCTTTTTAAATATCCAGTTTGAAATGGTTTTATTTTTTGTTACCTCAGAAATGTATTAATACATGTTCTAATCTAGTTCACAAAATGTGCCATATTAAATTATACATCAAAGTGTACTATTATTATTACTTTAATCTTTAAAAAGAAGTGTATTACCGTAGGCCATTTTTGTAAACTGGGTCGATTTTTGTCCTGAAAAAGATTAAGAAGAGCCATTTTCTGATCATTTGCTATCATTTTGTTTAATGCTTCACTTTCTTCACACTCTCTTTCCAATGTCTAAAAAAGAATAATTAAAATCAAACATTAATCAGGCAAAAATGAACAATTCTATAGCATCAATACATCAAAACTTCAAAACTTTCAGGAAAGTGCCTTGCACCAAATCCTTTATTTAAGAAATTGCTTTATATGAACAGTATTTAAAATAATACACAACCCAGAGCAAATATAAAACTGCTTCATCAATCTATTTCGAACTGGTAGCAAAAACAAGGAAAGGAGGAAAAGAGGCCCCGAAAGAGACAGCATTCCACTGAAAACTTTTATAAAACTGTTCCAATTTAAGCTCAAGCACAACAATTAAAATCTAAAACTGTCAGGTATGTCAGGTTTCACAAACCACTTTAGTGAACTGGCACTGACATGCTACTTTATAAGATGTATATTACAAGAGAATGATTGATCAATGACTGCATCATACGTTCAGACAATGTTTTAAAAAGCAGGCAGATAAGCAGTAACATAATGTGTATGCGTGCATGATAGGGCAAAACTAAGGAGGATCTTAATACAGCACAATGGTGGGCACTGGTATGAAGTGTATCAGGAACCCGTCAACCAGCTGGAACTTTCCAACACAGGTATATAAGGAATGGGACACCACCAAAAAATTGTTTGGGTTGGGGGAAGCAAAAAAAAAAAAAAAAAGTGGATGAAAACACACCTCTTTATAATGGATCTCAAATGGGGGAAAAAAAACTAAAGACAAAGGACTTTTTTTTTTTTTTTTTAAACCTATGGTGCCTTTTAGATCTTTCACTGTATGGCCTATTTACAAAATAATTACAAACACAGTAATAGTAGCTATGCTTCTTTGTTTCTGCAAAGGACTGAAACTTAGTTCCTGTTATTTATACCTGGGATGACACAGCAAGGATTATTTGTTTCACAAATGGAGTAACTGTATGCACCAAACATTAGTAAGATGTTTATCATTATTATTATTTTTTTTAACTTATTTGATGCCAAAGCAATTAACAAAAAAATATTTATACTTTAATTACAGTTGATGATTATTTTAAAATACAAATTTAAAAATAAAGAGAAACAGGGATGTTGAACAACTTCTCTGGTTAAAAATGAAAAATACAGCCAAACTGTAATAAGGGCTTTTCCCTTATTAAGAAGTGAAAGTGAATATGCTGTTGTTGTAAGTGATATGCAAAGATGACATAGGAATCTGAAAATACTTCGCCATGTTAAATAGTGCTTCCAGGTTAATATGATTCTGATTGGAGAGATTTAAAAATATGAATTTAAGTTTTAAATATTCAAACCACAATACAAATATTCATATACTAAAGTGTTGAAAGTTTGCAGCAGTACTTGAATTTCATATTGATACTTAACGTCAATCGATTATTTCTCTGTAAGAAGGAGAAGCAAAAGGGTGAGATAAATTTAATCTGAACATCTGCAGCCATACGAACATCAGCAGTTCCTTAATGAATAACCGTTTAAAAGCAATTTCCATTCTAACAAAAATCATTTTGTGATGCAAGTATTAAACTGTTTTTTTAACCAAATTTCCCAGGTCCAAATGTGTGTGGATAATGTATCAAACTGAAAAGATAATTTTTTATTGACCTGGTCAGGCAGTGTGCCCCACTAAATATCCAAATGAGTGCATGTGAATGGATACTGATCTTGCTAAGGTTAGCTGAGAATCAAGTTATAGTGCATGCAAACTTTCTAACATGGCTGCATTTACTGAGGGAAACTTTGAGTTAGATCCAAAAGAATGTAAATTTGCATACTGTTTTCTTGTCATTGTTTTCCTTTTCAATTTGAAAACCTGAATTATATCATAGCTGTAGGAATTAAAAAATGTTAATTCACTCGAGCTCCATATGCGCAAAGCATACAATTATACAACTTAAAATTATTTATCGAGCACATCTGTCTCGACTAAAACTCTCCAAAATGTATCCAGGGCATGATCCAACCTGTGAACGCTGCAAACTAGTTCCAGCCTCACTAGGTCACATGTTCTGGGCCTGCACCAAATTAACATTATTCTGGACAAAAATTTTTAATTACCTTTCAGATAGCCTTGGACTCACAATCCCTCCTAACCCATTAACAGCTGTGTTTGGGGTTCTTCCAGAGGGGCTTAAAGTGGAGAAAGACAAACTAATTGTGATTGCATTCACTACACTGTTGGCACGCAGACTTATTCTGATAAACTGGAAGAATCCAAACTCTCCTCTTTTAAGTCAGTGGGAAACTGATGTGTTATATTATTTGAAATTGGAAAAAATCAAATACTCAGTTAGAGGATCCGTACAGGCGTTTTTCAAAACATGGCAGGATCTAATCAGTAATATTTTAAAATAAGTTCATGAAGCATAGAGAATTTATTAATTTAGGTATGTTTAAAAGCTGTAAAATTTTTATGCCGTTTGGCTTGCTCTCTCTCTCAAGGGTGGGGATCGATCTGTTCTTAACTCTATTTTTCTTTTTGTAAAAACTTGATTGCTTTGTATGGAGTGCAATAAAATTAATAAAAAATAAATAAATAAAAAATAAATGTTAAATGCACCAGCTAAATCTTTGACACTGTATAAAGGGCTCTTACAGACTTTTGTTTTTTTTGTTTTAATTATGGGCACATGCCAGTCCCAGCTTACTGTTTTCAAACTGCATATTTGTGTTTGCATATTTAAATGTGGACAAAGGTACTACTTCTACCCATATAAAGTCAAGAAAACACAATAAAAAAAAAAAATTTTAAGTTTTTTTTTTTCTTAAGGTACAATGACAATGAATAAAATAAAATACAATAATGAATTTCGAATTTTGGGAAATGTCAATGGCTTAAAATAAAAGGGCCAATTTAGTTTGTTTAAACAAAATCACATAGTTTAGTACTGAAACACTGAAAAAATTGCAGTTGGACAACTGAGATTATTAAGAAATAATCAATGATCAAGCACCAACACGTTAACTTCTACAAAAAAAAAAAACAAAAAAAAAGTTGTGAATTATATGGCTTTCCTTTACCTAGTATATGGTTATAAAACAAAAGAACGGTAGGTGTTAATTAGATGTATATACAAAACGAAAAGTTGACTGACTTACTCAAATCACTAATCAACATAAACGCTAATTTTCGTTTAGTTAAATACTAAAATTTAGCAGAATGGTACATTGAGGCCAGAAGGATTTAAAAAACAAAAAAGACATTTTAATATATCAATACAGCTATACTTGGGTGAGGGGAACCTGCAACCAAAATAGAAAAACAAAATACCACAAATCTCAAATACGCCTTGATTGAGTTCATTAAAATTTGGTGACATTATACAAAAAAAGAAAATTAGCCAAAACGTGTTTTTTAATTGGCAATAAATTTATCATGTTAATATTTATTAATATTATGCTAACCTACATCCTGTGCACTGCACCAAGAGTGTGCTTTATGCAAATGAAGGACACGGCAGAAGTGATGGACAAGTCACATGAAGAGCAAAACTAACCAATAGGTTGGAGAGACAACTGAAGATAAGGACAGGAAAAATAAGACATGATCACATTTTGGGAAAAGCTGAATGATAAGCAAGGGCTGTTTTTTGGCTGTTGACTACTGACACTCATCTTGGTTATCTGTTCCATTCTGTTGACCACCTGAAGTATTTAGCACAGCAAAGCACTCTTACATGAACAATTGGTGAGCAGACCCAAAAATTTATTGAGTGCTACGAAATACTTTTACACAAATGACAAACACAACATTGCCCCAACAATGATAATGGGGGTTGGGTTTACGTGGTTACTGGTGGAGCTCTGAGAGACCTGGGTTCACAACCAAAGGGAGAAACACGTGATGATAACCGTGTGCCTCTTAGTGATGCAATAGATGCACGGTAGTCCAAAAGTACTGTGAGGAACCCAGAAGAACGGTGTGCAGTCACACATTCATGCAGCTTAGAGGCAGCACAGAGGATAACCCGTTTCAACTAAAAAATAATACAATTTTCTCTAATATTGTGTTTTACAATGACAATGAATAAAAGCTAAGTGACTAAGAAAACCAGAAAAAAGCAGAAACTGATGTAATGCAGGAAATGTTCTACTCATGGGCAATTGTGTATAGCATGTTCATGTGTAACCAGCTCCAGTGAATAATAATATTATTACTACTTATTATTTGACCAATGTCTTTATCCAAGGCAACTTCCAACATTTGAGATACAATTGGTTACATTTGTTTTTCCAATTGGAACATAGGCAAGTGAAGTCATACAACAACAACATTTATTTATATAGCACATTTTCATACAAAAAAATGTAGCGCAAAGTGCTTTACAAAATAGAGAATAGAAAAATAGAAGACACAGTAAAAAATAAAAATAAGTAAACATTAAGTAACATAGAATAAGTAAGGTCCGATGGCCAGGGTGGACAGAAAAAACAAAAATAAAATCTGTAGGGATTCCATACCATGAGACCGCCCAGTGCATACAGTGCAACACAGTCACACAGTGTCAGTAGCAGGATCTGAACCCACAACCACAAGGTCGGAAGTGTACTATGCCACACTGCCTGCCAAAAATACAATTTGCTTAACCAAAAAAAAAAAAAAAAAAAACAAATATTGTGTACAGAAGAGCACTTAGTTACTTCTGATACTCATGATTAACTTATGACAGTGTAACCGAGGACCGTTGTCTTATGAAATTTTCTAGGCAGGCAGAGGTGGATAACACAGCTAGTAAATGCTTATTTTTCATATTTTAATTACCTTGCATTTTGGGCAAGACTCCTGACTGGCAGGAAATTCAGGAGCTTTCGGAAAATATGTCTTCAGTCTGTTCCACACATCATTAGAAACCAGTTTTCTCTCATTTTCTGATGTACAAAGCCCACCTGTACAAAAGCAAATATTTTAGTGTAAAAGGATGTGAACTTATACTTAACACAACAAAAAATAATTGAATAAGAACCATACACACCATGTGAGCACAGAATATCTTCATTGAAGTTTAAATTTTCATCATCATTATCTTTTGTATCTCCTGCACCTGTTAAAAGGCAAAACATGTACTTATCACCCTGTAAAACTTACTTATGAACTAGGGTCACTTAAAACAAGAAAGCCAAAATGACAGAAACATGATTAAAAAGATAAAAATAAAACAATGTTAACTTTTAGCATTTACCTCCAACATCTAAGACAGAAATGCTCTCTCCATTTGCTTTGCCATTTGCATGCTTTAGTTCATCATCTTCCTCTTCTAACTGCTCAAGTGCTAACTGCCTCCAGCTTCGAAGAGAAGCTTTACCTATCCAATAACCCTGGTTGCTGTAAAAACGTATGAATGCTGTTATTGAACATACTGCATTTTATGACTCTTCATAGGTACAATGAATGCATAACTGTCTCAATATTGATATGCTACAAATATCTAAACAAAAAGCAATATAATCTTAAATTATGCTTATTGTTTTTTTCATTACTAATCTTTACACCACAAGAATGTTTTAAAAAGATTTTCACTACACAAGTATATTTTGTTTTGTTTTACACTGCGCTTAAGCAGTTAAAATGCAGATTTAAGAATTATTAAAATCAAATGCTTTCATTTTTAAAGAAACAGAATGAATACCTCATCCTCAAAATAGTTCTAAACTGCAAAAGCCTTGCAACAACATTAAAAAGTAACTAATGCCAAATTATATGTGTGAGTGATACCCTGTTCATATTTTGGTCATTTAAGTTTAATATAAATATATATCGTACAGCCAATACTTGTAATATGTTGGGAAGGTCAAAAATATTAAATATCTTAAATTACAGTATGAGGTCGCTCCTTCAAAAATATATATGCAGTTTCACTTTATCTAGTATTTATTTATTTATTATGAAATGGTATATTCAGTGCAGTGTGTTGGGTTTTCTGTATGTGTAGACTGTGCCCATTCTGGTGTCACTTTCAAACTAGGGAAACTAGATCTGTGAAGTAGCAGCACTATTGTTTCTCCAAATGTCAGAGCTTTTCAGTTGCTGATACTACATGGTTCTGTAAATCACAACACTAAACAGTTTCAGACATGTGCATGGTGGTCCACCCACAATGGTGTCTGTGAACAGCAAACTGAACAGAATTCCGTCTTTTACCTAGGAAAAATCATGCTAAGAATCTGTTTTATAATGTATTCCTTTTGTTGTCATTAATACACAGTACCTCAGAAACAATGAATGAGCATGTTCTGAAATTAAAACAATTGGTGCATCAAAGTGGATATGTTTGGCAGGTATTAAGGCATTTTGGACAAGTCATGAGCAGTGCCTGGTTGTCTCCACACATACCGCTTAGAATTAAGGCCAAAAAGTTCAATCTTGGTTTCATCAGACCAGAGAATCTTATTTCTCACCATCTCAGAGTCCTTCAGGTGTCTTTTAGCAAACTCCAAGATAGAATTTTTGGCCTTAATTCTAAGCGGTATGTGTGGAGACAACCAGGCACTGCTCATGACTCGTCCAATACAGTCCCCACAGTGAAGCATGGCGGTGGCAGCATCATGATGTGGGGGTGTTTTTCAGCTGCAGGGGCAGGACGACTGGTTGCAATCGAGGGAAAGATGAATGCGGCCAAGTACAGGGATATCCTGGACAAAAACCTTCTCCAGAGTGCTAAGGACCTCAGACTGGGCCGAAGGTTTACCTTCCAACAAGACAATGACCCTAAGCACACAGCTAAAATAACGAAGGAGTGGCTTCACAACAACTCTGTGACTGTTAATGAATGACCCAGCCAGAGCCCTGACTTAAACCCAATTGAGCATCTCTGGAGAGACCTAAAAATGGCTGTCCACCAACGTTTACCATCCAACCTGACAGAACTGGAGAGGATCTGCAAGGAGGAATGGCAGAGGATCCTCAAATTCAGGTGTGAAAAACTTGTTGCATCTTTCCCAAGAAGACTCATGGCTGTATTAGCTCAAAAGGGTGCTTCTACTAAATACTGAGCAAAGGGTCTGAATACTTAGGACCATGTGATATTTCAGTTTTTCTTTTTTAATAAATCTGCAACAATTTCAAAAATTCTTTTTTTTTTGTCTGTCAATATGGGGTGCTGTATGTACATTAATGAGGGAAAAAATTAATTCAAATGATTTTAGCAAATGGCTGCAATATAACAAAGAGTGAAAAATTGAAGGGGCTCTGAATACTTTCCGTACCCACTGTATGTACACCAGAATTATGAAAAAAGTTTAAATCTGAAATACACCAAACTTGCTCTTTTAATGGAATGCAGAATGACAACTTATGGTTGCTGAAGTTTTAATGTGCAATTGAGATTGATTAGAGTAGTAATAAGATTTTTATCTGGTGAATTCTGCTAAAAGGTAAAGCACTGCATGCTTTGGTTATGACTGTACACAATCATAACCAGAATAATCATTCTTACTACAAGGACATTTTAAGTTGTTCTTGTATTGGCCTTTCTAAAAGAAGACCTATACATCAACAACACGTAAGCAGCTCATTGATCAAACACCCACAAAGGGAAGATGACACTAAAGTCCATTACAGGCAATGCTTGTCACTTTAATCAAAGTGTAACTGAGTGCACTAAGGATGGCAATTCCCACTGGTAAAGAATGGCAGATAAATTTAAACAGGATGAATTTAATAAAAATTATATATTCTTTACCTCTTTGGCACATAAGTACCTTTAAATGTTTACTGGCTCAAAACATACCTGGAAATCTATAGATCTTTGGTTAGAAATAATAAATGAATTTCTTTGCCTTTGGGCATTAAACATCAAACTAGACTATTTTTTTTTTTATTTCTATGGAACTGTGTTTCACTTCTGAAACCTGATTCTAGCTTAATAAAAAAAAAGCATACACTTGTGAAGATAAAGTATTTACATATTTTTGAACAATAAAAAAAATTGCAGAAATGCAAAATTATTAAAAAAAAAAAAAAAAAGCCAAATTGTATCTTTGAATAACATGTTCTTTATCTCTGTCTATATCCATATATGTGGAAATTATTCATAAACCTTGCAAGCTAAGTTGAAGTACAAGTGACAAATTCTTACCTGATGTTCTACATTTAAAACAAGGAAACAAACTATTTAACAATTTAGATCGATACAGTTCAATTTATCTTCCAAGTAATAAAATGTGTTATAAATGTATTGTCTGCTGATTAATTCATTAAGTACTAACAGTGACTGCAATTTTATTCTGGTAAAGAGGATTAGGCAGGCCTGTTTTGTGTGCAGTGTTTTACTTTTAGTGTTGAGCTTACACAGCTGTTGTAGCACACAAAGAGTTGTAAAGGCAGATTAACAGCTGTTTAAACCTAAGATTTTACAGAATTGATTTTAATTGTACCCTTTAAAAATATTTTCATTAGTTCTGCTATATTATTCCTTTTTTCTGTTAAGCAGCTTAACATCAGTATGTATGAAATTTTTTTAAATAAGTTCTTGTTAACTAGTCTGTTAGAACTGGAGATCCCTTATATACTAAATTATAATTTAACTGTCCACAATATATACATCTTACCTATTGTTTACAATTTTTACCATGTTTGAAATAACTTTGTAATCTTCATTTAACTGGTTTTTCAATCTTAAGACCCTGCATCGCTCCACAACACATTCTCTACAAAGAGAAGAATCTGGAGAAAACAGAGTTAGAAACACCTATTACATAAATATTACAAACAAACTTGTAACTCCTAAGATTTTTTTTAATGAGTCCTTACTGTCTAATCTGGGACCACCTCCATATCTGTTGAAGAAGATGTCAGCAGCTTTTTGAGAAATTCGCTTAACATCTTCAATTTTATCTGGGTGAAGTTTTCCATGACAGCAGCTAAACTTTGAGTTATCAATAGGCTTTGTAACAGTAGAATCATCTAGCCACTTTCGCAACCACTCAAGGGGAATGAACTCAAAAGCCTGACCTTAAGGGAAAAATATACAATGCTAGTTACTTGCAACATAATCTTTATATCTATATGTATTCATAATCCATAAAAATACTCCTATTAAAGCATGCTTAAATAAAAATAAGCACTTAAGAAATTAAGGGAAGCTTCCTTCTCATTTCTAGTATGAATCTGTACTAAAACTAAAAAATGTATACTATTGTTACAAAAAGTACTACAACTTCAGTAAAAGTAAAAACTCTAAAAGTCTAAGGCATTTTTATTTTCAGTGAACACTGTGTATCTACACATCACGTGTCCACTTTCACACTTACACAAATTTAACAATGACTGAAGAGAAATCAACATTGGAAATATTAAATGCACATAAAAACTTGTGTAAATCAGCACTCAACTAGTTGACTGAATGTTATTTTAGAGCACTTTTCATTGCAGATCAAGATTCTGTTTATACTTTTCTCCTCAGCTTTCTGATGACAATTACTCAGATTTAAATGTTTCTGATACATTATATAACCATAAATATTTATGCAGCTTACATATTTGATCAATAAAAGTTTTACTTTCATCCCTATCAAAACATGACAATGTACACTGCAAAGACAAAGCAAGCTTATGTAACTAAAACAGTACAAGCTTATATAACTAAGCAAATAGAAAATAGAACATCTATCCAGCATTTGCTTGTTCTTGATCACGGTACTAGAATGTTTTACAGACCGTCTCCAGCAGGTAACAATTCGTAGATCTCCTTCACCTCTTCATGTTTTGCTTTGCCTTTGTCAACACTCTGTTTCCTCATTTCAGCCATTTCATGACACCACTCTTCAAACTTTCGGTTATCCCGATCCACTAACCTCTGCAGAAAGTCTGGTTAAGTAAACAATGAGAAGTAGCAAAAATCTAAGTACATGTTTACAAAATTATAACCTTTCTGTAAGTTTAATTTCTACATCTTCAGTGTAACATTAAGAGTGCTAACCTGCCTTGCTTAACTCTTATTTACACATTTTTTTGTTTACAAATAAATATACTTTTCAGTTAAAACCAAATAGAGAGAAAAAACAACACCTGGAATTCAGTAAAACAAATACATTTTTAAAATGTCACATTAATTTATGTTTACTATAAAAGGTATTATTGAGAAATGCTTATTATTTAACACATTTATTATTTTTACATGTACTGTAATTTAAAGAAGCTCCAATGTTGACTTATACTGTACACCTTCACTACTAAATTACATACCTGGAACTTGAACATTGGGCTCAGAATGGCTTACTTCTTCCACTTGGCGTTTATAAACCAACATATATGCATTCCGTGAAGAATGATATCCTTTAATGCATTTAGGTTTGCGTGTCTGGGATTTAGAAGGTTCTGCATAAGAGAGATGAAATGATTATCCATAGGATTAGCAAGTAACATCAAAGAATTTCTGTACTTTCATTGGTAAGTCTCCAGTTATTACATACTATACAAAGCGAATAAAATTCACAAGGAATCATAAAACATTTATCAAAAAATGCAATTTACATCTAACAATGTTCAGAAAAGAGGATACAAATAACCTACCTGATTATAGATTCACTTGTATCAAACTACTACAATCAGCTTTCAATATACTGAAAATTAATTTGGCTTAGATTTATATGCTAAGGAAAGTTGTCTGAGACATCACTTGCAATCTGTTAACTTCCCACATTGCGTACACACGAACTACTGGTTGGTGGTTCATAAGTAAAGTGGGATTGCTGTTATGTTGCTCAATCCAAAGCAGAAAAAAGTACGATAACCTCTTTTTTGTGAAAGTAAACAGTAATTTCACACATTAAACATGTACTGTAGTACTCCTAATATCATGTGTCTAGATTAAACAGCATCATCTTTATCACACAGGGAGACTTGAGCAACTAACCCAGAGACATGTAGGGCCTTTTTGTAATATACTATTTATCTGTCAGACTATTGGAAAACTCATTCATTTCAAAGACCCTGGATGCATTTGATACCATTTTTATTTTATACTGGAGGAGAGAACAGTCAATCATGGGGCATATGCATACACCTGGTATACTATGGAGAAGGCTTTTAACCTAACACTTGAAACAGGTGAGCATTCTTTACCACTTTCACAACTGTGTGTTGAAAACATGAATGTGGCTTATGAGTTAAAAACAACAGCTGCTAATAATAATCTGTTGTTAATCAACTCATGCATAAAGATCCTTCACTCTCAGAAATTCCCAATACCAATTGCGGTAGAATTAAGTTACAGAATTTTCAATAAATAGAAGTGTTCCGTGGAGTATTCTTACCAGCACTATGAAATGAATGTGACCAGCCAGCAATCCACCCTTTCCACTTCAAATCTACCCTGCCCCCCATTGTGCAAAAGCATACACACTATCTTTTGCTCATCCTCTTATGACAAACACACATACATAAAGACACATCATAGCATTTGAAATATTCAATAATGTCTATAATTAAAATGATTAATATAAAATGATTTTCATCCTTGTGGTACCTGTGGTAGAAATTATTTTGGCTTGTATCAATAAAGATATAAGAAATACTCTTACAATCTACTTCTCTCTTTCAAAAAGTCTCCCCTTAGACGACTTGAGGCAGCACTGGGAATAACACCTTTTGAACTGAAATTTCACATAAAGAATACGATACACTTCTTATCAAACTGTGTGCAGCATGGTTTAATTCCATTAAAAATGGGCACTGCACACATCTATTTTGAATAAATGTACTCAGGTCAAGCTACTAAATATTTGATATTGTCAGCTCCCTGCCTTGTGCTGCAATACATTTTTTAAATGTCTTACACTGAGCAATTCGGGGGGGTTGGGGTAGGCGAGGGGGGAGAAATCGCCTACCTCTTAGGCCTGGGATATAATTAACGATACATAACATGTACGCTTGAAGATGCTGAAGCTATGCAAGCAAAGTACTGACTATACTTCTACATGTACTTTAAGTAAATCTGGAGGATTTCACCAGGTGGCAGCACGAGAAATTATCGAGTTGAGGGAAGAAAGGAAAAAAAAAAAAAAGAAAAAAGATGGCAACAGTGACACAGACGATGGTATATGAGGCCTTTAAATGTATTGCATCATTACAATGGGAAATATGCAATGCTTGTATTGCCTATGCGAGAAATGGATGAAGAAAAGCACCATGAATAATAACAATAATACTACATTTTATTTATATAGCATCTTTCCCATGCTTCCAATGGTCAACAAGACTATCTAGTGTTGATGGAATAGGTGAAGACAGATAGAGGGACAGATATTTTTAAGGTTTCTGTAAAAAATTTGTCATTTACAGGTAAGAGGAGGGAGAGGGAATGAGACAGTGAAAAGTACTGCTTTATGGTCAGAGAGTCCCAAATCAGTGCTGTAAGTGTTGGCAACAGATAGTCCAGATGTACAGATCAGATCCAATATATGACCACCAGAGTGTCAAGTGTCAAGTCAAAACAGTCCAGTAAGGATAGGGAGTAATTTCTCAGTTTAGATGTGGAGATATCAATATGGATGTTGAAATCACCAAGAAGAATGACTCTCTGGGAAAAGGAACTTAAGTGGGTTAATAGTTCAGTCAGATCAGATAAGAAGGATGCAATGTATTTTGGAGGACAATAAAGAACAATGAGTAAGATAGGACCCGATTCCGTTATTAGTTTAAGAGCCAGACACTCAAAAGACAATGGACAATCAATTGGGATTGTTTTGATGTTTAACTCCACTCTGACAATTACTGCAAGTCCTCCGCCTTGTCTTGAGCTACTAGGCTCTGTGTAAAAAGTATAACCAGGTGGTGTCTCCTCCATAAGAGACATAAATTCATTTGGTTTTTGCTAAGTCTCCGTTAAGCACAGCACATGAAGTTTGGTGTCAATGATGTATTCTGACAGCACCAATGCTTGGCCATTAAGAGATTAGTTGATTAGAATTGTTTTTTGCACAGAGCCGTGAACGGAATTTATTTTCACATACTGTAAATTTGGCACACTGACACTTCTATTTCCCGGGCCATGAGTAGGACGACGTATTCCTGAGCAAATGCTGCCAGAGATCTTTTCATCTGCAGCCCGGCGGTGGCAGTGACCTGACCTTCGATGTACATATTTCGGGCGTGGCAAAATACCGGTGTCTTTTAGGATATTCCAGTCAGACCATTTGCTCTGGACAAACTGTTTAATATCAAGGAGTTTGTCGCAAGAGTATTTTAGCATGATACTTAGCAATACTTATCTGATAGCAGTGGAGAAGCAGCACAGCGGAGCTGGCGAGACGGGCGGGGTGTGGTGGCGCAGATGAGTGGCTATAGCAAAGCAGCAGAAAGCATAGCAGGAGGAGATAGCAGGATTTGGAGGTTCCAACATACAGCCACAGACAAGTTACACTGGGTATTACAGGCGTGATCACCCCAGAGCCACAAGCCAGGTGGGTGTGAACATCAGATCAGTTCTTAGTCATAAAGCACAATAAAATGAATCGAGAGCAGACCAGCATAGCAACTATAATCAAGGAGACAGATCATCCCAGGCTCCTAGTTCGCCAAGGTACAAAGAAATGTTCGTAGGTCTCGTCCCGTGATCCACAGATTCAGTTGTTTCCAGTCAAGGTAAAGTCCATAAAGTCTTTAAAAATTAATCAAAATCCATACAATTCGAGTCAGCTGCATCCACGAACTATACGTGCAATAAAAAAAATAAAACAAGCGTAAAAAAGTGCAGGATTAAAGCAAATTTTACGAAATGTGTTTCTAATAGGGAGGAGCAGCAGAATGCGTGTGCTAGCATCCCCTCCTCTGTCAAGTAATATTCGTGTGCCAGCATTTAAGTTTGATAATTTGCTTTACTGCATCAAACCATTCATTAAACATAGAATCACGCAGATTTTTCCTGTTGCAGCTGCATTGTGGCTTGCCGTCACATGTTGATAGTCAACAATGATGCGGATGTCACGCAAACAAAAGTTGAACACACACAAGACTCATATTTTTGCTGCTACTGCAACTCTCACAAGCGCTGCATTAATTTATGACGATGTGCTCAGAAGACTTGTCAAAAGAATGCTGGGAAAGTGTGGCAGTCACGATGCGTGCATGTACACATTCTGAGCGTGAAGTATAAACCGGCCCTTGGATAATACTAGAACTGCTATTACTCCTAATCCACCTCCTGTAGTGTTTGTTGGTAAAAGTGCATTGTGATTAATCTGCTATGACATTATGCACTACATCTCTCACTTGTAATCTCTTTCAATTTGATTGTAAATTTGCATTTCAAAGCTCTCCAGATTAGACAGACAGAACTATACTTGTCCCTGGGGGAAATTTGGCTTTTTACAGTATCTCTTTAAATAAATAAACTGATAGACCGATAACTAAAAATGTACATCACACTATGGTCTGAAAACACACCAGAATGAGTAAAAAAAACAAAAAAAATTAAAAAGAAAATTTCTGACTTGGCTGTCACAGGAGGCATTATGCAGATGTATTGCTGCTTGTATAAAGGAGCTCCAGCAATGTTTCATGATTGACTTCTGCTGAATGATTCGTTGGCTGAAAGTCAGTGTTAATGTGTCAGAGAAGAGGATGTGCAGCATTGTTCGTAATGGCAATCAGTTTTGTTTTAATTCTCTCCATAGCTATGACCTCCAGGGAACCCAGACTGCGTCCCATTACTGAGCCTGCCCTTTTAATTAGCTTGATGATTCGGTGGGCTTCTCTTGAAATGATGTTACCAGCCCAGCACAACGCAGTGTAGACAACTGCACTGGCTATCACAAAGTTGTAGAAGATGTGAAGGATGTCACTTCCCACATTTAAGGAATACACTGTCCTAAAGAAAAAAGAGCCTGCTTTGCTTTTTCTTGTATAGTTCCTCTGTTTTCCAAGACCAGTGCAGTCCAGGCACAGTCATTAATGTAGACCCCCAAGTACTTGTAGGAGTGGACCACCACTATATCCACTCCTCACAGGTGGCACAGTGGTAGTGCTGCTGCTTTGCAGTAAGGAGACTGTGGAAGATTGTGGGTTCGCTTCCCGGTTCCTCCCTGTGTGGATAGCTCTTGGAGTACTGAGAAAAAGCACTATATAAATGTAATGAATTATTATTATTATAGAGGCTAGCTAGATAGGTAGGGATTGTGTTGACTCAGAAATTGAATTGGACATGAATGTTTGTATCACTTTTTATATGTTCTTTTTTTTCTGTAACATACTTATTACAACATACTTTTATCCACATTAATAAAAGTAAATGTGTATCTGTCTATGTCCCTGGTCTGGTTGCTATGTCTCTGTCATTCCAAAAGATAATGAATCACAAACATTTTTAGTAATATAATGCTTTGCATTTGTCATTTCAATAGATGCTGCATAACCAACATTACATTGCTTTTACGAATTCCATCCCAAAAATGGCATATTATAGAGCCGTATGCATTGTATGATGCGCATTGCAAACATTAACGCTGAGGTGTATGTTGATTACTTAGATTTCTTAGACGGGTAGCATAGCTAGTATATCTAATAAAGTGGAAAAAAAGACAGTAATTAGTTTGCCACATAGATAGCACAGTGCAAAACAAATACAGAATAAACTAATCATTAGCACATTCTATTAGTGCATGAACAGCAAACATGGCTAATCACCTTAGACGGTACATACAATTTTGCTTCCTTATTAGCAAAGGAAGGATATCAATTACTTTTTTTATTAAACATTTATAATATTAGAATAATTTTTATATTGGGTTTTATTTTGCTTTGCAGATTATTCAGAGCTCTCAAATATCAAAATGTACATTTTCCACCATAAATCTACATAATTAAAGGAATACTCCTTTCAAATATTATGTTTTTATATGAATAATGTTTGATCTCATTATTTTATGCAGAATAAAGAGAAACAGATTATGTTAATATCAGATAAGAAGATGAAATTATATATTTTTCTTGACCATCACCACAAACAACACACAGGGTAAGTAACATATCAAAAAAAATATTTTTGGATAGAATATTCCTTGCTGTTGTTGTATAATTTATAGTAACAAGTGGCAAGGCTGGAGTGAGTGCTCACTTAGCACCTTTCAAAAGGCACAAACTTTCTGCTAGTAAAAGCAAAGGCAATGCATTAGTAAAAAAAACACCTTATCTGGTCTGTTTTTAGGTAAATATCAATCAAAGCATGTATAATTAAAATACAATCCTAGCTCATAGTAACAGGATACATTTTAAGCTTTTCTCACCTATATCTTCTTCACTTCCAAGTTGAAGTTTTTTTCCCTCCATTTTCTCAATCTCTTCATCATTAAATTTGTACCAGTCATTTGTTCTGCCATCTCGTAAATGAGCTATGTAGTGGCCAGAGTATGCACTAACCCCTCTGTGTATCAGCACTGCATTCAGCTCATAAACACACTTTTCATCTAGAAACAGAGACATACACAATACTTAAAGCATTGCACTACATAGAATATAATACACAAAAAAAAATAAAGAATTCACATATAGTACATATGTATACACATTTAACTAAATATGTATACATGAATATAATGTATACAGCACTCTTTTATTTCATAAATTGTACTTTACTTTTGACCCTGTTGTGATGCAAGATTTTGCATATAACTTGATAAATGTTATGTGTCTTTATTTATAATTTACGTAAAGCAATTTAATTTAGTGTTACTTTGGTGAGAGGCATTCATGTTTAGCCCCCATCTTCCCCATTACCCCCGGTTTTGACTGTCTCTTTGTGGATTTGGGGATGTGTCTTAAACCAGTTTGGCGAGTGTTTCTTTGCTAAAGTCTTTCTCTCATCCCCCACATAAAGCCAGGTTAGCTTAACATAAGGTCTTGGGGGGTTGCAGGTGTTATGTTGTACTATTTCCCCCATTGGTCTGAGATATGGCCATCTGGATTGGCTGTAGGGATTGGACAGAAAACCTATAAATTTGCTTTCTCAATCACATTCTCTCTTTCTAACAAACATATGATGAAAGAAGCATCTCTTGCTAACCTGTGATAATGTAGAAGTATCTTTCTCTTGTTAACAACTGATGAAGACCATCACACCATGAACTGAAGACAACACAATGAAGAGCACAGCTTCAGCCATTTTGAACAGACATATGGCTGAAAGCTGAGCACCAATGATGCCTTAACTAGAGACATTTTAAGTAACTACAAGTCTGTGTGCCACTTGAGTTACACATCACCATTTTATCAGGTTGTATGGTTGCCAATATTCAAATGTACTTTGCATTATGTTATTATTTATGAATATTATCAGTAATACATTATTTTATGTGTAACTCCTGCTTGTTTTTTTTTACTACCTCTAATTGCCTGAGGTTATAGATATAGAAGGGAAGGTGGGGATAAGTTATATACAGTGGTAAGTCTGTGAGATTAGGCATTCTAAGGCTACATATTAATAATACAATAGGGGAAAGTAGAGCAATATATATATATATATATTACTCTACCAAGATAAAACATGCCCAGTACTGCTTTTGTATTTTTTCATAGGATTTTATCATTAACCATATTTATTTTGGTAATTATACTTGCAAACTGGTCATGTCAAATTACCCAAAAAAGCAACATCATAACATTTGGTAATATCATCTAATGTCTTTTATCTCCTGCAACTCCTTTAAACATGAAGGTCATAAGCCATTTTTCCATCTTGATTACCAAGTGAATGCACTGCTCAAATAAATTAAGGGGACACATAAATGACACACTGAATCTTGGTGAATGAAATATTCAACTGGAAAATTTTTACTTAGTAATACTGTGTAATTCGTTGAGAACAAAATTATGTAACAACAGTCAATGGAAACCAAAATAACCAACCCAATGAGGGCTTGATTCAACATCATACCGAAACTCAAAATCCAAAGCCGAAATCACAAGCTGATCCAATTTGATTGAACTTCATCATTGTAACTCATAATGTAACTCAGTAGTGTGTATGGCATCCACATGCCTGCATGCACTTCCTACAACATCTGGGCATGCTCCTCATGAGATGGCAGATCATGTCCTTGGGGATCTCCTCCCAGACCTGGATCAGGGCATTAGTCAGCTCCTGGACAGTCTGTGGCACTACTTGGTGACACTGAATGTACCTAGATTTTCTCAATTGGATTCAGGTCTGGGGAACGTGGTGCCAGTAAATGGCATCATTGCCTTCGTCATCCAGGAACTGCCTACACACTTTGGCCACACATTGCCTTGCACCAGGAGGAACCTAGGGTCCACTGCATCATCTCGGTACTGTTTGCCTAGCATGTAGAGGTCTGTGCAATCCTCCAAGGATATGCCTCCCCAGACCATCAAATACCCACTGCCGGGCTGGATGGAGTAGACGATGTTGCAGGCTTTCTAACGTTCACTTTTTGTCTCTAGTCTCGTATGCCTGTTACATGTGCTCAGTGTGAATCTGCTCTTGTCAGGGAAGATAACAGATGCACCAACGGCAGAGCTACCAATTATGGTATTCTCTGGCGAAGGCCAAATGAGCTGTACAGCAATGGGCTGCGAGCACAGGTCCCACTAAAGAGTGTCAGACCCTTATGCCATGATCATGGAGTCTGTATTTGATATTTTGGTCAGAAATATGCACACCAGTACAAGGGACAATTTTCATTGTTGCTTTTGTAAGAATTACGAGTGGTATGCCTTTTTGTCACAAGTATAATTCATTTCAAATGCAGTATAACATTTCATCCTCAATTTCCATACACAATTAAAAGCAAAGTTGCTTGAGAAAATGGGAGAGACAGGAAATACTGTGCAAACTCCGACTAAGTGTTTAATCCTTGTCATAAAGATCAGCTTAAAATATAGCATACTTCCAACAGAAGAGAAGAAAGAAAGATGCAGAAATGATGTTGCCTCTTTAGGTGATACTTCAGGCAAGTTTCTCAAACTGATACAAGACATCTGTCAATCTTTGCATGAAATAATTGTTTTCTCTGCAGATGAAGCAGCAAATTAGCTACAACTTAATTTTTTCTCTCAAAATACCAACCTGAGAAATTCACATGTACAAAACAATGTGAGAAAATCCCCATCACAAGTGAATGCAACAAACTGGCGATGACTATTTTCAAAGAAAAAAAAACTGATGACAGAATGCAATAGTGCTGCCACTGCTACTGTCAGAAAGACACTTTGCAATTTGTCGGTAGAGGATATATTTTTTGTATAGGCATGACTGTACATAATAATTCTTTACAATTCTGTAGCACTTCATTGTCAATATTTAATAGTATAATACTAAAGACCCCAATAAAAACCCTTTGCTTGAAACACATTAACAACTATATTATAACATACAGTACATACTTATTATTTTAAAGTCTTGGTTTCAACATCATTCAATCATGTGAAAATCCTTGACATTGTTTATTCCTCTATTATTACATTATTATTGCTTATTGACTATTTTTCTAAAAATAATTTGTTTTAATATAGCTTTTTTGTTTTCTCATTTTATTATACTGTAGCTTTTGTACTGAATATTTAATTTTATTTAAAGATTGATTTCTTTGTGACTCATTGAGATATTTCAAACTATTTCATTTTTTCTGGTTCCATTGCTTCTGTTTGTTGTTTACTTTAGTATTTGGTTGGCTACATATATAAAAACTGTGTTTATTAATTTATGTAACTACAGCAGAACCCAGATCATCTGAGATAATGTGGGCTGATGCTAACTTAAAACTCTGATAAAACATAAGGCTGCAACCATTTCAGATTGAAATTATGGATATAAGAGTTTTTCAATGTATATGGCACAGCATCACTTTTAAGCATTGTTTCATACTTTAGTACTGTTGGATGAGTAATAACATTTTTTTGGACTTCAGCACCGGTGTAGTGAAAACCACCAGGTCTAATTCCAGCCTCCTTGGTGTGCCATGTCATCATGCCACACTTCGATTCATTTCTTTTGTTTGTAAGTGTGAAGTCCTGATCAAGTTGAAGAAATAACTACAAAACCCTGCTATGTTATTCCAGTCTCCTTGGTGTGCCGTGCCTTTGCATCGCACTATGCACCACTTCCCTCTTGATAACAGTACAGTGCTGATCATGTCAAAGCTGTAAATTTTTCCCTGTGAAGTCCCGATTGTATCAAAGTAACATGCACGCAGTACAGTATTTATGGCAAAGCTTTTATGAATTACTGTATTAAGAAAAGTCATGTATTACACTTACAGGTTTGCCTTGGATAATGATGCTTTATTTAATCTGGGCAATGATAATTGGGGTTCTACTATAGAATGCTTTCCAACCAGACAAAACTTTGAACTATGAAACAGCACTTTAAGTATACTTCTTAAACTTAAATCAGCTTACAGTGAAGTTAAAATTCAATTCGAAAAACTCTTTTTGACACGTTGAGTTACTAATGATTAGCATTAATGATTAGCACTCCTTTAACTCACAAAACTTGTTTATGCAAAGATGGTGGCAAGCTTTAAGTCATACCTAGCCTTGCAGTGAAAAAAAGCAACTTTGTATAAAAGGGCACAATGCACAGTCACTATTTGATCAGAAAAATCATCCTTTTGTTCCCATACATTTTTTTTATCAGAAATTGGATTTGTAATTAGGAAGTTAGTGTATTTCAAAAGAATCAAGTACAATGACAATGTGTTTCAATTTTTAAATTTTGCCTTCAACTTATCAATAATTCAAACTCGCCCTCAGTTATAATCTACACATTGAAATCTAGGATCACAACATGAGGGCCGGTTTAAAATTCCCATGATAACTACAACAACTTGAAGAAGAAATCAAGTCTTTAGCTATCCAAGGTCCCCAACTGCAAGAAAAATCTAACACATAAATTAAGAAAGTGATATTTGCCTCAGCACTTAAATTAAGACAAACTGACTCAACTATTAGTACTCTAGGTAGATGTAGAAGGCTTTTGCAAACATTAACCTATTCAAATAAAAAGACAAATAACAAAATATTGAACTAATTGATTTCCACAAGCCTGTTAATTTTCCTAGTCCTGGACTCAATTACTTATTGCAGGGATTCAAATTGTATTAAGAGTGCCAAGAATTGTATAGAATTTCATTAAATGACTATATATTTTGCACTTTTTTGGTAGGTTAACCTAAAACCTTTATTATAGTGGACATTTAAAAAGGATTCTGATGAAAGTATTAAAAATATTAAAATGTTATTACCACGTGTTATTTATTTCGGAACCCACTCTTCTCTGCATTCACAAACTACTAAATTAGAGGAACCCCCCCTGTCTAGACAGTAATGCAGTAAAGAATAAAGTAGGAGAAAATTTTAAACTTCGTTTCAAAAGTTACACATTTCATGTTTATAATAATAACACATTTATATTTCTTACCTTTTTTATCCAGAAATGGTCCCATATCTAAAATTTCAGGAAAACCAATATATGTGTTCAGTTTCTTCTTGTGGCCCGTTTGTCTAAAACAGAATTATTTGAAATGAAAAAGATGTGCTATTTTCAACTGACATTTTTACCTCTTGCAATCAATGCATGTCCACTAAAATTAAAAAAGGATTCTTTGCAACACATTACAATAAGCCACACTGCATCACCATGGAAGAAATTTGGTCTCTTAGTATTTTAAGGCTACATTTGGTCAGTAATTCCAAAGAAGTGAAACAGCCACTGTATATTATAACACACAGGACATTGACATTTGGGTTTAGCTTGGATATTTAACTCATTGACAGCAACATGTAAATTGAATAATTTTTTTTCTTTGGTTATATTCTTGAATAAAAGCACATATGTTTATTTGATATTTGGAATTATACACTTCACTTCATTATTAGTATAACATAGAAAAACGTTTTCTTGCCTCACATTTCGTGTCATCCTACACTTACACGGATCTTTGTAGACAAGGAACACACATGAAATGTTTATACTGTAAATAACGATATATTATTTACCCTATACAACTCCAGGTACCTCAAACCCAGATATACACACTTGAGCTCAGAATTCTGTGACTGCCTGCAGCTCCTTTGGGGGCTGCTTGTGCTGATTGACACATTTGCAAAACAAAAGATGCTGATGAGGAGAGGCGCGAAAGAATTTAAGGTGGTCCGGGATTATGAGTTTTTTCATAGGCTTCTGAGATTCTAGTGTTAATTGAATCCTGCAGAAAGCTTAGGAAAAAGGGTCAAGAGAACTTTAAACTGCTTAATCAAGCATTTGGTTGAAAGAACAGACAGCAGGGCAATGGTATTCAGGAGGGTGGAAGCACTTTAAAAACATTAAAGGAGCTTTCATCTGGTGAAGAGGAGAAAACAAGCTACAGAAGATTCCTTGATTGTTATATTTTAGGCATAGTTATGTAAAGAATGCAAATATATTGAGGGTTTCTATCTTAAAACATTAAATGTAAAACGATGGGAATACAATATGTAGTACTAATAATACCACCAATACTGGAGCAAAAGCTTATTAAAAATGCTTTCCAAAACCATATTTGAGACCCCTGGAAAGGTGCAGTATGTGTTTCCTCATTTATCTTCAATCATTCTTAAATATTTAAAGACATTAATAGATCAAACAATTAAAGATATGAATAGAACACTATAATTTAATGCACTACTTTTTACAGTGACACTGTATATTAGGAAGCTAATACTTAAAGTTGTAGTTAAACTAACAGTCATGTAAAATTTAATGCAATTAAACTTTTTTTTCTGCTTCTAAAAGAAACAATGAAATACTGCAACTTTAGTACAATGGAGAATCTAGATAAAGACCACATATGACATTAGCAGTCTCTGTCCATTTATGTAATTTAATAAGAAACACCACTTAAATGAGTGTGGTGCAGTCTTCCTTTTAAAGAGAAAGCTGTTTTACATTGACCTCTCTTCATATAAATGAAACCAATGAATATTACCTTATGCAAAACATTTGACTTAATTGTAATCCAATAAACAAAAAAGGAGAACAATAACTTACAAATTTACCTGTCAAAGACAAAACGCATAAGTTGAAAGTTCAAAGTATGAGGTAAATTTAGCAGTCTAATTTCCCTGGTAGCATTTTGTTTACTCTGGCAGTTCTCACAGAAATAGCGATTGTCCCCTTCTAGCTTTTCTTCCTAAAAACAGTGACAAAACGATATTAAATTATGCAAAGTGTGTGTATATAACATGCACAATATATATTAAAAAATCTTAGAATAAAGCATTTGTGATTTTCCCTCTAATGATTAAAACAAATGTACTATTAAAGAGAAATTAAAATATCCAAAAGATAAAAGTAAATTGTAATCTTTGTTACTTTATGGTTCCCCAAAAAGAATTCATAATTCTAAACGTTTCTGAATAAACATGTAAATGTAACCAATACATCTTATCATAATTATAGCATTACCTTAAGAAATTCAGTGACACAGTCAGATAGTTGCTTATGACCTTGAATATTGAGCTCTAGTTCATAGAATCTGGATAAGAGTTGTGATTCTCTGCCACAATGGTTACACCTGGAATTAATACAAGAATGCAGTATTGAGATAACAGTCCATTTTTTTTTTTTTAAACAGAACACAGAGCAGTTTACTTTGACAGAAATTATATATTGACATTATATTGTTCTTACAGAAAGACAATTTAAATATACGTTGTCCACGTCAATTTCAAAAACTATTATTAAAAATATACATAAATATATGTATATAATAGAAACAACAAATAATAAGTCATTTAACACTGAAACTACAATGCATTTGTAAAAAGCTTTCAGTTAGTACAAAAACTTGCCAGTAGTAAGTAAACAATATACCATATATTCAGATCTTTTTTCTTTTCAATTTTAAACTTTCTCTATTATAGTATCGTACAAAAAGCTTTGCACCTTTGGTCACCATTAGTGAAGTTTCTCTTCAGTAACCACTTTAACATTAAAAGCAAATAAAAAGAAAAAAGAATGCAATATCAAAGGAGGTTAAGAAGTGATAAATACAGAATGTAATGCCAAATAAAGAAAATAAACCTTTCTGAGGGCTTTTGCAAGCCTATTAGCTAAAAAGTCAAACATACCACTACCATAGCAACCTTGTACAGATTCTAAGAGGATCAGTGAGACACAAAAGCAAAAGCTGTAAAACTAGGATATTTCACTTCACACTCCCTTGCATCTGCAGGAGGCAAAGGGTAAGATAACAAGAATTCAACTATCACCACCAGTGCGGAAAACTAATAAGTGACATTACAAAGAAGTCTTTCCTATGGAAAAAAGATTATTTAGTTTACAAAGTTTTACTTTAGAATGCTTTTTAAATAAAAATGACTTTTTAGAGTTTTTTTTAAATACAGGAGCTGCATATTTTGACAATCATTTCAATACAGTTATGATATAGTACATAAATGTAAACAATGACTTTAAAATTTTATTATAAAGTTGTGTGTGAATCCGACCAATCAAAAGCTAAATGTGAATTTGCAAAAAACTGTAAATGTTTATTACTTTGCAAGGTTTTACAAACCCCTAGTCATAGTTATGAAACTTTCACAATGAAGAAGACAACAGGACTTACACAGTAATATAGGCACACTGTCCACAGAACTGTTGTTGTATGATATTTTGTACATTTGGATTTTTCTGCTTTGAAAGTGTGTCCTCCAGTAAGGATAGAAAGAGCTTAGAAAATTCCTGAGCATCCTAAAAAAAAAATTTTTTTTAGTACCTATTTTACTTTCTGTTACTCTTTAAAGAGTCAGGCATTGAAAAAACACTTCCATACTGACTTTGTAAATTCTATTTAAAACGTTACAGGCACAAAAAAGGAAGTTCCGGATGTTACATACAGTAATTTGAAAGTAAGCTTAAATTGACTCTTCCAATTAAAGCAGACACATAAGTAAAAAGTTAGTAATCAGCATAAAGAAACAAATGGGTCTATGTACTGTCTCTATTTTATTTTGATATTCTTTTTTGAGACAGCACATATACAAAATAAAAAAAAGATACATGGGTGGCATTACTAGAATGGATTAACATGAGTGGGGAACAATTGAAAAAAAATTGAATGAGATTGAATGTTAAAATACATTTTAAAAATGCAGCATGTAGTACTTCAAAGGTTCTTATTTTCCCCCATCAAAGGTTGTGTTTTTACAATAAATGCTTATCAACCTGCTGTTGTCCCGTGTCTAATCCAAGTGCTTTTACAAGTCCAGAAGGGTCTATGTATCTTCGATTACTATTCTGCAACAATGCAAACAGGTACTGAAGATGTTCACATATTTCTTGTGGTTCATAATCTGTCAAATGTAAAAACACATTCTGTTGTTAACATTTCTTTTACTGGTAATAAAATATGATTTAATATAAACCATCTTAAAATATAATAGGTTTAGACAAGAACTGTAAATCACACCTAAAATACACAGCTGCCAATTTCTACTAGTGTGAATATTGACAGGAAAAGAGCCCTTCCACTGAGCAAATGTCTTTACTACATGTTTTTTCCACCACAACTATCCTTCTATGCACTTTACTCTGCTACATGATTAATCATTCAAGGTCTAAAAAGACATGCTGCTGTTTACTTAAATATTTAATTAAAAATTAATAAGTCATTCATTTGTGATCTAACAAACTAAAGACTTATTACACATATCTCAGGTAGGTTAAGTAGAACTGTTATAATATTTGATACTAAGACTTTCTACCAGATGGAATACAACATAATTAGTTTTCTCACCATTAGACTGATTGTTGAAATTTCTTAGCAAGAAATTTTTTTTATATAAGGTTTCTATAACTACTCATCATTAACTTGCAGCTCTAAAACTTTCTTTGAGAGACAGACATTGTATTAGAAGAACTAAAAAAAAGCGGCACAGCATTTTCTATTTGAAAAATCCTCTTGCTCCTGGAGGCTTCTAGATTCTAGAATATTTTTTCAGTGCATGATGCAAAAGCAAAGCTTTTCACCTGTATCATCGTCAACAGCAAGTTCTTCTGCTCTGGAATTTTGACACAGATATATTGCCCGTCTCATGTCTAGATTGTGAAACCACACCTGCAAAAATGTGTTTACATAACAGGTTGCACCAAGATTTGTCAGACCTACAAAAGTGTTCTAAAAAGAAAAAGGAAAAAAAAAAAAAAAAAGCAAGTAGCAAATTTTAAAAATAATCATTAAAAGACATACACAACAATAATGTGATGTAAATTGTATTCATATATTTTTCAAAAATAAATTGTGAATTTACCATTTGAAATACACAAATAAAAACAAAACTATGACATAGAAACAAAAGTTCACATGCTAAGTCAAAAAATATACAAAACAATTCATCCATTATCCACATCCATTCAGAAAATTTCAATTCATAAAGATTGTGGGGACCCATGGCTCATCTCAGAATTAGACCTGAAAGGAATACCACTCACATGCAGAGCACATTTATGCACATAACCACACTCACTCAAACTGGAATGGTCTAGAGCTGCGGATTATCTAACTGCCAAACGATTCTGGGATGTTAAGGAATACCAGACAAAAAAATCCAAACAGAGAGAAAACATCATACAGACAAAAACTACGATAGGATTTTAACTCAGTGTCTTGCAGCTATGAGCCAATAGTGTTAACCATTCCACCATCAAATTCTCAGGCACACTTAATCCAATTCAAGGTCGTAGGGGTCCCAAAACATCCTAAGAACATCACGCGCAATACAGGAAACAACCCTAGGTGGAATACTAGTGCAACTTGGGATTCTCTTCAGCACACATCCACAACAAAACTCAAAGGCGGCCAACTTTTTTTAATTTTAAAAGGAATCACCAATTAATATAATTTATAGATTGTGGCAGAAAAATCTATACAGACTACGGAGAACATAAAAACTAAATAAACAATGAAATTACTAAGAAAAAGGTACTGTTAATGCAGTGGTAATTCTTTAAGAATAATATCCTAAGATTACTATGTCATTATACTAAGTTAAATTAAAATCTGAACAAGATTAGATTATAAAAAAAATAATTGAGATATCTTACCTGTGATATTTAATTTATAGAGTACACGTTCATTTAAATGCCATTTTAAATATATTAATAAGATCAAATTAAATGCAATGCTAATGCAATAAATGAACATACAAATTTGATACAATAGGGCAACTTTACTTGTATATAGCTAATAATTTTGTATAAAAACAGAAAGTCTTAAGATTGTTAGATCAAAATGATATTTGTTCACAATATAAACATTTACATTGTTTTTTGAATGTAATATGGTAATAATGCATGTTTTAAAGAATAATCTCCAAATAGTACCTTGTTTCTCCTTTCAGAATTAGGATCATCGATGTTGTGAAAGGTATTCTCGTCAATTTCTCCTAACCATATATGCTCGCCTATACCAACTAGGCAGTTTGGGTTTCCTTTGCAGTTTCTTCTAAATAAAAGGAAAAAATAATCACTTTGAAAAGTATTAACATTGTTTCCCCTGGCCAAAAAAAAAAACACAATTTGAGAGTTTAAAACCTTACACGTCTTGGCATCTCCAAAAATATTTGTTTCCAAGGTCAATATTTATAAATAATTTACAGTAAACAAGTTGTTAAAAAGTCAATAAAACTGCATAATGTAACAACAGCTCATTCTACTGTCCCAGTTTGTAATATCTGCTGAATTTAACAAAAGGTCAGTATTGAAATGATGACCCAAAATTGCAAAAATATTTTAGAAATCGCATTTGAATAAAGTTCAGTTTATGACAAATCCTTCATTTGCAAGTTCCCACGTAATTCTTATCCACCATAGACGGTTGGGGCGAGCGCCCTCTTCTATGCGGTGGTGTGCTGGGCAGGCAGCATAAAGAAGAGGGACGCCTCACGCCTGGACAAACTGGTGAGGAAGGCAGGCTCTATTGTAGGTACGGAGCTGGACATTTTGACATCTGTGGCAGAGGGATGGGCGCTGAGCAGACTCCTGTCAATCATGGAGAATCCACTAGATCCACTGTACAGTATCATCTCCAGTCAGAGGAGCAGCTTCAGCGACAGACTGCTGGTCACTGTCCCGCTCCACTGACAGACTGAGGAGATTGTTCCACCCCCACACTATGAGACTCTTCAATTCCATTGGGTGGGGCGGGGGGGTTGGGGGTGCTGTAAACATTAACATTACACAATGATATTGTCCATTATACCTGCCTTGCACTCTCCACCCTGCATTTTTTTCACTATTTAATTAATGCTGTTTTTTATCAGTATGCTGCTGCTTGAGTGTGTGAATTTCCCCTTGGGGATTAATAAGTATCTATCTATCAATCATTACAAATATATTACATACTACATGCAGAACTATGATGTCAGAGATGTCATTTACTGTGGCAGTATTTTTAAAACACAACACAGTATTCAAGTATATATATTTTTTTTAATTCATAATGCCATAATCTGCCAGCCTTTCTTCCAAAACTTCTTACCTCAGGTAGCAAACATCAGTTTGTCATTATTTATTTAACAAAATAATAAGACACAATGCAAACAGAAAGCAAAAGAAGTAAAGTAAGAAGTGATATATTCTTTACAGTGAGTTCCAACTAAATGGAAGAAATTTCACTAGTAGTTGTTGCACACAAAATGTCAGTAATGAATGACATTATCCAAGATTCAAACAGTTATTCTCACTTTAAAAAAAAAAAAGAAAAAAAAAAAAGAAATCAAAACTAGATATGGATGCAAGTATTAAAGAAAGTCGTACTTTAGCATCAACTCAAATCTTACCCTAAATAACCACAACACTTACAAAACATTGAGGTCTGGTACAAACCCCATCTATCCATCCACTTTCTAAACCTACTTAATCCAATTATAGAGTTGTAGCAGGTCAAAGCTTCTTGTAGTAGATCTGAAGGAGAAATGCTATATTCATTACGCCAGTTGACTTGAGCCCAGCTTTTGATACTACTGACCATAGAACTCTATTCAGCCTAAATTTATTAGACTATTAAGCACTGTTCTTAGGTATTCTACTTTGTAGCTATCAAAATGGTATTAGACTAACTCACTCCACTTTGTAATTAGATATGATATCTGCCAAAACTTAGTGCTGGGACAACTTTTTTGTTTTCCTTTAATAAAGCATGTTGTTATTATTAGATGCAAATAACAATAAACTTTTATCCACTTGGAGGACATGAAACAGATAGTAATCCTCTATTCAAAAGCTAGTAAAACTGTTGGACTAGTAATTCTGCTAGTATTAATAGACTGATGGGGTACTACATTTTTCCACTGTAATGTATTTCAGAAAAAGACAGATGAAACTCCCTGCAAGATTATTAGTATACAGTAACCCCTCCTCGATCGCAGGGGTTGCGTTCCAGAAACCCCCGCAATAGGTGAAAATCTTTTGAAGTACAAACCATATTTTTGTATGGTTATTTTTGTATATTTTAAGCCCTTAGAAACTCTCCCACACGGTTTATAAATATTCTCTGCACAGTTATACAGTAAACCCTCGTTTATCGCGGTTAATCCGCTCCAGACAGATAAATGAATTTCCACGAAGTAGGATTCTTTATTTATAAATCTAATATTTTCACAGTTACAGCATAGAAAACATGTTTACGACCTTCTAAATACGTTTTTTTAACATTATTAGAGCCCTCTAGACATGAAATAACACCCTTCAGTCAAAAGTTAAAACTGTGCTCCATGACAAGACAGAGATGACAGTTCTTTCTCACAATTAAAAGAACACAAACATATCTTCCTCTTCAAAGGAGTGCTGTCAGGAGGAGAGAATGTCAGAGAGAGAGAGAAAAGTATACAAAAATCTATAGGGCTTTTGGGCTTTTAAGTAAACGAAGCACCACGATAAAGCCGCCGCAATGAAGGGATCAATGTGAAGGTAGTCTTTTCAGCATTTTTAGAGGAGCGTCCGTATCTTCTAAGCACAAACCTCTGCTCACATCCCCTTTGCCAAGAGCAGAGAATGTCAGAGAGAGTGAGAGAGGCAGAGAAAAACAAACAATCAAAAATCAATACAGGCTGTTAGAGCTTTGAAGTGTGCGAAGCACCACGCAGGAAGCATATAGTATATCATTGAGGAGTGTTATTTAATACGTGCTCCGATTGGGTAGCTTCTCATGATCACTGTACAAACTTTTCAATTTAAATGTCCATGAAGTACTAATGACTTGGATGCCAAAAGCAGGTGCATGGAACAAGCAGCTTGATGTATATTTTCAATCTGACAGAAGGGCTCAAAATATTCTTCTGTGTCAGCTGTTTTCAATAACTCCACTGTTTCAGCCAGCAGTTCTCTCCTTTCTTGTTGTGCTGGCAGCAGATTTGCTTGCAAGTCCTTAACTGATCCTGTTCAAAGAATGCTCCCATTATAAAAAGGTGTACCCATGTACACTTCACTGTTACACAGACATTATATTCTAAGTTTGAGAATTTCTAGGGGACTAATTTTTAACGGTTAAACCATAACACGGAACTAAGCATCATTAAGATGAAAAAATGTTTAAATATATAATTGTGGTTCACTTTGTTTTCTTTAACATAAAGTTGTTTTATGGATGTTTGGATTTTAACCATTTCTTTCTTCACCTTGAACACTGAAACGGTTTTGAAATTGAGTATCTTCCTTTTACTAGTCATAATTACATTATAATGTAAAATATAATATTTTATACCTAAAATATAATTCTGAATACTTAGTATTGGAACCAGAGAAATAAAACTGAAGGATATTTCACACTGATTTCTATGGAGTCCGAGATAACCTGTAAATGCATATCCAAAGAGCTTCAATAATTTTTTGACAGCTTGGTATTTTAGATAACTAAAATGATATTTTATATATCTTGAACTCAAATACATTAAAATACTCATAATTCTAATCTTGATTAGTCAAAATGCAGTTAAATATGTTTCTAAGTGAAAAACCCAAGACCGGTCAATTAGAAAAACCCCTCAGTTCTGAAGAATTAAAATGAAATTTCTCCATTTCTGAATAGGCAAAAGTAATCGGACACCTCCAATTATAGTTTTGACTAGTTAAAAAAAAATCTCTACTTACAAATAGAAATTTGTAACAAAGTAGGAATTGTTAACACATTAGGTGTTAAAAAGGCTTGACATACTCATACCCATGTGGTTTCAGATTTGAAGGTGTTGTTTCAGGTTAGTTAGCACATCCAAAATTTACAAAAGCACTGATTAAATAATGCCAAGCATTGCATTGAAATAAAAATTGTTATTCTGTATATATCTGACATGTTTTACTTAACATTTTGATATAGATTTGCACATGACTGGTACATTTCTCATCCTGCTAGTCTGTAAGGATACACTCTACTCTGTTGGGCACTTGAGCAAGACCCTTAACCTGCAATTGCTTCTTCTGCATCCAGCCCTGCAAGCAAGTCCTCTGACTTACAAGGGAAACACTTGAGGGTTGGTGAATGATTGGCACTATAGTCACCGTAAAAACAACACACACTGTTCCAGTGTGGTGCTGAGGTGTCACCTGTTGTACTCATTTCCCAATCCAGGTGGTTCACTGTGTGGTGGGTACGGCAACGTGCTATCAGCGTATGCTCCCAACATTACACCTTACTTACTTGATATGACACTGTATTCATCAAAGTTTTCACTCAGCTGTCACAAAAGTATCTGCAGAGGATACAGTAGTTTACAGTTTTAAGAACAGCTATGAACAAATAAATTGTTACATTTTATGATTGAATTGTCTTGAGTTCTTCCAATTACTCACAGTTAGCTCTACAAATGACTTTCAACACTTGAGTATTGCTGTAACAGCTGGTCAATCTATGCTATGTACTCATGTAATTTATTCAGAATTATCGAAATGATTGTTACAAACATACATAAATACATTATATCTTTATTCAGTTCTTCTATGGGAAAGTCTAGGGTAGGCTTGTGTATTACACACAGGTCACATACAATTATACAATTCTATACAAAATGGCATTACTTTTAAGATACACATACATTTCTTGTATTTGCAAGTATTCCATAAAATTTTAGTCCTGTACTAGGATCACTGTTACATACTCGGGGACTATTACATCCTACGTTGTTTGCTACAGCTCTGTGACATCACTCTGGCTCCGTAGGGGAGCTTTCAAAAATATTAGTCTAAGTCAGCCACCGGGCTAGTTTCCAGGAAAATATTTAGTGAACAAGCTCACTTTCAAACAAAGCATATTCACTGCAAAAATACTTTGCCGAATTTCACCAATAACCACTAGTAATGATTATAAAAAGTGTCACATATAAATTAACAAACATTCATTTCTCACAAAATTTTACTTAAAAGGTAAAATGTAAAATAATTACTAATTTAAATACATACAATACAGTGCAAGGCTGCCTTAGCTAAAGTGCTCCAGTGTAGATGTGATGTGAAAGCATGTGGTGATTAAATGCATTTCCTTTGAGTAAAACAAGCTCCATGCAGCAAAAATTTCTGGTCATGATCCTGAACATTGGCAGCTTTTGAGAGAAGAAATGTCAGGACTCAGAAAATCAAGTCCAAAATTATGCAAATGGAGGAGAGATTTGTTGAACTTTAGATCCAGTGAAGATTTCTACTCAGAGTTCTACATCTATCATGCCATGAAAAGACTGGAAAAAGAAAAAAGATTGGTCAAGACTGTGACTTATGGTGGTGTGCTGCATGCTGATAAGTTTACAAATTGTGGCAACACAGTACTGTACTTATATACAGTACAACACAGCACTGGACCATAACCATGATGAGAAATAGTGGAAGAATTATGTAACCAGGAACGCCCTGCCATTTCAACTGTATAATAGGACACAATCAGAGGCAATGAGTTTCAGCAACAGCAGTTGCCTTTTCCTGGGTAGTTCTGCTGGACTGCAACATAGGCAACATGCACCAACCTTTTAAATTTTAATCGATGCCCCTTTATTACCTTCTGCCAAGTGGTAAAACTGGATGGGGTGACTGAACTAGCAGATATATGAGTTTATTCGGAAATCTGTAGGACAGGGTCAATATTGAAACCCACAGAAACTACTGTCAGAACTGAAGCACAAAATTATGGACACAGCCATTAAGTGAAGAGCCAGATGTCACCCAAAAATCCACAAAAAAAAAAAGCCTGTCACCAACTAGATCAAAATTATTCATGGAGAAAAAAGTGGAATTGTTATGAAAAGAAAACCAAATGACCTTCCACATTATGAGTAAACACGCTGAAGGTATTTAAGGATCAAATTCTTAAACCAAAGAAGCCATTAAGAAAAAAAGCAAAGTGTAAAACTGTAATTAGTACCAAAACACGATCTATCAGCAGTCAACAACCATAGCATGGACTACCACCAAATTTTAGACCATACATGATTCAGAAAGCAAACTGCCAACAAAATCTCAAAATGGAGAGAAAAAAAAATATATATATCAGATGGTGAGCTGTGCCCAAAATCTATATAAGACAGTTACAAAAGCAAAATGAAAAATCCAGTGAATGATAAAAAAGAAATGTTCAACAATGGGACTCGTGCTTAAGTTGTTTGACTGTTGCATCTGTAATCTCAGACAATGCACTGAATGCCAAGTGGGGTTATAAAGTAGAGTATCAGTAATTTGGTGTACAGTACCATTTAGGAAGAAAGTCCTAGCATCAGTGCAATGTGTCCTAGCAGAACAGTCACAAAATGTTGAGGCCACAAAATGTCTTTGCAACTTACTTAAAATGAATCAAAGAATTTTTGATGGATCGTGACATTATTAATACAAAGCACTCATGTATTTATTATTCCTTGAAGCATGAAGCTTTCAAGAACCCACACAAAAACTCTAAAGCAAAAAAAAAAAATTCTAACAAACTGGCCCAAATTATAACATTTTAGAGACTCTCAGTCAATACCAGCGTGTGCTCCGCAGTGTATTTTCAAACAGTGATACATACCCTAATGAAATGTTTGGAGCCCCATGAAGCCCATTCAGTTGGAAAAGTTGGTAAACCAATTTTCTTTGAACTTCACTATTTGACATGCAACCTCCAGTATCGATTCAGCTACAGTTGAGACATATAAAACAATTTTTTTTTCTAAAAGCTTGCCAGCACTTCACAGTAAGCATGAATTGAATTTGCAAAAATAAGATATTCAGTTGCCTGAATTCAATACAGAAATGAAAAGTACAACCATGTTTTGTAAATAAACTAGACCCTCATTCTTATCATCTCTTATATTTCTTTTCTGGTTCATCCTGCTTCCTCTTCAAACCCGATCCCACCCACACGCAGCCCATACAGCATTTCTCGATTCCTATTCATCCTCCTCCAAACCCTTCCCCATGCTGCCTGCGGCCTCCCATACACACCCACGCCGCTTTTCTCGAGTCCTATTCCTCCTTTGGACTACCACGTTCCCCGCTCCTCTCTCATGACCCCATTGGTGTCACGTCACCGCCTGATATCTACACAGACATAGAATTACTTGACGCCGCATGACCAGCAGCATCATACGTCAAAGTCGCTGCCATATTGCGAGTGGCACTGCTGCGGAGTGGAGTAATGAATAATGTGCTGCTTGGGATTGTACAAACCGCTGTCCGCTCCAAACCAGATCCCGGGGATTACATTTCATAGGTAAGGCTGAACAATTGTTTTGGTTATATTTGGCCATTAGAAAATCCCATTTTATAATCTTAGCACAATACAATAAAATTAAACATTAGTGAAATTAAAACAAGAGAATGATAAATCAAAAAGCAATTATTAGCAAACAAAGATAACTGGTAGTAACAGTGCAAAATTCACAAGTGTTATGCCAGTTTGAAAAGATAAGTTTTGAGGGCAGTTTGAAAATGTGTTATTGAATCGAGCGGACGTGTATGAGAGAGAAGAGAATTCCTGAGTTGAGGAGCACTATGAGAGACGCTCAAGCTCGCATAGAACAGAGTCTGATGTGTGGTAGAGAAAGTAGAGCTGCAGATGAGGATCTGAGCGAGTGAGAGGGAGTGTCAGTCTGGAGGAGATCCGTGAGGTTGTGGAGAGCTTTAAATGTTAAGAGAAGTATTTTGCATTGTATTCTATAGTTAACAGGGAGACTGACGTTGAGAGAGAATAGGTGTAATATGTTCAGTGGATTTAGAACAGGTTATTATCCTGGCAGCAGAATTTTGAAGAAGTTGTAAGTGATGGATACATTTTTGTGGGATGACAGATAGACATATATATATATATATATATATATATATATATATATATATATATATATATATATATATATATATATATATATATATATATATATATATATACTGCTCAAAGGAATTAAAGGAACACTTTTAATCAGAGTATAGCATAAAGTCAATGAAACTTATGGGGTATTAATCTGGTCAGTTAAGTAGCAGAGGGGGTTGTTAATCAGTTTCAGCTGCTGTGGTGTTAATGAAATTAACAACAGGCGCACTAGAGGGGCAACAATGAGATGACCCCCAAAACAGGAATGGTTTAACAGGTGGAGGCCACTGACATTTTTCCCTCCTCATCTTTTCTGACTGTTTCTTCACTAGTTTTGCATTTGGCTACAGTCAGTGTCACTACTGGTAGCATGAGGCGATACCTGGACCCTACAGAGGTTGCACAGGTAGTCCAACTTCTCCAGGATGGCACATCAATACGTGTCATTGCCAGAAGGTTTGCTGTGTCTCCCTGCACAGTCTCAAGGGCATGGAGGAGATTCTAGGAGACAAGCAGTTACTCTAGGAGAGCTGGAGAGGGCCATAGAAGGTCCATAACCCATCAGCAGGACCAGTATCTGCTCCTTTGGGCAAGGAGAAACAGGATGAGCACTGCCAGAGCCCTACAAAATGACCTCCAGCAGGCCACTGGTGTGAATGTCTCTGACCAAACAACCAGAAAGACTTCATGAGGGTGACCCAAGGGCCCCATGTCCTCTAATGGGCCCTGAGCTCACTGCCCAGAAGCATGCAGCTCGATTGGCATTTGCCATAGAATACCAGAATTGGCAGATGCACCACTGGTGCCCTGTGCTTTTTACAGATGAGAGCAGGTTCACCCTGAGCACGTGACAGAAGTGAAAGGGTCTGGAGAAGCCATGGAGAACATTATGCTGCCTGTAACATCATTCAGCATGAGCAGTTTGGTGGTGGGTTAATGATTGTCTGGGGAGGCATACCCATGGAGGGTCACACAGACTGCTACAGGCTTGACAAAGGCACCTTGGCTGCCATTAGGTATCAGGATGAAATCCTTGGACCCATTGTCAGACCCTATGCTGGTACGGTGGCTCCTGGTGCACGACAATTCCTGGCCTCATGTGGTGAGAGTATGCAGGCAGTTCCTGGAGGATGAAGGAATTGATACCATTGACTGGCCACCACACTTTCCTGACCTAAATCCAATAGAACACCTCTGGGACATTATGTTTTGGTCCATCCAATGCCACCAGGTTGCACCTCAGACTGTCCAGGAGCTCAGTGATGCCCTGGTCCAGATCTGGGAGGAGATCCCCCACAACACCATCTGTCATCTCATTAGAAGCATGCACCGATGTTGTCAGGCATGTATACAAGAACACAGGGGCCATACAAAGTGATGCGTACAATTTTGAGTTGCTGCACTTTAATTTTGTCAAAATGGACTAGCCTGCCACATAATTTTTTCACTCTGATTTTTGGGGCGTCTTTGAATTCAGGGCTCTGTAGGTTGATCATTTTCATTTCCATCAAACGATGTGGCATCCTGGTACATTACTACAATGAATTTGAGAATATGGGTTAAGGACACAGGACTCCCACGTAACACAAGAGGTAACTGTACAGACTGACCTTGTGTTATGTAATATGAAATTTACATAATCTCTGACTTAAGCAAGGTATTCAGTAGCAAAAATTCTGAGCAATAAAAATTTTGCACTTCTTATTCATCAAACTACAAAACGTATAAAGTAAAAAGTATAGCACTCACATAGTATACCCTCCTCTTCCCATTCCACACAGCCATTTATCTTGATTTGTATTTATTATCCATCAGGTGATAAAAGAATTTTCATTGTGTTGTTTCTTGTTAACATGTCTTCTTTTTCATCTAGCAACCAAGCCCTTTGTTACCTACAACTAGAACTCTGCGTACAGGTACGATGGTCTTCTGTTAAATACTCGGGTGTTTTCCATGTTTTATGTTGTGAGCAAATGATTGGATGACTTCAAATGTGGATTAGGCAACATAAGTGACCTTTTTTTTCCATCCATCCATTATCCAACCTGCTATATCCTAACTACAGGGTCATGGGGGTCTGCTGGAGCCAATCCCAGCCAACACAGGGCGCAAGGCAGGAAAAAAACCCTGGGCAGGGCGCCAGTCCACCGCAGACCTTTCTTTTTCTATTTTTAATGAACATTTTCTATTGCTAACTATTATCCAGCGTTGGTCACCATAGACTGCTCTATCAGAAATTTAGTTATCTTCATTTATTTTTTTATAAAAAAAACCCCAATAGATTACATTTTTAGGCTATCACTACAAATTACAATGGGTAACATTTATATTTTTGAGTGAAGTATTCCTTTAATGCATAATTAAAAACAAATACCCTTATTGATTAGTCATCTACTTGCCAAATCCATTTACTTCTGTAGCAAAAATAAATTTCACTATATCTGATTTCCCACCAGTTTGTATGTATTTTGCACATTCAGCTCTCCTCTCTCTAGGTGTTTTCTCTCATACTTGAATGCAGCTTCTTTTTCCCTCCAGAGTGCAGCTAGCAAGCTGTCATCCAGCAGGTTACACATTGTTATTTCATAACTGGGTAAAGTTTTGAGTTTGGTATTTTTCCACCCAACCATTTTCACTCTAGACCATCCTCAAGAAAATGTGCCACCCAGATACACACACATCATCGAGATATTGATGTTTTCGGTATCTGGTGAAGCTGAAACGTTGACAAACGTCAAGATCTGTCAAAAAACGGAGATCGAAATTTTTGACAAATCTAAAGCTTTCGCTCCTCCTCCACAGACGATAGATTATGGTGAGGGAGGGTACAAAGCAAAAATGTATTATATATGATGGTAAATGAAAAAGTAAAGCCAATTTGAAAATTTTGAAAAAACACGGTAATCATAACAGATCAAAGCTGATGTAAAATAACACATTTGGATGGTTTAAGGGTAGTTTGAACATGCACAGCACAGCATTCTGCTGCAAGTCTAGTTGAAAGCAAGGTCAAAAGAAAATGGACATTAAACCTTTGCTGAACAATGCCCCGTAGTGAGATTTCTTTGGGCAGACGGAAACCTGCTGAAGGACGTTTTTTGAACTATCCATAAGACATCACAAACATGTTGCATTGCATCGCAATCAATTATTGTGTTACTAGACTCTGAGTGGGTAAAAATATACCTATCACAATATAATGTGTTAAAATTTCCAATTTCACATATACTAATTCAATTAAACTATTTTTTTCTAGCCTTTTAATAAAAAGACACCATTTTTTCACTTTGTATTATTTAATAAATATTAATAATATTAAAAAAGGCCACAAAGGTGCTTCTATAGCCTTTAAACACAAACTTTTAACAGGTTAGGGTGCTAAAAAGTAGCCTGATGATTCACAATAGCAGTGATGAAATGCCTTTTATCTTGCGTGCAGTGTGCTTTCAATAAAAATAGTAAATATATTACTATAATTACAAATAGTGGAGTCATAGTTGTTAGAACCATAAATTCAAAAGTCAGAGGTACAATAAATTGAGGATTTAGGATTGAAGGTTTGTGTACTACCAACTCCACAGCCCTGGTCCTAGCCACTAATATCCAATCCCAGAAGGTTAATACACGTCAAACATATGCATGTGGGGTTTCGTTTTAGACTATTTCAAGATCAATGAGTACGAATAAGATGTTATTTTTGATCCTTTACTAGGGATAAAGCCCTTTACAGGTGACAAATCACTAATTTCTATTACAATTGAGAATACTTAGACTTTAAACATTTTAAATTAAAGCACACATTTTAAGATTACAAATATATAACACAACTATTCATGTTTATTATGTACTTTTACATCATGAAGTAAAATCATTACATTTCTTATGAACACCCCCCACTTTGAATTAGGGTGGCTTTTGCTAGCTCAGATTTTTTGTTTCTGAAAAGAAGACTTAAGCCAGGGCACCCTCCATCTCCACAAAAGCAAACATCATCTAATACAACTGAAGCGGAGGCCTTGCAAAGCATTTCATCACAGCAGTCTGTAATACTAGGGTGTTGTACCGCCTTAGCCATTATGAATGCAGTCTAAGAGGCAGCTAATAGCAGGGGCTCACAATCTTTAGCCAAATGTTTTACAGTACTGATTTACGTTCATTTTAATCAATACTTTAGCTGTCTTGAAGCATGTTGAAATTTACAGTGTGCAAAAAGTGCCATTAATGCATAAAAGTTTTCAGAAATAACTGGTAACAGTCAGGTACTTTGCTCTCAATGTCCGTTGTTTTAGTTTAAAATCTAAAACCCAGCACAGATGGCAAAAGATCAATTCCTAGATCACTGCCCAGATACTTACTGAGTACACTGCATGCAAGCACTTCAAAGCACAATTAGACTTCAGACTCAAAAATAATTAACTTCCACGTGACAAGCAACAATCGAATGTTTATGTTCCGTACTGTAAATATAACAGCCAAGCCTCTACAAATTCTTAATTCATAAACGACAGTTGTGTGCAGTTGACTACGTGACAAGCGGCGTACATTCAATTACGCAGTATTTGCCCCATAATTCTTACCTGCACGCCCCTCTTTTGCATCCCTCTAACAGTACACGGTACGCCGTCTCGATATTCTCGGCTGTGACATCCTCGGGTCGGACTGATTCGACCCAACGCCAAGCGGCTCTCTCCAGCTGCAGCCGAGGTGCCATCTATTGGAAATTCACACCGGAGCGCGGCCTGCTCAGATCGGCGACTCCCTGTAAGAAACGACGAGGATTCAGTGGCCCGGTGCAACCTTTTGGCGATCTTTAGCATCCAGTGTTTAAAGTGCAAAAATCTCCTCGTCTGTTTCCAATGGCGTATCGTCACAAATTCTAGGTAAGTTCACTCTTCGCCGCCTCTCTGACCGGTGTTTTGGAAACAAAATAAGTTCAGAATTTTAGTTTGCGTCACTTTCTCCGTGCTCTTGAATAATAAGTGCGACACAACTTATGCACATTTCCAAGGCAAACCAGCACCGTACATAAGTAATCCAGCGGAGTCATTCAAATTTTTTCCAGCATTACCGTTTTTTGCGACTGCACCTTACGAAAAAAAATGAAGAAAAGCAGCATCCCTTCCTGCAGCAGCCAAAAAATGCTGCGATCTGATGCCCTCGTGGTGCAAACACCTCTGTAAGTTTCAGGAAAAAACTCAAAAGCAGTTTATGATTCTAATTGTTTCATTTGTTGAGTCCGTAATGCTATTTCAGGATAATGTTTTTAACCATTTCACTTCCACACTCCAGGTGCCTTTGTCAATCTGGTGCACTAATAAGCGACAACATGCAAAATACTGACGTCTCTTTATTTGTACTCATCCATCTAATTCGCTAACACAGTCAGTTAGTTTGCATATATAAAATATAAATCGCATGCACAAGTACACACATCTATACACCTTGCTGTCTTGACTGCCCCACAATAATTCATTAGTCGTCCCCTGCTCCACTTTCAAACTTGTTTAGGCAAACCAAACAGACAGGTAGAGCGCGCGCACACTCATGACGTAGAATTGGCGCAGGCGCGTGGAGGAATTGCGCTCTCGCCATGATTTCGTGGGATTTGCGACTGGCTGACCAGTTTGACATCTACACGGTTTTGAAATTCAATCACGATTGTATTTGTGCTTCAATCTAATTCTAGCCTAATAAATAAATGGATTCTAGTTTAGTAAGAAATATACGTCTAGCTTTGACCTGCGAAATGACAAACTCAGGAATCTACCATTTCTACAGATTTTCATTGCAGCCTAATACGAGCTAGCAACGAAAGCACTCGTATAATGGGTCCGTATTTCATAAACGTTTAGTAGAACTTGAAAGAGTGATTTTTGGAGTTTTATAAATACCATGTATTTGCGAAGAGATACTGTATATGAAGCAATTCGCCATGATTAATAAATAACGGGTGCTTTATTCATAATCCTTCATAGCAAACGCATTTGGAAGAATTACTGAGAAATACCGGTAATCACCAGGCCACTTGCTTAGCAGTCCTGCACCTGAACATTTCTGTGTGGGGTTTACAAGTTCTCCCCAAGTCTATTCAAGTTTTTCCACTTGGAATTCCAGTTTTAATTCCACGGGAGAATAACTGAGCAGAAGAAATGAATACATTATTAGCACCAGTTAAATCAGAATCACTTTTATTCACCAGTACTTAATGTATATGAATTTGACTTGGTAGATTTGGAGCTGCTTATAATGGAACATAACATCACATACAAATAACATAACTAGCTTAAATAAAACTTAAAAAGAAAAAGAGCTTCATATGTGTTGTTTATAGAGGTTTTCACCTTCGGGATGTAAGCTTGGGAAAGTTCAAATAGGAGTTTGGAGCCTGTTTTTTTTTAGCACAGCAGAAATTAAGCCTGAATAAAGAAAGGACTGAGCTGACAATTTATGTCCTGTCCTTTTTCCTTTGAACAATTTAACCATAACGTTTTGCAAGTCTGATGATTGTTACATTGTAGTTCACTTGACTCATGATTGCTGACTGAATTCATCCATCCATCCATTTTCTAACCCGCTGAATCCGAATAGGGTCACGGGGGTCTGCTGGAGCCAATCCCAGCCAACACAGGGCACAAGGCAGGAACCAATCCTGGGCAGGGTGCCAACCCACCGCAGGACACACACAAACACACCCACACACCAAGCACACACTAGGGCCAATTTAGAATCGCCAATCCACCTAACCTGCATGTCTTTGGATTGTGGGAGGAAACCGGAGCGCCCGGAGGAAACCCACGCAGACAACATGCAAACTCCGCGCAGGGAGGACCTGGGAAGCGAACCCGGGTCTCCTAACTGCGAGGCAGCAGCGCTACCACTGCACCACCGTGCCACCCCTGACTGAATTATTATTTTTATTTCATTTTCAAAAACCATTAACATTACAATGACCTAGTACTCAATTAAATAAATAATAAAGACAGATACAATATCTACTTCAAAAAGATACAATATCTACTTCAAAACAAAGCAAAATTCAATCCCCACCCAAGAGAAAGAGCAAAAAAACAAATTCAAGCAAAAAGTCTAACGTTTTAAAATATGATACAATGCTTAATAATGTAAGAGTCAACCACAGATTCAGCATGCTTATTCTAAAATAATATTGTTGATTTTTTTCTTATTTATGATAATACAGAACATCACTTTCCCACTGAGGTATAGGAGGTAGGTTGTGATTCCAGTTGTGCGAGGTCAGTCTGCGCACTAATAGTTTGGTAAAGACTGCTACAATTGACTTATCCCTGTGCACTGTAATGCCGTTTGGGAGTATACTAAGTATTGCTCTTAATGGGCTAGGAGTGCTTGTAGCACTGAGGCTGTCTGTGAAGTATGTAAAGATTTTTTGTCCAAAATGATGTTAGTTTAGTACATTCTCAAAACATATAGCCTTGTGAAATTGGAACTAGATGGCAGCACTGGCAGGTTTGGTGTTGCCCTGGGTACATTTATGACAAATTTAAAAAAGATAAATGTAATCCATCAAAGACCTTTTCTTAATTTTAGAATACTTGGCACATGTACATCTAGAAAGTATTCCATGTACGGCTGAGTTCCAGTCCTTTTCTGAGATGCCGAATGAAGTGTCTCTTTTCCACCATTCCCTAGGCTCTTTGAAGGGTAAATTCTTTGAAAAAAAATGATATATTGGTAAAATGCTCTCTGAGTCTTCATCAAGGCTAACCAGTATGACCTCTGGGATTGGTATGTGGAAAGTTAGGTATGTTTCTTTTAACAAAATTTCTGATTTGCATATTTAAAGAAAGTGTGGCTGAAAAGATACATTTTGAGTGTAATTTAATAAAGTATATGATGATGATCATAATTGTTCATAAGATGCAAATATGTTGTCTACATAAAGTTAAATGTACCCTAACACTTAGTAGGTTTGAGGTAGTGGAAAAAGACTATTATCATTAACCTGTATAGAAGCATCTAATAAGAGCTTTTCTACTATGAAATGAGTCCTACATCACTTCAGTGTTTTAAGTAATTGGTGGACAACTGGTAAATTAACAATTGTTAGTATTGAATGGAGCATAATGCAGCACATATAAGGAAAATTCAGAGCAGGATTTCTTTTCCATAGCAAGCCAGACCACTGTGTATTCATACATTTCTACTGATTTGTAAAATTTTATTGTGCCTATATGTGCCGCCCAGTAATAAAATTGAAAGTTAGGTAGTGCCATGACACCTTCTGCTTTAGGTCTTTATAGAGTCACATTTCAAATGTGTGGCCTGTTCAAATTCCAGATGAATGATGTTATAATTGGGTTTAATTTTTTAAAGAAGTGTTTGGCTCGGGCACAGTATGGAACAAACTTACCTATTTTGAGTACACCCTTAGAAACCAAAAATCTTATGAAATTCTCCTCATGTGTCCTAAAGGCAGAGATAATTGTGGGTGTAATATATAAAGCACCATATTGTCTGCATACAGTGTTTTTTTCAATCTCCTTTATCTCTGGTTTCATCTGGAAGACTGAATTAAGTTTTACGTTGCACAACAGTCACAGAGAGGGTTTCAGGCAGTAGAAAGCAAATAAGTAAATAAATGCTCAACAAGAATTTTGTAGCTAAGTTTTTAAGCAGGGAGGAGATCATCATGTTATCACATTAGTGGTCCCAAGAATTTGCAGCACCTTCAAAATATATATATTTAAGCCCCTTAACTCTTTCACATTTTGTAATGTAGCAGCTTTATGCTAAAATCATTTAATTCATATTTCCTTCATGAAGCACTGTATGCCCTAGAATGACAAAGTGAAAACAGGATTTTAGAAGTTTTCTCAATTTATTAAAAATAATAAAAAAATGAATTGCAACATTGACACAAAGTCAGACCCTTTTCCTCAGTACCAAGTTGAAGCGCTTTTGTCAGTGATTATACCTTAAAAAGTCTTTTTGGGCTTGACACAACAAGTTTTGCTCATCTGGATTTGTGGATTTTCTGCCAGTTTTCTCTGCAGATCCTGTCAAGCTCTACCAGGTTGGATGGAGACTGTTGGTGGACAGCTATTTTCAGGTCTCTCCAGAGATGTTCAGTTGGGATCAAGTAGAGGTCCTGGCTGGGCCTATTATGGATATTCACAGAGTTGTCTCTAAGTCATTCCCGAGTTGTTTTTGCTTTCTGCTTAGCGTTATTGTTTTGGTGGAAGGTGAACTATTGACCCAGTCCAGGATCCAGAGCTCTCAGAAGCAGGATTTCATTAAGGATATCACCATACTTTGTTTTGTTCAGCTTTTCCTTAATTTGTCTAGTCCCCAGCCACTGAAAAATAACCCCACAGAATGATGCTGTCACCACCATGCTTCACCATTGGAATGGTACTGTCCAGGCCATGAGTGGTATCTTGTTTCCTCCAGGTGTGATGCTTAGAATTGAGGTTAAACAATTTAATCTTGGTTTCATCAGTACAGAGAATCTTGTTTGTCATTGTCTAAGTGTCCTTTAGGTGCCTTTTTGCAAACCTCATGCAGGCTTTCATGTGTTATCTGGTCACTCTGCCATAAAGCCTAGATTAGTATAGTGTTGCAGTAGTGATTGCTCTTCTGGAACTTTCTCCCATGCATAGGTTCTTTGGGGCTCAGACAGAGAGACCATTAGGTTCTTGGTCACCTCTCTTACAAAAGTCATTTTGTTCCTGTTTCTCAGTTTTGCTGGTTGGCCGGTTCTAGGAAGAGTTGTGATTGTTCTAAACTTATTCCATTTAAGAACTATGGAGACCACTGAGCTCTTGGAAGCCAGCAATGCTCCAGAAATGTTGTTGTTGTGGCCTTCTCCAGATCTGTGCCTTGGCAAAATACTGCTTCTAACCTCTGCAGGCAATTTCTAAGACTTCTTGGCTTGGTTGTTGATACGCAATGTCAACTGTCCCATCCTTGAATTGACCATCGGTTGACAGTGATGAACGATAGAATTAGATACATTAGATATAGAAGTGTCAGCTTGGTGTGAAGGCTGGTAAGAAGAGAAAAAGCAAGTGAGGCGTAGATGTTATTTGTGTGGTATACGCGCTATGATTTTCAGGGTGACTGAGTTCTATGTGCAGTTTTTTCTTACATCCTTCTATACTCGCACTTTGGATGATTCTTTTAAACATTTATGGTAGATGTGTCAGAATGTAGTTTTGCAGTCTCCAAAGAGGACGTATTTACTGATACATCCAATTCTAAACCTGTTTCTAATCTGGAGGAAAGTATTTCCTTAAGACATTTATATATCCTGCAAAGATCATTTGGTTACTCTTTTTGTTTTGTCTATTCAGTAATTATGCTACCTGTCTAAGATGGTCTGAAATCTAAGTAATCCATGTAGACCTCAGTGTTAATATTTGCAGTACACCCACCATTCAATGCATGTCTCTGTTAAATGCCATTTGGTACGAGAGTCGCAAACTCAGTGTTACTGTTTGTGATGTTCCAGCTTTTGGAATGATAAACATAGCAACTGGATGGACAGACAGATACAGGCACTTATCTTTTTATTAAGGAGGATGTCTCTTGTCCTTATTTTTTTTAAACCTTCAGGCCATACCTGAGAAGCACAGTGTAGGACCAGGTTGATCATGGGACTATAAGGCATCTGTTGTGAACAGTAAAAATAAACAATAATCAGTTACTTTAATATATGCTTTGAATAATGTCACAAACACAGATGCTCTATTGGTTGTTTTTCCACATTTATGCAAAAATTTAGTTAGTATATAAAAATAGGTGTTTCTGTATTTAGTGCAAGTGGGGCACTGCCACCAGTCTTCCTGCACATGACACTATTGTGCAGAAATTAAATAAGTAGAAAACACACCTCAATAATCATCTATTAGTTTTCCAAACCTGCTTAACCAGAGCAGGGTCACAGGACAGCTTAATCCTAACCCTGCAACCATTGAGCACAAGACAGGATAAACACCTGGACAGGGCACCAGTCCATCACAGGCTAAACACACACATACACAGACATACTAGGATCAATTTAGCATTGCTGATCCACCTAATCTGCACGTCTTTGGACTGTGGGAGGAAACCAGAGCAGCTAGAAGAAATCCAAGTGGACACCACAAGAACATGCAAACTCTATGCAGGAAGCACCTGGAAGACAAACCAAAGTCTGTTTACTGAGAAGCAGCACTGCGCCATTGTGCCACCCACCACAATAACATATTATTAAATTGTTTTCATTTGTTAATAGACATTGTAGCTTTTAATGTACTGTTTTTAAATGAAAAATGTATCTGATTAATTTAAATGATTGTATAACTAAGAATGCAGCAGCTTACATATGTTAAAAAACATTCCGTCACTACCAAAAAGAAAATAAACATAACTGTATGGAGATGAATTACATAATTCAAATGTGTATTACTAATCATTGGTGTTTTTAATACATAGTTTAGTTTATAATGTTTTATCATTTTTGTAATGAACTTCTATTCACTGCCTAAAATTAGAACACAGTGGAGCGACGTAATTGGTAATGTCTTGCATATGACATAATGTACATACTTTCAGAATGCCCTCCCTTTTGATTCAGTTGACATCCAGTGCATTCTGGAAAAAAAACAGCAGACTGAGTAGGTATGGCATTGTGTTGCTGTTTATTTATTGATACATTTTACAAAAATTGCAAAAAGTGAATTCAAAATGATATTTGTCTCATTGTCTTCACATATATAACTGAATAATCCAGACAGTAATCCAAACCTGGCTTTGTCCTTCAGGTTGGCAATGTCGCTCATGTTGCCCTGATATGATAACATGGAGCAATCCAACAATATGTGATCTGTTCCAAATGTGCACAGTTACAAATAGGGTTGGTGGAAAGAACCTAATTGACCTTTGCAACATAACCCTGCTGTGCTGTTTGATGTTGGTTGAGATTGCACAATGCATTACATGGCAACTGGAAATGTCTTGAATGGTTGGTCTTCATTGTGTTCTTAATGGGGCTATTTCAGTTGCTGTTAGCCCAGGCTTCCTCCCACACTTATTGCAGATTGAACTCTGTTGCAGCAAATTGTTCTGCAAGGAGAAGCAATAATTTTCTTGACCTTCACTAAATTGATGGAGCATTGAGGATATAATTTTCGACAGGCAGCTTGTAATTTTCCTTATTTTGTTGTACTCATGGAGTAATGCTTGTTTGTACTGGAGATGTGGTGGGCAATGTTAATGAGGTCAGGAAGCCACTCAGCAGGTGTAAAGTGCATGGTACCTGTGGTGATTCTCATTGTGGCATACAGTGGTATGTCCGTGTCCCTGATATGTTGACTGTTGAGTGATGAGGTCACAACATATGAGGCATGGGTTTACTTTAGTGAGCTTGAAGAACAGTATTTTTTCAGATAGTGTCATTTGCTGCTGTAAGGTCAATGAAACCCACTGCTGTTTGTTGTCACCGTATTTTGCTGTGAAATAAGCTTTTTGTGAAGACCTAACGTGACCTGATCAGGCATTGTTCTACCTAAACAAAGGGTAGTACAATGACACTTAACAGGCTTTTATGTGGTGGACAAATTACACTTCCTAACCACACAATTTGTATTGCTTCTTCAGTGGGCTCAGGCAACTGTTGCATTTCTTGTTTCATCTTTATATGTAATGTACATTATTGAGCAAAGATCTTATGCAACACAAGCACACACTGTATAATATTATTATAAATACAAAGTACAATAAAAGTAACAAGAATGTATTTTTAAACCAAGTCAGTATTTTGCTTGACCTCCCTTAGAATGCAATGCTGAAGCAATTAGATTGGTACACTGGTGTATATATTTTTTTCAAATAGTCCTGTGGTAAATTCTTCTAAACTTCTTCCAGAACTTCCCATAACTCATCTGTTGACTTTAGCTACTCTTCATGTTTTCCCCTGTCCAAGTGATCCCATACAGCTTCAGTTACGCTGAGGATGGGGCTCAAAGGTGGCCAGTCTGATACTGTTGTGAAGGTTGAAGGCTTCTGAATTGTCAGTCAGAACACCATCATGAATCATATTTTTTGCTATCCTGGATTGGATTTACTATATTTTTGGAAAATTATCTGCTTGTTTCAACTGGTTTATTGATTTTGTTATTATCTTGATGACACAATTTTACGTTTTGCTATTCTATAACCAATGCGATTTTATCACTATCATTTTATGGCCACTGCCATATTGTTACAGTCACTATACCAATTGCTGGTCATGTGATATAAAGAACACGTCATAGACTTGTGATCACACTCCGACTGTTTAAGATGGCAGTGTGCATGTTTTGTTATCCAAGCACTGGATCTTTTTAAAGTGGAGTGAATGGAAGTTAAACAAGTTAGTGAGAAGAAATGTTTGCTAAGAAATGGTGACTATGGGTTTATTTTACAAATTGATTTTGATGATCAGTTTAATTCTTTGCTCCAAATACGTTCCTGTACCCAGTCTGGTTTTAGACTTAGAGTTTGCTTTTCCCTTTTGTTCTAACAATTTCCTGGTCACCCTTTTGCCATAATGTCTTCTTTGCTCATTTGGATCATCTTGGTGATCACAACAAACACTGGGCAGGATGAATATGATGGAAGTCCTTATATAAATACAATTACAGCACAGCTCAAACACAAGGCATCACTTCTTAATTCTTCTAAATTTGTATTGCTGCACCTAATGAAGTCTACATGGCTGAAATGTTTTACCTGCAAATGTCTTTTCCATTTTTTTCAGCCCGAGATGACTGAACCTTGTGAACACAAAAAATCCATATGATGAATAAACCTGATCTGCATGTTGGAGAAGATAAAAAGGTAACAAGATATTTGAGTTATGAAGATTAGAAGAATATGCATATTTGAAGGTATGAAGTACCGGTGTGGTCTGCAGAGAAAAAAATAAAACGAGAAGCCCTTAACTCTAATATTACCAAGAACATATCTGAACATCATTCAGCAACTAAAAATTCCAATAGAGGGCGCACATTGCACTAATAATAATCACTGTCCGACTATACATTTAAGAAAGTAGGTAGACTCTGTACTAATATCCATAAACATCCAAAATGACATATATCCATACAAACCATTGAAGAAGGTGAGCATTTATCACAATAATATCACAATAATGTCAGTGTCTTGGTCATTATCATAATTTCACAATTTATTATACTAACTTGGCATCCTGCTAAATAAAACAGCAAACTCTTCACATGCAAATTACTAATAAATAAACTAATGGAACATATTTGCAGTTAATTCATGCACACAATTTTGACTATTTAACAGTTGCTGACATTAAGTTTAAACTTATGTATTGACACTTTTGCTGTAGTTCATGATGGTTGTCACTCAGAAAATCTCAGGAGATTTTCTTCAACTGCAGATCTAATTGACTTGCCCATTTTAATAACCGTCATGAACAAAAATGTATGTATATTTCTCAACAATCATCATTCTATCGATTATATCCAGATCCTTAAACAGTTAGGTGAAATAAATCCCCATACTTTGACAGAGACACCACTGTGCATCAAACATGTTTAAATAATACATAACATAAATGTTCTTCTTAACAACTCTTCTCCTCACATACAGGTGTCTTTGTCTCCATAAAACATATTGCCACTGATTGTCACTTCATGCTTCCTGGTCTATGACATACTACCTTCCCTTTTGCTTGGGTCCTTACCTTTAGAAAGATTTTTAAGTTGCAACACATCCCACAGTTCCACTTCTTTTAAGACTTGTACACTTAGTTGAAGCGTGAACTTTGGTACCTGTTAGCTCTCCAAGATTCCAAGCATCTTGCTGCATTTCCTTCTGTCCCTTAAAGAAGTCACCTTTAACTACTGATCATTAGATGCAAATAGCTTTATGTGTTCCCCAATGCATTTTCCTTCCTCAGTTTGTGCAGTTTTATCAGATTTCTTAATGACGATTTGCTTTGGTGTGCTACTGCTCGCTGACTATAGCCTTGTAGAAAAAAATATATAATTTTATGCCTGTCAAAGTATGCTGGTTTAGCCATTTCTGAACCTCTCCTTGAAGCATGCAAGTACCAGTGTTGTTGGTTACCCCTCAATACACCTTGTGATGGACAGCCGGTGTTTCAGTCTGGCCGTGACATTCCTCAGCAGAAAAAAGGAGAAAGAGTAGCCTTTTCAGGGCACTGCATCCCCCGGGAAGCTACATGGCAGCTCCCCTTGATGGCAACGGTTCCCCAGATTCCCTTATTGCATCATGGGACATGGAGTCTGTTTCCTCAGCCCTGTTGGATGCCAGGGGGAGCTCACAAAGAACCTGGAGATTTACATTTTTTTCCACCAAGGATGTACTTCAAAGTCACAAGGACGGAAGCCCACAGTACTTCCAGGATACTTGACGAAGGAGGATATGGCGTTTGACCTGGAGAAGGAATACTTCCGAGTCATGGACTATAAAAGGACTCTGGGAATACCAGCAAGCCGAGCTGGAGTTGGGAGGGAGTGTGACAGAGCTGCTGGGAGTGGAGGATTGGTTATTGTTATTGATTATTGTGATTATTGATTTATTAGAAGAATGTGGAGTGTATGGTGCTTTGTGCACTTAATATGAAGAATACTATTAAAGAATCTTCTTGGTGCTTTTATCCGTGTGGTCTGGTGGGTTTAACGGGGCAACAGCGCCTCTAGTGTCCACAACCTATATGTTTGTTAAACATCACCCTAGCACACCTAGTTTGAATAGTCATTACTTCATTAATTTGAATCCAGTGTACCATCAGTGAAATTAAGCAAATGCATGAAAGGTTGAAGTTCCTCAAGGAGAGGTTTTTGGACCAAATCTCTATTGTTGTAAGCATCTCAGCAGCTCTGTGTATGACTTTATCTTTCTACCTTTTTTCTCTATTTTTCTCTATTTCACTGATCACTCCTACCATTTTCTTTTATGTGAACTCGTTCCCTGGACACTTTTTACTACTTTTACTACTTGGACATGGATTCTTACACGCCGAGACTCGTCTATTCAAGTAGTCAACTTCAAGCGCTGAGAACAAATGCCCACGCCGGTGTGATTCCCTACTTACCTGACGAGGTAAGAAGGCGGTATTGGGGCAGCAGAGACGGAGCTAAGATAAAAGCCAAGCGTCTAGCGAGAAAGTGCCGCTACAAACCTTCGGTGCCTTCTGTGATCCTGGGAAATTTGAACTCACTACCAAATAATATCGACGAACTGGCTGTGCTGGTGAAAAATGTCAGGACCTACAGAGAATGCAGTTTGCTGTGTTTTAGTGAAACGTGGCTAACAACTAACATCCCAGATGCTAACGTGGAGCTACCCGGGTTTAGCACAGTTAGAGCGGACAGAGACGCAAGTACCTGCAGGAAGCAGAAAGGAGGGGGAGTCACTCTCTACGTCAATTCAAGATAGTGCACCTCTGGACATGTAAATGTTAAAATCTCCACTTGCTGCAGGGACATCGAACTGTTGGCCGTAAGTTTGCGTCCTTATTACTCGCCCAGAGAGTTTGGACACGTTATTGTTGTTATTATTTACATCCCTTCTCGGGCAAACATGGAGATAGCGGGTGATGTCATCCATTCCGCAGTTGCTAAGTTACAAACACAGCACCCTGAGGCGCTTGTGCTAATCGCACATGTGACACTGGACAAAACATTACCTGCCTTCTCCCAGTATGTGGATTGAAAAAACCCGGGGAAATAGGACTATCGACCTACTGTATGCAAACTTTAAAGATGCATACAGCACCACCCCGCTGCCTGCGCTTGGGAAAGCAGATCATAACCTGGTTCTGCTTCAGCCTCACTACAAAGTGAGTGAGAGTGCTACCTACCACCACACGCTCATTCAGGAAGTGGTCCCCTGAGGCAGAGCAGGCTCTGAGAGACTGCTTTGGAACTACGGACTAGGATATCCTGCAGGGGTCACATAGTGAGAACATTGAGGAGGTTGTTGACTGCACTACTGACTATATCAACTTCTGTATGGACATTGTAGTTCCAGTAAGAACAGTACACTGCTATGCTCACAACAAGCCATGGATTACAAGTGACATCAAGGGCCTTTTGAACCAGAAGAAAAGTGCTTTTAAAGGCAGTGATCAGCATGAGCTCAAGCACGTGCAGAAGGAACTCCGAGTCCAGTGAAGGAGCAGTACAGGAGAAAGCTGGAGCAGAAGTTGCAGAATAACAGCATGAAGGAAGTGTGGGATGGGATGAAGATCATCATTGGCTGCAGCTCAAAGTGGGGTGCCACCATTGAGAAAGACATGGAGCGAGCAAACCAGATGAACAACTTCTTCAACAGGTTTTACCACCCTAACCCACTCTCACCTCAGAGTACTGCACCCTCCACTCATCCTTCTGCTGATACCAGCATAGGAGAGAGTTTCCTCCAACCCACAATTACGGCAGCCCAGGTAAGCAAAGAGCTGAGGAGACTTTGTGCCAGGAAAGCAGCGGGTCCAGATGGAGTATTGCCACGACTGCTGAAGGCCTGTGCGTTGGAGCTGGGGAGTCCTCTACAGCGCATCTTCAGCCTGAGCCTGGAAAAGGGGAGAGTTCTGACGCTTTGGAAAACATCTTCCATCACCCCAGTCCCAAAGATATCGCGTCCTAGTGAGCTGAACGACTTCTGGCCTGTCGCTCTGACGTCACATGTGATGAAGACAATGGAGCGGCTGCTGCTTCACCACCTGAGGCCACAGGTCTGCCACACCCTCGACCCTCTGCAGTTTACATACCAGGAGCAGGTGGGAGCAGAGGATGCCATCATCTATATGCTACACGATCCCTCTCCCACTTGGACAGAGGCAGTGGTACTGTAAGAATTATGTTTCTGGACTTCTCTAGCGCCTTCAACACCACCCAACCTCTGCTCCTTAGGGACAAGCTGACAGAAAATGGAGTAGATTCATACCTGGTAGCATGGATCATGGACTATCTTAAAGACAGACCTCAGTATGTGCGTCTTGGGAACTGCAGGTCTGACATTGTGGTCAGCAACACAGGAGCGCCGCAGGGGACTGTACTTTCTCTGGTCCTGTTCATCCTATATACATCGGACTTCCAATACAACTCGGAGTCCTGCCACGTGCAGAAGTTTGCAGACGACACTGCTATCGTGGGCTGCATCAGGAGTGGGCAGGAGGAGGAGTATAGGAAACTAATCAAGGACTTTGTTAAATGGTGCTACTCAAACCACCAACAACTGAACACCAGCAAAACCAAGGAGCTGGTGGTGGATTTTAGGAGACCCAGGCCCCTCATGGACCCCGTGATCATCAGAGGTGACTGTGTGCAGAGGGAGCAGACCGATTAATATCTGGGAGTGTAGCTGGATGATAAATTGGACTGAACTGCCAATACTGATGCTCTCTGTAAGAAAGGACAGAACCGACTATACTTTCTTAGAAGGATGACAACCTTCAACATCTGCAATAAGATGCTGCAGATGTTCTATTAGACGGTTGTGGCGAGCGCCCTCTTCTACACGTTGGTGTGCTGGGGAGGCAGCATAAAGATGAAGATTGCCTCACGCCTGGACAAACTGGTGAGGAAGGCAGGCTCTATTGTAGACACGGAGCTGAACAGTTTGACATTCGTGGCAGAGTGACAGGCACTGAGCAGGCTCCTGTCAATAATGGAAAATCCACTGCATCCACTAAACAGTATCATCTCCAGACAGAGGAGCAGCTTCAGCGAAAGACTACTGTCACTGCCCTGCTCCACTGACAGACTGAGGAGATCGTACTTCCCCCACACTATGCGACTCTTCAATTCCACCTGGAGGTGGGGTTAGGGTAAACGTTAATATTATACAAAATTATTGTCTGTCTGTTATACCTTCATTGTTATCACTCTTTAATTTAATATTGTTCTTTATCAGTATGCTGCTGCTGGAGTATGTGAATTTCCCCTTGGGATTAATAAATTATCTATCTTTCTATCTATATATCTATCTATTTATCTAATCTATCTATGTCTTCCTGAAAAACCAAGACATTTTTCTTACTTCTTATTGTATGAATGTTTATTTATGTTTATTTTAATGTTATATAGTATTTTCACAAAACAGATGCTGTACAGTGTAAGTGCTATGCTGGACCCTTTCCGGGCTGGGAAGCCATAATGCAAAGATAATATGTAAGTAGGCATAACCCGGCTGGGATGAGACTCAATCAATGTCCCATGTGGATAATATGGACAAGTTGGTGCATCAAGAGCGGCTCCTTCCCCAGTACAGTAGATGGCAGTGCTCCGCTGGTATGGAGTCAGCATGGACACTGCAGGGATTCATGGGAATCATAGACAGACAACCTTGTCATGGTCCTTGGCTGACTCAACAGAGGGTGCTACAGGGAGAAGGACTACGTGCTGCAGGAGGCTTCCATCTGACCAGGAAGTGTTTCCATTGGGCTATGCCCAATATTAGAAGTAGGGTCCAACACAAAAGCAAGCCATCCAGCCTCCTCCAGTTGAGTCAGAGCTGGGAGGCAGAAGGCAAAGCTCACCTGGAGCACCTGGGACTGTTTGGTGTGCTGTGTCTGGGATTTGGGGACCCAGTTGCACCCCCTTTCCTTTACAACAGATAACTAGCTTTAAAAATATTTTTCTTGGAGCCATCAAGGGTAGCGAGGGCAAAGATTGCATCTGGGTGGCTTGGGCCAGAAATCCTGCTTATATACAGACAATGGTAAAGCTCTCTTATATGTCACTGTGGACAACTTGAAACCCTGAGTAGACAATAATCTATTAAATTATTTGATCTTTTAGAAGATAAGGGAGCCAATAACTTTAATGGGGCACCTGGGGTTGCCAGAAACCTCAGTGGACCAGTGGCCTTGGAGTTTCAAAAAACACTCTGACCTTTGATATGATCATAATGAGCAAAGCAGAGCAAAATGATTCTTTCCCAATGATCAATGGGTCTAAAACTGGAAAGGTAAGTTGAGGCAAAGATGCACTGGCAGGAAGGAAAAAGGATTAGAATTTGAAGACATAAAAAGGAAAATGGAAGATAATAGCAAAAATGTTATTGTATAGCATCAGAAGATGAGAAAGGGAAAAGACATATTATTTAAAAGATAGTGCAATGCATTTACAGTGCACCAGGAGTGAAGCTACAGAATTTTACTGGCTGTCTGCTTTCCATCAAATTTTGCTTTTTACTTTTGTTCAACCCTCTTTGTGTTTATGATTTAATAAAATCATTTTGATCACTCTTGGGTGCTTTGATGCATTCATTTCAGTTTGGAGTGAACCCTGTAGGTGCCTTGTATTATTGTACAGTATATAAAGAAACATAAGCATAACCAAATAAAGGTTGTTAAGAAGTCACTTTATCTTTTCAGCCCTTCATTGCCTTCCTTTTTCATATCCACGCGCTCATTTTCAGCTTTCCTCTCTGAAATGTTACCCTCTTCCCATCAGTGTTTGCCCCAGCATTGTTTAGGATTCAAACTGGCCTACCCCCATCCATCTATTATATTGCCACCGTTGTTGTGGTAACGTAAAGCAAGGGACAAAGGGATGAATCAGACGCTCAAAGCCAGAAGAGTGATTACACTGGCAGCAGTTGGGAGCATCTGAAGAAAATACTCACTGAGAACTTGCCAGTCATTTCTCTAATCAACTCAACTGGTGTTTTGCACAATTCCAAGAGAAATGTGAAGTTTGCTTATCAGACGTGTCAGTAAGGAGGCAGACTCCACAGTGAGCCAGCTGCTCAGGGCGTACGAGGATTGCAGTTTCTCAGCGTGGGCTGTCTCTGGGAACTCTGAAGGAGTACCAAAGGAATGTGGAAATGGCTAACGTAGGCACATGTTTGCAGCTTTTGTCAAGGCTCTTCATCGTCTTGAACTGTGTGGCACAGCAGGTCCAGGCTGTAGAAACAGGTAAGCATTTACTCTGTCCAATGTTCAAACCAAGTGGAACCTCCTGGGAAGACAAAAGGCAATCATACCGGCCCCTCTGATGACTTTTCTAATTTGTGCCATTAGCAGTGTTTTACTAATTTTATCTTACTCATTTTGTTGATAAATAAGTGTAAAATGTGGATATATTTTTAGTTTTAAGAAAATTTTTCCGTATGCATTTTGTTGTTGCCTTTCACTTTGTAGAAAGGCAGTTTTAGATGAACACTGCATATTAAAATATTTGAACTATTATAAGAAATCACATTGAGCACTCCTAGTCAATTTGAATTAAAACAATTTAGAAAACAGCATTCACATAAGCAGGATGTTTCAAAACTGGTATCATTTAACACGGAATAGAAATTTTACACATAGTAAAAGATGAAATGGTGATGATATTCAGTGGCTCACACGTTGCAGTAGCATGATTCAAAGAGAGAACGAGTAGTGAAAAAATCATGATTCCTACTGTACAAAAACATTTATTAATCTTGTAACAATACTAATAACTATAATAATGTGAAAATGTCATTTTTCATATGAGTCTGTATGCTAGTCTATGTAATATAAGGTGATTTCTGTTGTCTGGCATCAACAGTTAAAGGAGGCTTGCTTCTAGGTTAATGCAGCTCTGCATCAAATAAAGGAAGACGGCTGATGCTTCTGCTCTTTAATTTAAATGCTAGACCAATTGTTCACAACTTTTTTTGGACAGAAATAGCTGTATATATTCTGTCTTGCATAATATGTGAATACTTATGCTATTATAATTGGGACATTCCCAATAATAATATTGTCCTCTGTTTAATTAAAGTAAGCCACATTTTCGATTGCTGGAAATGTGTAGGCACAGCTTTGAACAGCTTATACACAGAGAATATTAATGTGGGAATAAAGTTCTTGTTAAGTACTAGAAATTGTATATGGCTGACAATATCTTCTGCCGGGTTCAATACTCTCCATTTACTGATCATATTCCGAGAATATATGTAACAAAGCAGGAATAAGTGCTAAATGGGATATTACAATGCAAATTTCACTCACATGGCTTAATTTAAGCTTTGTAATAGGATTGCTGGCATCATTCATTGTCAAAGCTGTATTAATGTTGATTCATGCTGCTTATAAATGTGCCTAGACGAGTGTATTAGATCAGTACAAGGGTGGGGTGTTCATTACTGAGCACAAGAAAAAAAAAACAACCCTGGGTGAAATGGCACTCCAACACACAATACGTCCTCAACCCGGTCAAAACCCACACAAACATGAGCAAACAAATGAATTTTGCCCAGGCAGTGCTGGCTAATTCCACCACAGGATCACAGAGACTCTTCTAAGAAAGACGGGCACAAAGCAAAAGTCAGTACAATATGGGATGCCAGTTTTGTCTCAGATAGTGAAATTGTGTAGTCCAGGTTTAGGGTGGCAGACTGTACTCTAGCAGCCTTGAGTTTACAGCAGAACTCAACCCTTGTCAGGATGCAATCCATCACAGAGCACACGCGCTCATACTAGGCTGGCACATTGTGATATGTTATATGTATAGACTGATATAGAATGTGACTGGAATTTGATCTGAACACATTCATGAGGAGGCAGCAGCACTAACTACTAAACCACTGTGTTATCCTGGTTGTTTTAATTAAAAAATTATGACAGCATTACAGTAAGAGTCCAGACTGAATTGTAATATTACAAATACTGTACCTTATATGGCATGGGGGCACTTGAGCACAGTTTCTACAACTTCATCTTGAAAGAAAATTTTGTGCCTTTGATGTCTGTCTGGAGTTTTCACATTCTACTCATGTTATCTTAGCTTACTTCTAGATACTCCTATTTTTCTGCACATCTTTGAGATGCTATTTTAGTATTTGGCATCCTGTCCAGAGAGGGTTTTCTGCACTCTTGCAGTCATTGCAGGCTTAATGAATGAGTAAATAGATGAATGCAAAGGTAGGTGGGTAGTGTAATAGATGGACTCGTAAATAAATAAATGGAAGAGGGACAAGACAGATGGACTGAAAAATAGATGGGTAAATTAATCGATACATATGTGGATGGAATGAATGATGTAAGGATGAGTGGATTAAGGAATGGATTGAAGGATTGAAGGAAGGAAACCATCAGTATCTATCTATCTATCTATCTATCTATCTATCTATCTATCTATCTTATCTAAACATCTCTTTTTAATATTGCAGGTTATGCTACGGGCAGCACGGTGGTGCAGTGGTAGCGCTGCTGCCTCGCAGTTAGGAGACCCGGGTTCACTTCCCGGGTCCTCCCTGCGTGGAGTTTGCATGTTCTCCCCGTGTCTGCGCGAGTTTCCTCCCACAGTCCAAAGACATGCAGGTTAGGTGGATTGGCGATTCTAAATTGGCCCTAGTGTGTGCTTGGTGTGTTTGTGTGTGTCCTGCGGTGGGTTGGCACCCTGCCCGGGATTGGTTCCTGCCTTGTGCCCTGTGTTGGCTGGGATTGGCTCCAGCAGACCCCCATGACCCTGTGTTCAGATTCAGCGGGTTGGAAAATGGATGGATGGAGGTTATGCAATAATTAGTGTTGCTACCTTACAGCTTCAAGAAATAGAATTTAAACCACAGTCTGGTCACGATCTATGAATAGTTATGTTCTCTCTGTGTCTGTGTGGGTTGTTAAGTGGTGATTTTAAATTGGTCTGGTCTGTGCGTGTGTGTGTTTGTGTGTCCAAACGTACCCTGTTCCTGACCAATGTTCTATCCAGGTTTGGTTCTTCCGCGTTGCAAGAGCTACTAGAGCAGACTCCAGCAACCTGCAAGCCTGCATTGGATTAAGTGGGTTCTATGACGGATGGATTAAATAATATTTTTAAATATTACTTGACACCACTCCAATGTGTACACTGATTTGTTCAGTTCACTTCCTTTTAATAGGTGCTTCACCACACCCGAAACAGTGTTACAACATTCTTTCATTCATTAAACTAAATGTGCATTCTGTTACCCACAATGAAACTGAACTTGTTATGTCTTCAGCCTTTTTATTCCTCTTCCTATCAAAAAGTGACCTTTAGGACATCTTCTTGAATTGAAAGTGAACAAAAGCACAAGAACAGAGGATGCATCTACTAAAAATCTGGAGGACTCTATTTTGAAATAATCGAGCAGAGAATAATAATTCTTAATCTGAGCTTCGTTCCAACCCTTTAGTATGTTAGTACATATAAAAAATGTTAAGTTTCATGCAAATGTCCATCCATCCATTAATTATCAAAATTTCGCAATCGAGCTGTTTTATTATTGAAAGTGCTATCAGGGAGCATCAACTGCAAGGTGAGAATCATTCTTGGGCAGGGCATTGGTCCATTATGGGGCACATTCTAAGCGGCCCAATTTGGAGTCATCAATTAAACCAATATGCATGCTTTTGGGATCCACGCAAGCTCTACACAGACAAACACTAGTCTAGGATTTGAATCCAGGTTGATATATCTGTAGGACAGAAGCTCCAACTGCTATACCACCCTCATACTAAAATTATTAAGTTAACTGATACATCAGTCACTATCATTTTTATACAGCTAAATGATATATTTCCTGAATATCTAGGGGAAAACACTAAATAGAGAAAATATTAAAAAGTTGTGCTTTTTTCACAGAGAGAGACCTTCTTTTTAATGAGCAACTGCTTGCAACACTTTTATCCTCTTCTGTAGCTCAGAGATTTGGTTGGAATGTCGACGTAATGGATGTTTGCCACCTTGGCACCATGCTGTTAGTGCAACTTAGCTGAATAAAGCTGGCATGGCATAAAGAGTTATTACTATACTGAAAAGCTGAAAACAAGCAAATTCAGACACCATTCCTATCTGCTGTATTAAGGCATCTTTGCTAAAAGATTTGTCCATTTGTTTTCTGCCCTCAAATGCTTGCTATTCGCCAGAATAGGCCTCTACATCTTGCAGTGGTGACCAATTTGCATCGGTCCTGAAAACTGATGAATGGGTAATTAAAATAAGCCAACCAGTTTTGTGCTACTGGCAAATGAAGAGTGATGGCACTTGGATATACCCTTTTAGACTTCATGATGTGCAGGGTGGCATGACTGCAACTTTGGCTCTAACAATATGAGCCCAACCCAAGTGAAATAAATTAGTTAAGCACCATGCAAAAAATCTACTAAAGCAAAGGAGTGTGATGTCCAGCACAGGTCAATCACTACTGGTTATTTCTAGAGAAATATACTTTTGATGCCAATGCAACCCTTGCAGGCAATAATCTAGTGTATATTGACACCCTTATAATATACAAGAACTCCATCATCTCAGCATATGTTGTAACCAGATTGATAAACTGCCTGACCTAACCCGGACCACTGTTTATATTTTATCCTTGGTAGATCTCCACTTCTGCCACTTTTACAGCCTGTTAATATCACTATATCTATACTATAATATATACCTATAATTATAATGGCTTACTTTTATATAATGCATGGGTCAAGCTGCTAAACAAGCCTCCTAACAAAAATCTATCCTTCAAAATATGAAATCAAGCACACAAAAGTACAAATACATATCTCAGAAAAAAGAATGGTTGGAAAATTAATTTTCTGAAACTAGTTTATTCCAGTTAAGGTTTCTTTGAGCTGTGTAAGGATTGTTTAACAGAAAACCTTAGATTTTTCAGTCAGTCATTTTCCAATCCACTATATCCTAACACAGGACCACAGGGGTTTGCTGGAACCAATCCCAGCAAACACAGGGTGCAAGGCCACCGCACGGCACACACCCACACACCAAGCGCACACTAGGGACAATTTAGACTCTCTAGTGCACCTAACCTGCATGTCTTTGGACTGTGGGAGGAAACCGGAGCACCCAGAGAAAACCCACGCAGACACGGGGAGAACCTGGGAAGCGACCCCAGGTCTCCTTACTGTGAGGCAGCAGTGCTACCACTGCACCACCATGCTGCCATTAGATATTTCAGTCGAAAATAAAAAATAATTTTTATTGTTATGCCCTACAACTTGTGTTTGAATCCAAATGATTTGTCTGATTTGCCAATTCTTCAAGACTGCATAGATGATTGAAGAAAATAATGTCTTACACTTTTCTTCAGCTAAATTCTTATAAAACTGAGATTTTAATAATTGGCCAGCAATGAAATACAGTTCAGGGCAAGCAGGCCGTAAGGTGTTTTGACACCAAGTATTAAAGCAGTATCCAGAAATGTAGGGGTGCTTTTTGATTCCAGATTGAGTTTTGAAGCTCAGGTAAATAAACTAACTACTTTTATCAATTGAGAAACATTGCTAAAATCAGAATATCTTTATCATTTGAAGATACTAAAAGGATTATTCATGCCTTTAATACATCTGACATGATTATCAAAATGCTTTGGTTCCTACACTGAACTGTTTATCTGTTGCCCAGCTTCAGTTGGTGCGTAATGCTGCAACTAGATGACTTATAAAATCAAAACTACGTGATTACACTACTCCAATTTTGGCTTCTCTCCACTGGCTTCCTGTTCAATTTAGAATAGGTTTTAAAATCTTATTGATTACTTTTAAGGCTTTGCACGATTTATCTCCTGCATATGTTTTTGAATTGTCGATACTTTAAAACAGTAAGACCACTAAGATTGTTTAGTCAAGGTCAACTGGCTGTTCCAAAGTCTTGATTAAATAGGAAAGGTGATAAAGACTTTCCTGTGATGATACCTAGACTTTGGAACAGCTTACCGCTGGGCATTAGATCAGCTGATTCAATAGCAATTTTTAGATCTTATTTGAAGACATACTTTATTGTTTAGTCTTTTTACACATACATGATTAATTGTAAATCTGTTTTAGATTTTATTTGCTTTCCTGAAGTGTTGTTTAATGTTGATTTTATTTGTTTCCTTATGTATGTTGGTGCAATGTGAAGCAGTTTGTGGAGTGTTGTCTGGCTTGAGAAGTGGTATGTAAAAGAAACTGTTATGGTTATTATTATAGATGTGAGAAAAATGCAGGAATCAGTTGTGTTGTCTGTGCCCATGAAACTGAAAAGACTGGACTAAATTTCAAAATTCAAGCCTGTACTTCCATATAGGGCTGAAAACACAAAGCAGGCTTCACCATCACAAGGGAACCCTGGCTCCCAAAACTCAAGAAGCAGGCTTGCAGCCTGAACTGTTAAAAAGGGGCCAAAGCTTATATATCTTTCAAAAGGTACAGGAGAAAAAAAATATGGCCCAAATAACAAATACAAAGTTCCTTAAAGGAACATTCCACCCGATTTAGATTTTTTTTTTTTATGGATGCCAGTTGTATCAAAAAGTTTGCTATCTCTGTTGTCCATGAAAACATGATATTAACAAATTTTCTTGCCTATCAGTACAAAAAACATGGATTATGCAGCAGATAAAAATGATCATCTTAGCTGAGGATTGTACAAAATGTTTAAAAATCCAAAGTAAGAGCAAAATGAAAAAGTAGCAAAAGAATTAACAATAAGTTGCCTAAGAGGCAAACCCAAGAAAAGCCATAAACCAAGAACAGAGTAAAAATATCCTGAAACTTGAATCAAAGAAATAACTTACAAGAAAGGAATCCAGAAATGACCCAAGCAGCAAGAGAGCAGAAATGCTAATGTCTTATTTCTGAGCTGAGACCTCACAGACTTTAATAAAGGCTGAAAGCTGTCCCCACAGCTGTAGTGTTATTGGGCCCCAGCCCCTAAGGTTCAACATATAATTGACAAGGGTAGTAACTAGTTAAATTAACATTATTAAAAGATGAAAAGAAAAATCACACAAAACTAAAACAAATCAAAAAATTCTTATCAAAAGATGATTAAACATAAAATGAAAGATGCTTTTATTAAAAAAAAAAAAAATCAAAATAATACAGAAAAGCAGAAACATGAACAGGCAATGTACTACCTTAACAAAACCACAACCCTAACAACATGTTAGTTTATTACAGGCACACTTCTGCATATGCTGACCAGAGTGGCCACCTTCATTGAAATATGGATGGAAACTAATGCACAAGGGAAAACCAACAAGAACTTGGGGAAAAAAAAACATACAAAATGTGATGAACAATAGGAGAACATTCTGCCCATCATGCTAGATTGTTTAGCTAATAACTAAGCTGTGTTTTTATTTCATCCAGATATTTCTTAAAGGTTGTCAAGGTTTCTGCTTCAACTCCATATCTTGGTCTGATTATTTCATCCAGATATTAAAGGTTGTCAAGGTTTCTGCTTCAACTCCATGTCTTGGTAGTTTGTTCCAGATTTCCACAACTCTTTGCATAAAAGAAGTGCTTCCAGGCTTCAGTCCTAAATGTGCTTCCCCCTAATTTCCTCTGGTGTCCTCGATTACGTGACTCACCATTAAGTTGAAAGAATTCTGCTGGATGTACTTGATCAAGGCCTTAGAGAATTATGAAGGCATGGATTAGGTCCCAACACAGTCTCCTCTGCTTGAGACTAAGTAGGTTTAATTTACTGAGTGTTTCAGATTACGACATGTCTTTCTGTCCTGGGATACACTTGATTGCTCTCCTCTGCATACCTTTAAGTGCTGCTATGTCTTTCTTGTAGCATGCTGACCAATACTGCACATAATACTCCAAATCTGGTCTCATAAGTGCATATATTCTGAGCATAACATCCTTTGATTATATTCAACAGTTTTTGCGATATAACCTAACAATTTATTTGTCTTTTTATTTGCTTCTACACATTGCTTAGATGATGAAAATGTTCTGACAACATAATCATCTAAACCCTTTTCAGAAGCTGCATCCTTTAGGACAATGTGTCCCATTTTGTACTTTCAATTGACATTCATTTTGCCCATGTGTAGCACTTTGTACATTTCTAGAATCAACTGCCTTTTCCAAGTGTTCTCCCAGTTCTCTAAGTCTTTATTTGTACTGCCTGCTCAGTGTCTGCTATCCATCTAATTGATATGGAAACTCCACTTGGATATGATAAATAGCCTCTTCTCCACAAAATGATGAAGATTGCAGAAAATATTTACAAATCCTGAGTCACCCACTGTATGCTTGGAGTTTTCATGGTCTGTCTGTGTTACTGTGGATTTTCTCCTGGTACTCCAGTTTTCACATCCTGTTGACTCTAAACTTGCCTAGTTTGCCCTACACCGGCTGGTGTTTAATCAAGTTTGCCTTCTGTTTTTGCACCTACTGCTGGTGGGAGAGCTCCAACTCCCCACTACCTAGAAAAAGGAGCTGATAAAATGGAAGAATAAAGAGAAATACACATGTTCATGAGTATGATAGTGTATCTGTCTGACAGAAAGGATAAACCTTTATCTGATTCTTCTTTGCTTGCTCTATTTTCATTCCTTTCTGCTATGCAATTTTCTAAGAACATGTTTTTGATGTATTAGGTGTTCATTTTTCTTTGTGTTTCAAGTCATGGTGGCACCCATGTAAAGCATATTGCATTCTACAGTATATTTAATGTAATAGTAGCCTGTATAAGGTGTCACAGTGGTGTCTTATCTGTCAGCTTTAGATTGTCAAGGTCCTTAGTTCAAATCCCAGCGTGGTCACTGTGTGTAATTTACCCATTCTCTCCACATGCTTTTCTCCAGGTTCTTTTCCTCCCACATCTCATAGTCATCCAGCATCTTTAATCTTGCCCAGCGTGACATTGTGGCAGGGTGCCCTAAAACAAACTAGTGTTCATTTGCTCTTTTGTTCAAGGTTGGTGTGGCATTCTCATATCTGTACAACACATTATATGATGTAGCATTATTCAGTATGAGGCTGCATGGGGCTGCAGTTGTTAGTGTTTTCTCCCTCTCTGATATAGCTGCTTGTGTCCTATGTGACATTTTCTTGTTCTTCCTGTGTCTCCATGGATTTTTCACAGGTATTTCCTTCTAATATCCCCAAAGATGCACATGTTAGGTAAACTGGCTAGTTGTGGGCACCCAATCCAGGGTTAGTTCCTGTCAGGTTATGGCCACTCTTGACCCTGATTAAGTGGGTTTGAGAATGTGTTTGTCCAATGCAGTGTGTCCGACCAGCATTAAGTTGCTGTGTTCTGTGGGCCGCTGCATTTGTGGGCATTGCTTGTCCACATGCACCTGACATTGTGCTGTTTATAGTGAAAGCCTAGCTTAGCAACAAGGACTTTAAATAAAAGAGGTGCTTCTAAAATGACACAGGGCTCAGAAAAAGTTCACTGATGACTGTAGAACCCTTCTATAGTCCAGTAAGGGTAGAAAGGAGGTCACAAGAGTGAGTAAGGGGTTTCTGTCACCTATCACTGCTCAAGAAGGGAATTCTCGGAGGGTATCAAGGTAGAAGAGATGGCATGAAGGGACAAGCAGCCCACCATCTTACAGCTTCAAAATTCTTAGGTGGCTCAAGGAATCATGGCAACACAAACCCCTCTGCCCTACAAAAGCAGAAAGCCAAACAGAAATTCTCTGTGCCTGGGTCATTAAAGAGCAAATAAGAGATGAAATGCAGGAGCATGTGAGGCCACTAGGAGGATCTCTTCTAAAAAGATCCAAAGATTTTGTACAGCAGATTGAACATTGAGGTAAAGATTAAATGTGTGCACCCTGTCATTTGAAAATGAAGAGGTATAGATAGAATATGTGATTGGTACATGTAAGGAACACTTTCTAAGGATATCTCATGACTGTAACAGGGAAATGGTGAGTTGCTTAGGCCTGAAGGTTTATTTTGTCAGCAGTTTTGGTTTCTCCTTCTAGTCATCCCTTTTCTCTTTATTTGGATTAAGAAAAAGTGAATAACAAAAAAATGAAATTTAATACCTTCAAGCTCACATTATATAATTTTATTTAGCTTTATGTAATAACTTAAAAAATAAACTCCACTGACAATATAAGAGACTTTTTTGGAGTATGCACACCACAGCTTTTATTCAATATCTTTGCCTAAACGTAGAGCTGTTGACAAATGCTTCTGGCAGGATTACAACAGAGTGACTTTTCTCTTTTTTCACTGTTTGGTTTTCTCAGTTTCGGACTAAAGAGCTCTCATTGACCCTGCAGCAGAACAATAGTTTTTAATTTATTCCCATGCCTGTTGATGGAAGATAGTCAAACAGCGCAGCCTGTATTCCAAACACCCTGCTGGCCGCCATCTCTGGCAGAGAAGGGAAGCTCTGACAGTTTTACTGGGGGATCTCACTGCTGGCAAACAGGCACAAACTTCAGAGAAATATGCCTTCTAGTCTGGAGGTTTTCATTAGCACTTGTGGTTTTTAATGAAGAACCTATCACTTACTATGTATGTGCACATTACAGCTATTACATGGTAGCTAATCTTTTAATTAGGGCAATTCAAGTGCTTAATTTATAGTTTGCCTGTTGCAATACAGTATGTACAGTATATATAATGTAATTGGTTGGTGATTATGTTAAAGGTAGTACTGCCAGCATATGAGCTCTTCAGATTTAATGGGATAAAGAAAAATAGAGCAGTAGGAGAACACCGTATCCTCAATAAAAGTAAAACTAAATGGAGCAGAGTTCAATGAAGGAATAATGAATAGCTGATAGTAAAACTGAGACAAACACATTCTTTCAAGGGATTGTAAAATTCAAATGTTCTCGACTTTCAAAACAAAACTCAATACAATCCTGAAATATCATTGAATGTCATAAAATTACACAAATGCTTGATACAGATTGAGTAGCATGATAAAAAGTAATGTATACACCTACAAGGAAATACTACGCATATACATTGTGCAAATTGCGCAGGGGCATCCTTGGACTTACGTGTCTTATCATGGAAACTCGGATTCCAGATGACCAATTTGATATCCTTTGTACTTTGTACATATCGTAGTCCTGAGAAAGATTAGCAGGTAAAATTCTTGTTTCTTGTTCTGTCCTCACTAAATCCTTCCTTGTCAATGAGGTAATTGATTCAGATCTGTGATTTCAGTAAATCCCTTTAATTCAGGCTTATAGCAAATTTAAATTGAAATGTTAATTACAGGAATTAAAGCATAAACTGACATAACCCAAGCACTGTACATTATCCAAAAACAAAAAACACCATAACCCCTGAGAAGCATGGTGGTGGAAGCTTCATGCTGTGGGTATGTTTGTCTGCAGCAGGCCTTGAAAGGCATGTGAGATTAGAGGGTAAAATAAATGCTGCAAAAAAACAGGAAAATCCTGGAGGAAAATATTTATATTCCTGCAAGTCAATGACCATAATCATAAAGCCAAAGCTACACGGGAATGGATTAAAAGCAGGCACCTCATTTATAAAGCTTGCATACACACAAGAAGAGGCTTGTAATGTGTTTACAGAACTTCCCGTGCAAACGTCGGGATTTATAAAAGAAAACTTGACAAGAAAGTTTGAGTATATTTAAAGCAACTCTGCCCCATGTGTACTCAACATTTCTGAGAAAATGGGCAATGACGACACTCTTGATCAAGCAGGGAAATGCAGCCAAACCAGTGAAATGACGACTCACAAAAATAATGATTCATATCACTGAGTTGTTATTATAATGTGTGTTGACATGACAAACATATTATACCTCAAAAGTGATGAATATTAATGCAGAAATTGTATTTTAGTTCACTTTAAAGAGGGTCAATGCATATTTGCACTGAAGAACTTTTTTGGTTTTTAATCAGTTTACATTGGCTACCTGTTGTTACTTCCCATGGAGCTGGCTGATGGGTCAAGAATATCTTAGTCAAGTTTCAGCCCATCATGGAAGCACTGACTGTCTGAGTAGGCACTACATACAGTTTTCACTTGATGTATAATAATAAAACATAACATATTTTTGCCAACATAAAAAGTCATTTTGCAACAGTGTCAAGCCCTCCTAATGTAATGTGGTCACTTTACTGCACTCATATTGCAATAAGGGCATCTAGCAAGAATGAAGCTGCTTCTGTTAATTGTAAACATTCCATTAACTTTCTTCTTCTTCTTTTCACTGCTTCTCTTAGAGGTTGCCACAGTAGATCATCTTTTTTCCTATTTTCCTGTCCTCTGCATCTTGTTCTGTCACACCCACCACCTGCATGTCCTCTCTCACCAGATCCGAAAACCTCCTCTTAGGCCTTCCTCTTTTTCTCTTGCCTGACAGCTCCATCCCTAGCATCATTCTTCAAAAACAACCAGCATCTCTCCTCTGCACATGTCCAAACCAACACAGTCTCATCTCTCTGACTTTGTCTCCCAATCGTCCAGCCTGAGCGACCCTCTAATGTACTCATTTCTAATCCTGTCCATCCTTGTTACATCCAATGCAAATCTTAATGTTTTTAACTCAGCCACTTCCAACTCTGTCTTCTGTTTTCTGGTCAGTGCCACCGTCTCCAACCCATATAACATAGCTGGCTTCATTACCATCTTGTACACCTTTCCTTTCTCTCTTGCTGGTACCTGTCTGTCAAAAATCACACCCAACACTGTTATCCACCCACTCTACTCTGCCTGTACTCTCTTTTACACTTCTCTTCTACACTCCCCATTACTTTGTACTGTTGCTGCTAAGTACTAAGCAAACATCCATTTTTGCCAACTCTGCTCCCTGCATACTCACCATTCCTCTGAACCCCCTCTCTTTCACGCACATATTGTCTGTCGTGGTCCTTCCTGCCTTCATTCTACACCTCTCTAGGACATACCTCGACCTGCTCCCTCCTCTATTTACAGATCATAATGTCAACTAAAAACATCATAGTCCATGGAGACTCCTGTCTAATCTCCTCTGTCAACCTGTCCATCACTACTGCAAATAAGAAATAGCTCAGAGTTGACCCCTGATGTAATCCCACCTCAACCTTAAACGTATCCGTCACTCCTACCACAGTCACACTTCCCTCGTACATATCCTGTACCAGTCTTAGAAACTTGTCTGCCACTCTCGACTTCCTCATACAGTTCCACAACTCTTCTCGAGGCACCCAGTCATATGCTTTCTTCAGGTCCACAAAGACACAATGCAACTCCTTCTGGTCTTCTCTATACTTCTCCATCAACACCTCAGACCCAACATCGCATCATACTGCTGATCACTGATTATCACCTCCCTTCTTAACTTAACTTCCACTACTCTTTCTCATAACTGTATGCTGTGGCTGATCAGTTTTATCACTTTGTAGTTTCTACAGCTGTGCACGTCACCCTTATTCTTAAAAATTGTTAGCACTACATTTATCTTCCACTCTTAAGGCATCGTCTCACTTTCCAAGATGGCATTAAACAATCTGGTTAAAAATTCCAATGCTATCTTCTCCTAAACACCTCCATGCTTTCACTGGTATGTCATCTGGACGAAAGGCTTTCCAATTCTTCATCCTTTTCATAGCTGTCCTTACTTCCTCTTTGTTAATCCATTGCACTTCTTGGTTCACTATCTCCACATCATATAAATTCTCTTTCTCTCTCATTCTCTTGATTCATTTCAAAGTACTCTTTCCATCAGTTCAACGCTTTCATCGCTTGTGAGTATATTTCCATCTTTGTCTTTTATCCCCTGTGGGGTACAGTCCGGACACAGACAGGCAGATATGTTGGTTCACCACACACGTTTTATTTTCAATACTATTTACAGTGCACAACCTAGTGCCGCAGCACCAATCACCCCTTCAAGTTCTGGCCAACACAATGCCTTGCTCATTTCTTAGACTGCCTCCACTCCTCTCCTTCGAGCTCCGTCCACTTCCACCCGACTGTTGCCGTCGACTGGAGGGAGGCGGCCCCTTTTATGCACGCCCGGATGGGCTCCAGATGCTTCCTGAGGAACCTCTGCCGACACACCCCCGTGTGGCAGAAGCACCAACTGTGTAGCCGGAAGTCCTCCGGGTGTTCCTGCTCCTCTTACCCCCAGCACTTCCTGGTGTGGCGGAAGTGCTGAGGTCCAGGGCTCCCAAGGCATTGGGGCACCCCCTGGCAGTGACCACGGGCCCCCACAGGGTTGGGCTTCCAAGCCTTCTACCCGTGGCCCCCAAAGGAACCAGGGCAGTTGCCCCCAGATGGTCTGGGGAAGGCGCAAGCCCTCCTCCGGTCCTCCTGGGCGTCCCGGCCAGGTCGCCACCCCAGCCACCTCTGACACCCCCTAACTTGCTACTCATGTTTCTCAGCTCAGTTCCTCTATCTAACCAATCAGTACAGGTCCTTTTCTTCTTCCTTAGTGTTCAACCTTTCATACAACTCATGATACCCCTTTTATTTAGCCTTCACCACCTCTCTCTTTACCTTAAGCATTATCTCCTTGTACTCCTGTCTACTTTCTTCATTTCTCTGACTATCCCACTTCTTCTTCACCAGCCTGTTCCTCTGTATACTCTCCTGAACTTCCCCATTCCATCACCAGGTTTCTTTGTCCTCATTCCTCTGTCACACCAAGCACCCTTCTAGATGTCTCCCTTACTACTTCTGCTGTAGTATTTCATAACTCTTCACAGCCACCTATAGCCTGTCTTACCTCCTTCCTGAACTCCACCTTACAGTGTTCCTTTTTCAACTTCCACCATTTGATCCTTGGCTTTTCCCTCAATCTCCTCCCTTCTTGCTCTCCAACGTCATCCTACAGACCACCATCCTGTGCTGACTAACTAAGCATTCCCCTGCCACCACTTTGCAGTCTCCAATCTCATGTGCACTCCACTCTTGTACATCACTCTGTGTTGCTCCCTCTTCTTAAAATATGTATTCACCAGATTCACATCATCCTTTTCACAAACTCCACTACAATCCACAGTGTAACCTACTCATCTCCTCCTTATCTCCTTTGTTCCCGTCACCGACATGTCCATTAAAATCCACTCCAATCACCACTCTCTCTCCCCTGGGTACACTATCCACCACTTCATCCAGCTCACTCCAGAAATATTCTTTCTTATCCATTGCACACCCAACTTGTGAGGCATATGCACCAATAACATTCATCATCACACTTTAAATTTCCAGTTTCATAATCAACACTCTATACAACACTCTTTTCAGCACCAAAACACTCTTGACGTACTATTCCTTAAGGATAACCCCTACCCTATTTATCCTCCCATCTACAGCATGGTAGAACAATTTGAACCCACCTCCGATATACCTGGCCTTACTCTCCTTCCATTTGGTCTCTTGAACACACAATATATTGACCTTCCTTCTCTCCAACATATCAACTCGCTCTCTTCCTTTACCAGTCATACTGCCAACATTCAAAGTTCCAACCCTCTTTTCCACTCTCCCAACCTTCCTTCTTTCTTCCTGCCTCCGGCTGCAGCTTTCCCCTCTTCTTCTCCTTTGGTCAACAGTAACCCAATTTCCCAAAGCACCCTATTGGGTAACAGTATTAGCAGCCGTTGTTAATCTGGGCCTCGACTGATGTGGTATGAAAATCTGTATTGTCCACATATTGATCTGGCAAAATTTTACACTGGATGCCCTTCCTGACACAACTCAACCCATTTATTCGGGCTTTGGACCAGCACGAAGAAACACACTGGTTTGTGCATCCCCTGTAGCTGGGTTCCATTAACAAACAAGTCAAATATGATGCCAAAATGAGACTGACAAACATCATGTCTCAGTGATCTTGGCCAACCCATTATTCATTTATTTTGAGGCAAACTAGCTTTGGCAGATGTGACAGTAATGTACGTGGTGATTGGCTTGTTGGTGAGGTAACTGGCTGAACCGTTGGTGTTTCATTTGGCCTATACTGCTCATTGTATCAGCAATCATGTCATTACATGTGCCAAGTGATAATGGCTACCAGCTCAGACCTTACAACTTTCCTGGACCTCCAGAACACAGATAAGAGGCACTATAATGCCATGAATTATCTTGTGTGCTGAATTGCAGAGCTCAGCCACATGCTCTTGAATGTAAGTGGTAGAGTCTCGACATGTAAAGAGGAAGGCTGCTCTACCAGCGAATGAATGTCTGCAGCATCGTGACTGTATATGTATGAGGTTGATTAGCATTGAGGTGTCTTCTTGAACACACATTTAAAAGATGATTGGGATTTATGAAGGTAAAGTGCATACAAATGTGTGTACACCAGGTTTATAAATCTGATTTTTTTCAGCACACGCATTTTCCTGTTTTTTGCTGTGCTCATATTTTCATGATCAAATTTACACCCAATTTTTTAAATGAGGCCCCAGGAGTGGCCGAGTCACAGTATATTTATAAAGCTTTGTGGCTTGTGCCCACAGACTCAACACTGTCATGCCTGCCAAAGGTGCATCTACTAAATATTGTCTTGAAGGGAGTGAAAACTTATAAGATCAATTATTTTGCGTTTTATATTTATAATTAATATCCACCACTTTGACGTGGAAGATTCTTTTTCTGTTGATCAATATTGAAATCTGTTTGTGATTCATTGTTTCATAATAAAGTAAGAAAGCTTCCAAAAGGGTGAATACTATTTACTGTATTTGTACATTAATAGCTTTATAGGAGTGTGGCTGAGCTCTACGTACCCATTTTCTCACCTTTGATGGTCATACAGCACTGACAGTCCACTCATTTACTACATATGGAATGCTGCAGTGTCTTTAGTACCCAGTTTGCTACCAATTGGGCTGCCACAGCATCCTCATTACCCCCTTTGGTGCTGCAGCATCCTCAGTACACTCATTTGCCACAAATGGAGTGTTCCAGTACATCCATTACCCCCTGTCTAGTGGCCTTATCCTAGATTCTTCATAAGAATCTTCTGAAAATATGGTTACGATTTTAGGATCAATATTGAGTGGCTTTATATGGTTTCTTTGAAGAAACTGATTTTGTTCTCCTCACCGAACGCAGAAGGGGTCAGAACAACTGAGCATGGAGGAGTATTTTCCAGTAAAGACGTACTTCACACAGCACTGAAGATGTTCCCACAGAGAGAGCGTGGCTGTTAGTTAACATTCCTCTGAGATGGTCTTTAAGAATCTGCCCTTCGCCCCTGGAGACGCTTGTAATAAATGTTTAAGGAGTCATAAATCTTAGCATTATTTGGTCTTCCTTCCAGCTGGGGGGATAGAGTTCGGGTGAGTTTGGGACACAAACATTTTTCAAAGCACCTCTTAGAAGAAAAGAGACACACATGAGTGGTTGAAAATCTCAGCCTATCCCTCTTCATGGCAGAGGGTGACAGTAAAGAGTAGTGTTATTAAAGGTACTGTTGTTTTTAAAAAGAAAAAGAAAGTTGGCAAATTACAGATAATAGAAGTTTTGCTAAAGCAACTGAACTTGTGACCTCCTAACCTAGAAACCAAACACAGAGAATTCTTAATTACATACAGTCTTGATTTATATTCTTGTGGCTTTTTTAACTTGAATCAGGAGTGGGTCATATGGTAAGAAATGATTAGGGTGGGCTTTGTGTAGTACTGTTAATTTTAAAGTGATTGATTTTGGATAAGGACTTAGATACAAGTCCAGCAGGTACCCTCATAGTGAGAAAGACAGTATGCCATTTTTACTTGTCAATGCTGTGTTCTACAAAAACCTTAGCAGATGATACCATTAATCCTGTTTTGGTAAAAGCTGAAGTAACCAAGCTGTTTTTCCAAACACAGTACAAGTCCCGGCTGTTTGCTGTATGTCAAAAGAAAGACTTAAAACCAGACTGAGTGATTTCCATGTCAATCAAATGTATCCATCCAATCAACAGTAAGATAAAAATTTGATAATGAGAAGGCTGGCTTACAGGCATTGGACTTTCAAGGTCAAAAAAGTGAACGGTGAGCTCCGCTGTTGCAATAAAAGAGAAGAACAATTAATTATTAAAGCAGGAATCAATGCTACACGAAAGTCTTTCAAATTTACACAGTCTTATTCTCCCATGATTGAGGAGCTGTCATCTCTTACTCTTTCAGCATGCCTGATTGGTGAACCCATTGGTTTCCAATTGGTTTTCTGAAACCCCTTGACTACAGAATGGTGGTTGCCATTGAATTAGATATTTGACATCTAAACCAATCAGCTGCTCCAGTGATGATTTAGGTGTGTCATATTCAATGAGGTCAATATTTATAAAACAAAAAGTCATGAATGCTTGTAATTATTTTGAACACTTTGCAGAGATCTTTTTTTTTTTCACTTTTACATTAAAGAGTCATTTTCTGTTGACCAGCATAAAAAAAGCCAAATTGAATCTACTGGGGTTCAATGTTGTGTAACAATAAAATCTGCAAACTTCTAAGGGGGTGAATATTTTTTATAGATACTATATATAACACAAATAAATGTAAAATATGTAGGATGGACACACAGTAGTTCACACTTCTTCATAGCCCCTTGGACTTAAGTTTAACATGTCTCTTTGTGCAGTCCTCCCTTTGTCTGAGGAGCTTTTTGTTCCAAATATTTCAGTTTTTCTCCCACATTACAAAGTTGTGTAAGTCAGACTGAAGTACAGCTCTTATATATGGTGGCCCCGAAGGGCAAGTGGCAAAAAATGTAAAGGTGTGACGCACACAATTAAACAAAGAGACGTGCACACTTAAGGTGACGCACACATTCAAACGAGGTGATGCGCAGAACCTCTTTTGAATGTGCGCGTCACCTTAAGTGTGCACGTCACCTTTTTTAATTGTGCACTGTTGCCAGCCTTAAACAGTGTCAGCCAGCAGCTTGGTTGTCTGGTGAAGAATGAAGGAGAGGTGCTTCTGTTGTTTGGTGATTGACCAGAAGCCTAATCTGTGCCGGTTCAAGAATTTTAAGTATAACCAAAGTGGGACACTTGGCTAGGCTTTGCTGAAGCATGGCAATTGGTGAATGAGCGGCCTCATTTCCAAATCTTCCTAGATGGAGTTTGGATGGTGCGAGAACGAAGGTGAGTCAACTTCATTACCTAGGCCAGGCAGACTCTCTGGAGGAGGGGTCAGATGACATGATGGATTTCCATGAACTAAATAACATTGCAGCGATCGGTATGGACAGAGCATCTAGGACTAATTATCAATCGAATGCTTTTCCCAGGAGGGCAAGAAATGCGAACGTGGGGAACTTAGTTACTTCAAAGGGAACTCCTGGCATGTTTTTTTCCGATGAAGCAACATGTAAAGAAATGGATCTAAAGGATGGTTGCCTGTGGTTAATGAACTGTTTGTGATAGTGAGTATTTAAAACTGTCTTGTTAAAAGTTAACAGTGTAAGAATCAGGACGCAAACTGATGCAGGAGCGGCCATGTCTGTAACTTCTGAGACATTGTACTAGTTTAGCAAGTTTCCATTGTGTCCAACGGATGTTGCATTAAAAACATATACATCAGAAAATTTTGTAGTTTTGGGAAAGTTACTGGTAAATGTAGAAAATGAGGGAAAAATGATTCAGTTGCCACTATTGGTTGTAAAAGGGGCTGGAGGTGCTTCAATCAGGCAAAACTGGCTTCCTTATTTAAGGCTAAAAGAGAGTGGTCTAAATTCAAGGATAGAATACAAGGTGTCTTTTAAATGCTCTTCCAATTTTAGCAGCAGATATTGCTCAAGTGACAGCTGGAGATTCCATGTTGAAGAAGGTGAAATTCTACAGTATACACTTAGAGGGTGGCCAGAGTATATAAGTGAGGATGAACTGAAGCCTTATTGCAGAGCTCACAGTAGGGAATGATTGTGTGCATTTGGGGGTTGAGAGTGGTAATTCCAGCATCGTTACATAGTACCCTACTGGACAAGTTACATGAGGAACACTTAGGAATAGTAAAAATGAATATGTTAGGCCAGAGAGTCATTTTTTTGAGCCAGGACTGGATCGGTGGCTGTGTGCAGATCCTGCCATGAAAATAGGAATCTGCCAGAAAAATTATCTTTACATTCTTGGAGTTGGGTTCAAAGGCCCTGGCAGAGGCTTCATTTAGATTTTTGTGAAAAACATGGACAGATGTTTTTGGTGTTAGTGGATGCCTATGCTAGGTGGTCGAGATTGGAAAGATGAATTCCACTACCACTAGGCTGGTTGAGATTTTGAGAAAATTATTTGCTGCCTATGGTCTTCCAGAAGAAATACTATTAGACAATGGTCCACAATTCAAGTTAGCTGAATTTGCCAAGTACCTTAGACTAAATGCAGTACGAAAAAGACTTCAGCACCGTATTGTCTGCAAAGAAATGGAGCTGCAGAATGTATGGTGCAAACATTCAAATTATAATTGGAAAAACAAACAGGGTGTCTGGGATCATTAGAGCAAAAGATAGATACTTTCTTATTTGCTTATTGTACCACACCACATGGCACAACAGGAAAGACCCCTATGGAGCTGTTTCTGAATTGACAGGTATGGACCCTGCGGTCAATAATGAAGCAACTGTTTTACAAAGTAATGAAAGAGAAACAAGAGGATACTGAAAAATAAAGGAGAAAATAAAGAATTTATGCCCTAACAGAGTGTGTAAGTTTCAATGCACCAGGCTCAAGTTGGGTACCAGATAAAATTATAAACAAATTGGGCAATGTCCTGTATCTTGTACAGGTAAAAGGCAAGGTGATGAAATGGCATCTAAACCAATAGCCACAGAGGTGGAATCTGAACTGGATGTAGAAGCGGGAACTGGTGCAGCGGAATGGGAAACATCCATACCCATTACTGCTGATGTTACCGAGTCAGAAGCTACCGGGGCTGAGCTGGATGCAAATGAGGAGAATAATAGTAATTTCAGGCAAAGTGTTATTGTTCTGGCAGATGTGTCTGAAGAGAGTCTCAGGGCTCATCCGAAATGGATAAGAAAGCCTTCTGAGAGGCTGATGTTAAAACTGTCATTTTGATTAGTGAGGGAGAGTTGGATAGGGCTTCTTTGTTGTGTTGCTTGAATTTTAACAGGACTTTTATTTTGCCAATAAAAGGGGTGTTCATTCCATTTTTATACCAGACCTGGGTTAGAGTATATCAATATAAAAGTAATACATCTGTCCAACGTTAATTAGATTGCATCAGAATGTTCTTTTATTGCATCAAACTGTTGTTATATATATTGAAGATCATGTCTGAAATTAAGCAGTTGACAATTGGACTTGTCTCTGGACTCCTGTTCATTTTTGTGAGTGCTGCTCTTCATCAAGTTACTTACTTGGGGCACAACAATACCTATGCTGCATATGTAAATATTAGAGTGTGAATTTTTCCTACATTAATTTGGCATGCAATTGTACTATATTTCTGTTTAAGAAAAAAAAAGTTCAGAACATAGAAAGATGGATCTTCATGGTTTGTAGCTATTGGTGCAGAAATAGGAACATACAGGGAGATTCTAATAGACAAGGCCCCGAGTTATGATGTGTTAGTGACGTAATAATGAAGTGATAGAAATGAAATAAACACAGTGCATACCTCAATAGATGTGTAAATGATCCAATTTCATTCGGTATTGAAAATGGTTGTCTTCTTCTTACAAACACAGACAGACACGGCGCAACTTATTGGCAAAGGTATCAGCCAGCATTGTAGGGGTGATGGTAGCAATTTCCTGTTCAGTGTTTTGCTGTAATTGTTCCAGTGTATGAGACTTGTTCTTGTACACTTCTACTTTCAGCACCTTCCAAAGGAAGAAATCTGGAGGTGACAGGAACGGAGAACGAAGTGGCCATGCTCTCTTTGAAATGACCTGATTGCAAATAAACAATTCAATTTGTGCCATGCTGTGAGCTGATGTGTGACAGGTGTGGTCTATGGCCGGCTTGTCATCACGGCCAATACCTGCGCTACTTTCAGCACCTTCCAAAGGAAGAAATCTGGAGGTGACAGGAACGGAGAACGAAGTGGCCATGCTCTCTTTGAAATGACCTGATTGCCAATAATCAATTCAATTTGTGCCATGCTGTGAGCTGATGTGTGACAGGTGTGGTCTATGGCCGGCTTGTCATCACGGCCAATACCCCCAGGCCGCAAGATGGAGCTCTTCCTGCAGCATGGAGGTGCCCCAGATACCAGCAGGGAATCATGGACTTTGGAGTTTTCCCCTACAAACCTGCTGGATACCCAAGGGGCCAGCAGAGGACGCTGCAGGGAGGCATAGAGAGTCATATGTGCCCTATAACCCGGAAGTGCATCATAGGCAGAGCGACAGCAGAAGTGACATACTTCCAGGATGAAGAAAAGGACTTTTTATCTGATTCGGAAGTGATAAGGATCACATGAACTGGGGATTGGAACACTTTCGGGTCAGGGACTTTAAAAGGACAGTGACAGCTCCCAGACGGCGAGCTGAGCTGGGTGAAAGGGTGGCAACGCGTCTGGGAGTGGTGGAGAATTTATTGTGATTGATTATTGTTTTATTGTATGAGTATTGTGGAGGAGAGGGTGCTTTGTGCACTGTTATTAATAATAAAGTCAACTTATTGGACTTTTACTTGGTGTCTGACGAGTGATCAGAGGGTTCGAGGGGTCAAGAGAGACCCAATCTGTCACACAGGTTATTCCATCTTGCTGGAAATAATCTTTACTGATCTTACGATCATCCAGTTCATTCACAAATAAGTCAAAAAGATCGCCATGCCTCACTTGTTTGTACATTTATCCAGGAATACTGTGATCTTTATTTTGTTTGGATTGCTTCAAGAGAGAGAGACTGACTTTATTAATCCCAAGGGGAAATTCACATACTCCAGCAGCAGCATACTGATTAAAAAAAATATATACAGTATATTAAATTAAAGAGTGATAAAAATGCAGGTAAAACAGACAATAACTTTGTATAATGTTAACGTTTACCCGGCCTGGGTGGAAATGAAGAGACGCATAGTGTGGGGGAGGAACGATCTCCTCAGTCTGTCAGTGGAGCAGGACGGTGACAGCAGTCTGTGGCTGAAGCTGCTCCTCTGTCTGGAGATGATCCTGTTCAGTAGATGCAGTGGATTCTCCATGATTGACAGGAGCCTGGTCAGTGCCCGTCGCTCTGCCATGGATGTCAAACTGTCCAGCTCCATGCCTACAATAGAGTCTGCCTTCCTCACCAGTTTGTCCAGGAGTGCGGTGCCCCTCTTCTTTATGCTGCCTCCCCAGCACACCACCGTGTAGAAGAGGGCGCTCGCCACAACCGTCTAATAGAACATCTGCAGCATCTTATTGCAGATCTTGAAAGACGCCAGCCTTCTAAGGAAGTATAGTCGACTCTGTCCTCCCTTGCACAGAGCATCAGTATTGGCAGTCCAGTCCAATTTATCATCCAGTTGCACTCCCAGATATTTTTAGGTCTGCACCCTCTGCACACAGTCACCTCTGATGATCACGGGGTCCATGAGGGGCCTGGGCCTCCTAAAATCCACCACCAGCTCTTTGGTTTTACTTGTGTTTAGCTGTAGGTGGTTTGAGTCGCACCATTTAACAAAGTCCTTGATTAGCTTCCTATACTCCTCCTCCTGCCCATTCCTGATGCAGCCCACAATAGCAGTGTTGTCAGCGAACTTTTGCACATGGCAGGACTCCGAGTTGTATTGGAAGTCCGATGCGCTGAACAGGACCGGAGAAAGTACAGTCCCCTGTGGCACTCCTGTGTTGCTGACCACAATGTCAGACCTGCAATTCCAGAGACGCAAATATTGAGGTCTGTCTGTAAGATAGTCCACGATCCATGCCACCAGGTATGAATCTACTCCCATCTCTGTCAGCTTGTCCCTAAGGAGCAGAGGTTGGATGGTGCTGAAGGCGCTAGAGAAGTCCAGAAACATAATTGTTACAGCACCACTGCCTCTGTCCAAGTGGGAGAGGGATCGGTGTAGCATATAGATGATGGCATCCTCCGCTCCCACCTTCTCCTGGTATGCGAACTGTAGAGGGTCAAGGGCGAGGCAGACGTGTGGGCTCAGGTGGTGGTGAAGAAGCAGTCGCTCCATGGTCTTCATCAGATGTGACGTCAGAGCGACAGGCCGGAAGTCATTCAGCTCACTAGGACGTGATACCTTTGGGACTGGGGTGATGCAAGATGTTTTCCAAAGCCTAGGGACTCTCCCCTGTTCCAGGCTCAGGTTGAAGATGTGCTGTAGAGGACTTCAGCAGTCGTGGCGATACTCCATCTGGACCCGCTGCTTTGCTGGCACGAAGTCTCCTCAGCTCTCTGCTTACCTAGGCTGCTGTAATTGTGGGTGGGGATGTCTCTCCTATGCTGGTATCGGCAGAAGAATGGGTGGAGGGTGCAGTACTCCAACGTGACAGTGGGTTAGGGTGGTCAAACCTGTTAAAGAAGTTGTTAAGACAGTAATACTCAGGGCCTCACCCATTAGAATCACCCTGTAGAACATTTTGAATAACCCCTGTGTAAGACATTCATTCATTAGATGATACATACATTTTAAATTTGTCTTTAGGGGCTTTTTGGGATTTATGTTTATTATTGATTTTATTTTCAAGCTATTTTTTATGTCATGTCAAGTAGCCATGATTGTCGCATCAGTTGTCATTTGCAAATATGATGACAGCTCTACATAGCATTATTTCTTAGCTGCATAAATCTCAAATTCTTTAGCATTAGTTAGTTTGCTTATCAAGTGTTCCAAATGCTAGGTTTCATTATGCGATTTTGATCTTTGCTTTATTTTTGACTTTGATTTTTAGTTTGCTCCAGTACTTTGTTCGCCGGAATATTTTTTTTTTCTTCTGGTTTTGACCCTGCATTTCTGAACTGTGATTCTCATTTTGCGTTATTATATCCTGGTCCTATTCTTTCTCTTGCAATAATTCCTGGAGACACTGTATTATATCAAAATTAAGGTTTAAACAGCTAAGTAGGTAAGGATTATTCTACTTTCCACTTCAAATAGTTTTTATAAGTGTATTTTTTCATAGATGTTGCATTTAGTCCACATTATCACCCTCTCAGGGCATTGTTAGTTAATACATAAAATGCAAAATAATAATTGAACACAGAATAGCCATAACACCGATGAGCCATGGTGAAGGAGAGACATAACACTTCAATATCTGAGCTGGAGAATCATTATGTATATATGAAATATTTGAACTGAATGGCAATATCTGCTAACATTTGCTCCTTATTGTTGATAAGATCAACCTCAGTAAAATGTTTACTACTGAATGAGCCTGAGCCAAATAGCTGATGATGGCCTTTTGCAGTGATTCTCAATTAAAACTGGTGAATATGAATAATTACATGACTGACACTTTATTTTTTCCTCCCCCAGTGAACCTTGTGGACTTCTGTGGACAAACCATCCAGAAAGATGGGATGATTGTGAACTCTCACCGTGAGTCTCGCAAGTATTACTTTATTGCGGCCAATACAGACTGCAGCCTCACCATGCAGGCTTTGTCCTCCAAGGATAAGGTCCAATTTCACTTTCGCTTCTTCTTGGTATACAGTCTACTGCGTATCTCCTCTCCAAATCATCCTAGTACTCTGTCCCCCTTGCAGCCTCCGACCAACAGTCCACTGTCAGCAGATCCGAGAAAGCCCGCAGACCCTTGTACCTCAGGATCTTATGTGCAGTTCTATGATGGGAAGGACAGGAATGCTTTGCCAATTGGTCTACCTTTGTGTGGGAAAAGCATTCCGAGGCCCATTTTGTCTACAGGAAACTATCTGACCCTTCGTCTGGTGACCAGAGGACAGCAGCCACGGGTTGACTTTGTTGGAGACTTCACATCTTTTAGACTCGGTATGTAAATGTTAGTCCTCAAAATTTTGCTTTTTTCCTAAGTGGGTGGCAGAATAATCCAAATAATGTTAAATAATTATTTTTACTTCTATTTCGGCAATGCCATTTTGTCACCAAATTGTGGTTCTGGGTTTCATGGGTACCGTCATTTGTGTGTTTGATTTCTGAACATGGTTCCTAGATATGTGTTGCACATGCCATATAACTTGTGACATCATGGTGGCCAATTACAATATATGAGAATTTTGGGTGCATTAAGAAAGGTCCAAACATTGTTGGAGGATAAAAGAAATATTCCTTGCAAGACAATGAATCCTGGATTTAATTTTGGGTTTGTTTAATGACTGTGAATTTAGAAATCTCACATAAATTTAGATTTCCTGTCTCTGACTCTAATAATTCTAAAAATCATTCCATTCAAGGCTCTGCTTTCCTTATGAGTTTCTGACTATATAACTTTAAATGAAGAACATAATGTAATTATTATTTTAATGCAACATTTAAAGATATAGGTTGTTGAATTAATATAGAGGGTAGAGTGCTGCTTAGTCAATGCCAGTGTGAAGCTTATACATTCTCCTAGTCTGTATGGTTTTTCCCATTTCCAGATTCCTCTTACATCCCACAGATGTGTAGGTTCTATTGACTGGTAATTGTATATTGGCCTGGTTTTATTTCATGTGGACAGGTGTGTGAGTGTGTGTAATGGAGTGGGTTCTCACTCAGTGTTGGTCCCTGGCCATCAAGCCCTACAAAACTTGTCTATCCTAATCAGGGAACTTCTTCAAAATGAGTTCAACTCGTGTTTTGAATGTTCTCAAAGACCTACTGTACATCACACCACCTGGTAACGTTTTACATTTGTCTATGGTTCCCTGTGTGAAGAAGAAGTTTCAAACATTTGCTTAAATTTCTGCAGTTAATAAGTTCCCATCTGTTTCCTTGAATTGTTGTTGAACAACTCATTTCAAAGTAACGGCACCTTAATAATTTCAAACAATTCAAACATGGCATCTGCCCTTACTATCACTAACACAAGTTTGTTTCTTTTTTTTTATGATCCAAAGTGAGGATTTTCTAGACATGTGTGCTCTTATAGACATGTGGGATGAAATAACTCAATACAGTAAAGAGTAATGGCAGCAATAGACCACATGGCCATGACCCTGGGAAAACAATACAAAATGGTGGTGGCTGAAAAAGCTTTCCAATCTAAAATGGTGCTAAGCTAGTATGCTCAACGCAATGGTAAAATTCAATAATTGAACAAGTAGCAAATTTAAAATTCATTGTTTTCTATTAATCTCCTTACCATTACACTTGGGTTGTAAAAACAGTGCTAAAAGCATTAGTCCCGTCTTTCACTCGGGCAGTGTTATAGATGCATGTTGTGTAAGACACGGGGATTACTCAGGCTGTAAAAGTGCCAACAGCGTTATTGTTGAGATTTACACAACAGTATAAGCATGTCTTACATAGCGTCAGGCCTGACAGTTGCCCGGGCAACGGTATAGACATGTCTTCTCCTAGCCTCATAATGGCCCCGCATAAGAATTGCTTCTTATCAACAGTGATGATGACGTGAATCTGTCTTCAGGCAGTGAAATTGAAATGGTCAGTGAAACCAAAAGTGACTCTGTCATGACACTGCACTGACATGTGCAGTGTGCTGTTTATATTATTTTTATTTATCATTATTATCATTATTTGTATTATTATGTTATTATACTTTCTACACTTTGTACTTTCAGTGTTTTGCACGTTTTACAGTAGAATGATGAGATTTAATTAAAATGTAATTTTTCAAGCCAAAACATTTTATATTATATACATTTTTTAAATATAATGCTAAGGAGGTTAAACCTTACTTGTCATAAAAAATAGAAATAATTAGAAATTTCAGCAATAGGGAGACAAAATAAACAAAAAACCCTTATTGTGCATTACAGGTCATCTTAAGAAAGGAACTAAATATCATTGCCTTATGGACAAGCCCCTAAGGGCCTGCTATGCAGTTCTGGTCCTTTGTTGATGTCAGTGCCTTCTTAGCTAGCTAGCTCATAAGGAGCATGCATTGAGCACCACAATGGAAAAAAGAACAACTTCTGAGCACACCTTTATGGGATAGTTAAAATGTTGGTGTGACATATTAGGACAATGCAGAGATTATCTAATCAAATGAGCTAGGATTTAAAAGACAAACAACATGACAACTTTGCTGACAATCTGTAGGAAGAGAAAGATGTATATATTAGAACATTAGCATAAATAGCCATAAAAATAATTAACAGCTTCTGAAACATTAGATTTAGCATAAAATAGAATGTCAAGCAAATAAGATATGTCAAACAAATAGTTAAATAAAAAAATCAGTCATATTGCATTATTTTTTAAGCTTGAAGCAGAATTGCTATTGTATGAAAGGAAAGACAGGACAGGAAAAGGATGATGCACAGAAACTGCCGGGAACAGGAGCAGGAGGGGTGTGTGCACCTGTGTTCAGCAAGTTAGTTAAGCTAAGAAATGGTATCAGTGAAAAATGGCCTTGGTGGGCATGCAAGAGGCCAGCTAGAGAGGTGAATCAGCAGAAAAACAATAAAGGGTGTTGCTACAAACGAGGTCAGGATGACGTAATGCATGAAACTAAAATTAGAATATTCAGGCACTAGCATAAATAAATATAGAAGAATATATTAGAAATTAACTTTAGCGCAGAAATTAAGGCAAGTCAAGCGTCTCAAACAAATGATTAAATAAAGGCATATGCCATATTTCTTTTTAATTAAAGCTTAGCTTTGGGCATCAGACAAACCAGCTTAAAAGTCAGAGAAAGAGGAAGTGACAAAAGGAAAGCACATAAATGGAAGAGAGAGAGAGCGTCTGTACTGGCCTTGGCCAGCTAAAGAAATAAGCAAAAACAGAAACTAAAAATGGACAATAGACAGTGAAATAACAGAGGCCAGCTGCAGGGGAAGACAGGAGATAGTAATGGTTTCCATGAGAACTCGAGGTATTAACCGGATAGGTGCAGAAGGGAGTCAGAGAAAAACAACAAAGGAGCAAATTGAGCGAGGTCAGAGTGATAGGAAATTACAATATAAGTTTCGAATTCTGAACTGTTCAGGGCTCAATCTCATTTGGCCGAATTGGATTGAGTCCGTGTTGTTATTTTATTGTAATAAAGCTTTAAAACTCTGTTTGCCTATCCTGAGTCCTAATAGCCTTCATTTTCAGGTAAAAAGCCTCTTGGTGACAATTTTTCACCATGACATCTGACAATGATATTTTGTTTTGTAGTGAAAGATTTGTCTTCCTTGCCTCTTCACAAGTATTGGGATTCTGTGAGCTTTTTTTAAAAGCTTCATTCTTTGTTATTCTGGAATTCCAGACATTCGATTTTGTTTTCCTATCTGTGGTTTACACTCAAAGATGTGCTTGCAGCTTATTACTCATTGAGGTCCTATTTAAAAGAGCTGCATTAGCTTGCCAGCACTCAGTCTTAAAGCTTCTTGATTTCCAGTTCTCAATGTCTTTACTCATAATTCTGTTTCCCTAAGTTTCTGACCTCTTTGTCTGTGTTGTTTCCCTACATCTCATGTGATTTCTTGTGTCCATGCCTTCTAAAACCTATGTGTTTGCTTCCAACTCTTCCAGCAATTTTAAAGTTGTGATATTAGTTCTATTTCTGTTATTGCCTATGTAGGAGCAAGCAAAAAGTGATTGCCCAACTAGATTGCCCAAGCTGAGATTCTTTATCCAAAAGTCTAAGCTATCCTTCATCAAAACCAAGGATCAAAATCAAAAATCAAAGTCACAAACAAAGCAAGGATTCCAAACACCAGAAAGTCAAACAAGAAAGTGCACGCCAACACAGAAAACATGTATTATCCAATTTCAGATACCAGGAAGCGTATGGAGCTGATACCCCAAATGACACATGCAGTGTGATCCCAGATGTCAGAAAATGGCATTGTGGGAAGATGCAAAAATATTTATGGACCCTTTAAACAACTAATTGTAGAAATTAATTCAGCATATACTGTAATAAAGCCCTCTACAGGAAAAATAAAAAGTAAATATTAAAAATGAACCCATATTATGCAGTGTTATCGAGTACTTTGATTGGGTTTTCTTTTTTAATCATGTGCAGTTTGTACCCACATTACTGTAAGTTCAACCCAAAGGTTATTGTCAGACAAAGACAAGCACACAGCCATTTATCTAATGAGTGAGAATCTCAAGCTCAGACCTCCCAAGTGGCCACTTTTGTTATTCAAACTAGTCAAACAAAACATATTAAAACAAAACACAACCATGTCATGGAAATTTTCACATAATACACAATTATATGAAGGGGAAATACACATGAAGTGAAGGTTGGATCGTCCTGTGGGACAGGAAATCTGAAACCCCAGGAGGACCCTGGGAAAATTGTAAAAACAACTGTTGACTGTTGATTAAACCCGAGGCAATTTTATTGAAATATGTACAGTGTATGAAAAATCGAGGGTTTCCACAATGTGATTATAGGTAGGACTGCAGCCACCATGTAATTCCAGGATGATGGGCCATGTGCATTGGAGTTGCACATTCTTCTTTAACTTCAGTATCATCGTACTTTTTAAAATTTGCTCTTAGATTAATGGATGCCTTGTAATTGATTGCTAGAGGCAAAGTTGTTACTAGGATGAAACACTACAGAGAGAGACAGAGAGTGGGGGAAACACGCACACTAGCCAATGAAAAATTAATCTGATGGACTTTGTGAGATGACCTGGGATTAAGAGCACTTAAAAGCAAACATTTGAGAGGCACTTTTCCTCTGCTTAAATCCATTGACTTAGGTCTGGGCACTTATCAGTCTCCTTAGACATCCTGGCTTGGTTAGTGCAGTGTGCTCAGATTCTCTCCGTTAAAAATGGTGATTTATTTATTTTATTTGGGGATACTTGGAGCACACTTAGCTTTGACTTGGTCACACACACTCACACACACAGTATATAAATAAAGTATATGCAGTCTACTTCTATATATATAAAATCCTAAGCCTAAAGTGCAACGGTGAAGTTTTTATGTCACGTTTTGTGTCACACTTTATGTTGGGCTTAGTTTAAAAACTACATATATATGTTTGGTTGGTATCATTCTTTTCAGAATTTATCGAACTTTAATGTGATGTTGTTAGATTTTCAGATTCTTATTCCATTTTTAAATTATAAGCTAAAAAATATAAAGAAATCACGTCTCGTGTGACAGGACTTTATACCAAAAGATTTAACCACCCTGGGGCCGGAAATAAAACACAAAGAGTATGACAGCTGCTGTACAGGCTTTTAAATGTTCGAAGCACCTCACAAGATGCAGATCACGTGGCACGCAGCAGCAGCAAGCCAGCAGTGATCGAGCAAAGAGGAGGTAAAAAAAAAACTGTATTTGTTTCCCATTGTATAACCATTTAAGAGGGGGTTTCAGAGGAGCAACCGCGTCTCCTTGGGGTGTGTGCAGCCCCCCCTCTTCACAACGCGAGTGGCAGAACGAGCGAAGTGAGCAGAGGGGAACCCACTACTGTGTATATATATATATATATATATATATACAGGTGCCGGTCATAAAATTAGAATATCATGACAAAGTTGAGTTATTTCAGTAATTCCATTCAAAAAGTGAAACTTGTATATTAGATTCATTCATTACACACAGACTGATGTATTTCAAATGTTTCTTTCTTTTAATTTTGATGATTATAACTGAAAACTAATGAAAGTCCCAAATTCAGTATCTCGGAAAATTAGAATATCAATTAAGACCAATGCAAAAAAAGGATTTTTAGAAATGTTGGCCAACTGAAAGGTATGAACATGAAAAGTATGAGCATGTACAGCACTCAATATTTAGTTGGAGCTCCTTTGGCCTGGATTGCTGCAGCAATGCGGCGTGGCATGGAGTCGATCAGTCTGTGGCACTGCTCAGGTGTTATGAGAGCCCATGTTGCTCTGATTGTGGCCTTGAGCTCTTCTGAATTGTTGGGTCTGGCGTATTGCATCTTCCTCTTCACAATACCCCATAGATTTTCTATGGGGTTAAGGTCAGACGAGTTTGCTGGCCAATCAAGAACAGGGATACCATGGTCCTTAAACCAGGTACTGGTAGTTTCGGTACTTTGTGCAGGTGCCAGGTCCTGTTGGAAAATTAAATCTGCATCTCCATAAAGTTTGTCAGCAGCAGGAAGCATGAAGTGCTCTAAAACTTCCTGGTAGACAGCTGCGTTGACCTTGGACCTCAGGAAACACAATGGATCAACACCAGCAGATGACATGGCACCCCAAACCATAACTGACTGTGGAAACTTTACACTGGACCTCAAGCAACGTGGATTCTGTGCCTCTCCTCTCTTCCTCCAGACTCTGGGACCATGATTTCCAAAGGAAATGCAAAATTTACTTTCATCAGAGAACATAACTTTGGACCACTCAGCAGCAGTTTTGTCTTTAACCCAGGCGAGACGCTTCTGACGCTGTCTCTTGTTCAAGAGTGGCTTGACACAAGGAGTGTGACAGCTGAAACCCATGTCTTGCATACGTCTCTGAGTGGTGGTTCTTGAAGCACTGACTCCAGCTGCAGTCCACTCTTTGTGAATCTCCCCCACAGCTTTGAATGGGTTTTGTTTCACAATCCTCTCCAGGGTGCGGTTATCCCTATTGCTTGCACACTTTTTTCTACCACATCTTTTCCTTCCCTTCGCCTCTCTATTAATGTGCTTGGACACAGAGCACTATGAACAGCCAGCCTCTTTAGCAATGACCTTTTGTGTCTTGCCCTATATATATATATACTCTTTAATAAAAACCCTATGTGTGTCCAGGTGTCCGTGTGTGTATGTCTTTTGGTGAAGTACGCATGCGCGAGGCTCAGTGCGACACACACGACCGGCATCGTGGATGCACACACACTGGAAGCTGAGCACACAGTGAATGGCGTAGCCGCGCATGATAAGCAAATAAAGGACAGCTGGGGAGCGTGCTGATTAGGTAGTTGCGGCCGCGCACATAAAATCCATTGCTGGGGAGACGCCACGCATACTGTCCCGTGCATGTTTACTAACTAACTATCTACTAACAACATGCCACCCAAAAAAAAAGGACACGCCAAATAGGACAAAAGACTCAAATCGTATATAAGCAACATCTCCTGGAAGAACGGTCAGCTCAGCAAGTAAACATCAACAAAAGAAAGGCTGAAAGACAAAGAAAAATACGAGCAAATAGATCGATTGTAAAAAAGAAAATGAGCGTCAGAATATTCCCCGTATTGATTTGGCTCTATCCTCTACTAATTTACCCTTTACCATAAGAAGGCAACAATTTCCAGTTACATTAACCTTTGCCATAACAATTAATAAAGCTCAAGGGCAAACCTTAGAAAAAGTTGCCATTTACTTGCCAGAACCAGTATTCAGCCACGGTCAGTTATATGTTGCATTATCAAGAGTTAGAAGTTTTACAGATGTTGTTGTCAACGTTGTAGATGGTCCTGAACAAGAGTGTTTACAAAAAATGTTGTCTATAATGAAATTTTATTGAAAAATTTCCTAAGGTAAAAAAATAAAAACATTTTCCTAAATATCTTCTTCATGTATTGTGTATTACAGATTGTTATAAAGTTTTACACTAAGGCAATATTAATTATACTTACTGTATTGTCATATCCGTTTCTATTTTTAATATTATTTTACTTTTACTTTAGGCTTCTTGCAAAAATATTTTTAACAAAAAAATTAAGACAACAAACAGAATGAGGTCAAGGTCCCTTGCCATTTAATATAGACTGTTCCTAATAATGTTTATGCAATACTGTTCTAGCGCCGTTATTGTAACGTGCTAAATGTCTAGTATATATATATATATATATATATATACACATAGAGTCACAGGTGGCTGAGGGGGCAACCCAGCCGGGATGCCCTGGAGGACCAGAGGAGGGCTTACGCCTCCCCCAGACCAGCCCGTGATCACCGCCATGGGACGTCCCAATGCGTTTGGAGCCCTGGACCTCAGAACTTCCGCCACACCCTGACGTCACGTCCGGGTTACAAGACATAAAAGCCTCCATCTTGGCTAACTCAAGCAGTTCAATGTGGAACTCGAATAAACAACATCGTTGTACCCAAGATACTCCTTTGCAGCTAGGAACAATATACGGGTGGCTGCCCCAAACCTTTTGATAGTGTTGAGACTCGTTCTTTTACAATATATATATATAAATTGAATATACAAAGATACAAATATATATATCTTTCAGGTCTTGGAAAGATGTTAATTTTTTGCGATTAATGGGGCCTGTTTAATGTGTTAAAAAATATTGTAGCATCCGTGGCTACAAAGAAGGCAAATGCCTCAGGCAGTATTTTCATATAATTTTTTATTTTTAACATTACAAAACAATAATGCAAAAAAAGTTAATTTTATACCTAAAGGACTACGTAAAAACCCAATACTATATTTATATATGCACAGTATCAGTTTTTAAGTGAGATAGCATGACAGGAGCAAAGATGCACATAAAGCATACAACCACTTTTCCATGGTGGCACACTTTTTGCAACCCGAAAAATCCCAAAGCACACCTCAAGTCTACCAGCCACAAAAGCATTAAAATCAGTTAAGGGTTTACATGACCACATAACTGGGTTACTCTTGGAGGAATCTATGTGTATTAACTTGGTTTCTCTAACCAGAATTAGTAAACCCACTCATTGTAAGGTAGGGAGGGATTCCAAATAGTTCAAAAAAGTTCAGATGCAGCTACCACACAAACATTCCAGCACTAGTATGACTTGCCATACAAAGAGAAATTCCACAATGCATGTGTCCTCATTTTAAAAGTTTTAGTGAAATTCAATGCAAGCAGTTCACACAAAAATAAGGGAAAAAAGGGGAATTGATAGTATTTTGCTTGAGGATTAGCCATGTAAGTTACAGTTCTTTAGGTTTCACCACATTAATGTACATAATGAACATAACATAGAAAAACTCAGAAAACTATATGCCCTTAATGCCTATCCTGTCTAACTAGCCAGACTGAATCTTCAATTCCCTATGTTTAGCTACTTGTATATTATATTCAAGTTTAAAAGCTAAGCAAACTAAGGCAAATTTACCATTAACATTAACTTAAAGGATTTGTCTCTTACAGTGTGTGAGTATCCTGTTAGCAGACTGACTGGATTTGCCACAATGAGAGATAATCAGATTTTAAAAGTGCATTGAAGGATAAAAGGAAGAAATAACTTTACATAAAGCCCCCATAGTGAGAGATGAATCTGATCCATGATGGGATTTTATTCCTTTAAAATAAGAAGCCATCATGGACGAAGAGTGGCTTCTTGATTGTTAAGAACCCTTTATATTGCTTATAGAAGGAGAACTCCTAAAATAGACCTCTGAGGTACTGACACTAAAGAAAAGAGTAATAAACAGAATGGCCTCCATCGTAATGAACTGAAAAAGCCTTTTGTCTGATATGTCATTTGCAGACAACTGCATACATCACTAAAGAGAATGGCCCCAATTTATTGCACAATGAAGGAACCTAAACAGATGCACAATAGTGAAGTCAAAGCTTCTTAGAGCTTAGTCCTCATTCACCTTTTGTGTTTGTAGTTTCCTTACTTTTTTAACTGACCTAATTGCGCTGCTGCTTAGATCTTCAACAGTACAAATAAAATTCATAATACTCTTTTTTTCCTTCCATTTGTGCTGGTGAGAGTTGTTACCGGCTGAGCAGGTCAGACCATTTTTACCTATTCCAGGTAACAGTCTTTGGTTCTAAGTTCCTGGTCTGTGGGCATCCTTGATACATCACCACACTAGGTGCTCAAGCTTCATTAACCTGCCCTCCTTAACCAGGAGATATAATGTATTTCAAACTCCATTTCAGCTACTAGTGATGGTGATCTAATTTTTGGTCATTACCATAGCTCATAGCCATGAGGATATAGATTGACTAGTAAATCAAAAGCTTTGCAATTCAACACCGCCATCATACACAGCACTGATAGACTTTCACTGCTGTTTGTCACTCTCCCAAATCCTGTCTCTGAAAGTCTCGAGCAGTAAAAGGGTCAAGATTTATCCATGGAAGCATCCTGCTCCCACATTGAACAGATCTGAGTTAACACATCACTCAGTTCACAAATGCTCCATCTGATTGGATTCCTAGACTCCCTTCCCATAATGCACCTCTGGGATCTCCTCCATAAGCCCTCTCTTTATCCACAGAAAAATGCATGGACAGGATTAGGCAATTCCAATGACAACAGAAGTATGTGTGGAAGATCAAAGAGTTAATCAGCTTTTAAATGGCCAGGATGTAATTAACATTGCATTCCAAATCTAGTGTTGAAGTATTGGCTGGATTTTCCTTTTCTATACCTTGCCATAAGTTTCCTGGAGAGCTGAAGAATGGTGATCTCCTGATAAATGGAAACACAGTCTTGTAATTCAGAGGTATTGTTTGTCTTCCACACAACACGAAGCACCAGCTAGGAAGCGTCAGACTTACCTCTCTGAAGGAAAATCACTTTCCATGTCTTAAGAGTCATTTTCTATGTATAATTGTACAGTTTATATTATTGCTTACTAAAAAAACTTCACTTTGGTGGTTTACGTGGGTGCTAATATGTCTCCCAATTTTACATACTTCAGTATAAGGCTTGTGAATCTGTAATTAATAATTATTAATACCAAATACAGCTTTCATATTCAGCATATCACAGGTTCTTAATATGCCTCTCTGCAGATAGATAGATAGATAGATAGATAGATAGATAGATAGATAGATAGATAGATAGATAGATAGATAGATATGAAAGGCACTATATAATAGATAAATACATAGATAGACAGAGAGATAAGGAACTATCTAATCAATATATAGATAAAGTGTGATAGATAGATAGATAGATAGATAGATAGATAGATAGATAGATAGATAGATAGATAGATAGATAGATAGATAGACAGTACTTAATATGCCCCTAGAGCAGTTCTTCTCAATTATTTTCTGTCATGCCCCCCCTAGGAAGAAGAAAACATCTCGCGCCCCCCGCGCGACTATAAATAGTATCATTTGTCTATAAAATTGTTATAAGTACACCTCTGCATAACACTGTATCCTTATTAACATATAAGAGAATAAAAAAAGAAAGAAATATGGACCAATTTACAACAAAGAATAGCTTTATTAAATGTAACAGAAAATATTTAAAGTGCATTCTAAATTCAAAAAAAATTTAAAAGAAAAATAAAAAAGCATGTTCCCCGAGGTCAAACGCGCCCCCCTTGACGGAGCCAGGGGGGGGCGCGCCCCACTATTTGAGAAACACTGCCCTAGAGGAAATTTCCCACTTTTACTGATGCTTTCTAAGTGTTACTAAGACCAGTAGACTCTGTACATCACATAATGTGTCTAAATCTAAACTGTTACCCATACGAAGGCAAGAAGCAACCCTTGACAGGATGCCACGCCGTAATGGGGCACACACAGACACACACACACACACACACACACATTGGGCTACTTTAGAGTTTCCATTTAACTTAACCTGCATGTATGTGAGAAGAAAACCAGACTACCAGGAGAAAAGAATCCATATAGAAACAGGGAGAATGTACAGATTGGACAGGGTTGGTAAACACTATTCCACCAAAGCCACCCCACAAGTAATTAATTAAAGTAAAGTAAGTAATCCTCCAGTCCATTCTGTGAACTCACTCATTAGAATTCAGAGTCACATGGAGTCAGAGTCCATACCTGGAGCAGCGTTAATTGTAAGAGAGTAACCGATTTAATTACCCATAAATTACCAAATCTGCTTTTACCAATCTAGGGCCATGATGGTCCAGGGTATATACCTACAGGTTCAAACATAGGATAGGGTGTGAGGGACAGCCGACGTCTTTCCCTGGCCGGGACTCCACCTTAAAGTAAGGACAGGGGAAGAAGGCTTTTGAAGGGTACTATCTCTCCTGATCTGCTACTTGGCCTCCCGCTTGGGTTGTAACGGCATCTCGGATTCCCACAGGGCTGTATGGGAATTACTGTTTGTCAGCACAGCCCTGTTGGGTTCCTTGGATGCCGCCAGGGAGAGCTGTGGAAGCTGCAGACCCCTACCTTGGGTTTCCCTCACACCTGGGAGTAATTCCAGACCTTCCTAACGAGCCACCAGGAATGCTCCTGGGTCAGGCTTATAAAGGAGCCAGCTGCCTCACAGAGACAAGCCATATTCGGGAGGAAGAGGGATTAAGTTTGTCAGTGGAGGAGTTGAGTTGAGTCGAGTCGGAAGAAAAGAAAAAGAGAGAGAGAAGAAGTGCTGTGTGCTGTGTTGTTGGGCTGTACCGTAATTGGTGCCAGTGGAACTCAGGTGAAAAACATTTCCCACTGAATAAAAGCCTTTTATTTTGCATCACTTGTGCTTGGGTCCATCGTGTCAGGTGTTGGGAGGCTTGTGCACCCCCTGGTGGTTCACAAGAGAGGTTAATACAACATGTTTCTGCACCCAACACATGACACACCACCTCAGGATCCCAGATTAAGACCTGAGTGCAGCTATTCAATGGACGACACCTCAGCACAACACTAGATCAGATGGAATGGAAGGAACAGTGTAAGGTTTTTTTTTATGGTGGCTGGAGTGCCAATCCTTCATCATCCCTCAAGTTTTCCCTGTAAGTTGGAGGACTTGCTCTCAGGACTGAATGCAGGTTAATGTCATACCCAGGATGGAGCAATTGCAGGTTAAGGGCCTCACTCAAGGGCCCAATGGAGTGGAATCACTTCTGGCATTTACAGGATTTGAACCAGCAACCTTCTGATTTCCAGTGCAGATCCCTTGCCTTAGAGCCACCACTGCATGCACAAGGGATAAATCTAATTAAATATAAATAATATTAATACTGGTATCCTACAACACTGCTTTGTATCATTGATCCATTTAAGATATCCCTCCTCACATAGAACCAGCACCATAGAATGGAGGTACCAACAACAATGAGAAACATCAAACTTGTATCATATTTGAAATTTATGTGAACCATAACAGGTTCTTGGAATGACTTGGACCAGGCTGGATGATCAGTTGAACTACTGGTTTAATATATCAGACCCATCCTTCTTCAATTGGTGAGCCTACATAAGGGCCACCAACACATTGCTCAAAAGTTTTTATTTCCAAAGTCCACCACATTGTTTCTGTTAGATAGCATCACCCTCATGTCCATCCATCCATCCATCCATCCATCCATCCATCCATTATCCAACCTGCTATATCCTAACCACAGGGTAACAGGGGTCCGCTGAAGCCAATCACCCTCATGTCCACATCCTTTAATCAGAAATTATTATTGGTTAAAGCCCCCACAAAAATGAAGTGAATAGGCGGTCACACCAAATCTTCTTATATAATACGCTACTGTGGCTGTTTGTTGGTCTGACCAGGTTTTTAAATCACTTGTAGCTCGCAAACCGTTTGACCTATTGACCTGAAATTTGGTACACATATACTACGTGACATCTACTATCAACTTTCAGGGTGATAATTGACCTCCAAGGTTATTCCTCTTTTTATTTTTATTTTATTTTATTGTAGAATCAACTCTCGGCAGCAAGCAGCAGGGTGGCCGTGCGGTGCACGCGTACGGGTGCCGATCTCATCCCTACCACCTTCGCCGTCACTTCTCCTACCTCTTATCTTATCTCATATCTTAAATCATTCTTCAGGCAGATTGAACACTTAAGTGCCAGCTTAAGTGAAAAATTAAAGAAAATATACTAAGTAATTGCAACACAAACACTGACTTAATCAGTTTTAACACGAAAAGATGCCAACGAAAGAAGAGAAGAAGCGAGCTGCTAGGGTGGAGAAAAGAAGAGCTGCTCAGGAAACAGCCAGCGCATCAACCTCTGAGCAAACAAATGCTAAACGTACAGAGAAAGAGGATGAAAACTATTGGGCAATTGTATTCACTGCACGTTATCGTGCAGTACGCCATGACTGGTTATTAATAATTACAAAAAAAAGTTATAAAAAGAGAGACAGAATTCTGTAAAGGCTGTGTCATGGTGTGACATGTAGAAGTTGTTACAACTTAATAATAATAATAATAACAGTTTACACAATCTTCCTGTGTCTGTACTCGGCTGCCTGACTGTTCTATACTGGCCCAATGTTTGCATGATGGACCCTGTCTGGTGTTCTTTGCACCCAGTAATTCTAAGGATAGACTCCAGCCTCTCCATAACTCTGACTTGTGTTAAGTGGGTTCAAGATTGTTATAATAATATTGTAACCCTGCTGGGTTAGGTTTACAGTTAGGGAAAGACTGCAGCTCTTTCTGCAAGCAGTGAATGGAGGTCATTCTGTTATTTTCCACACCCCCCTTTACACATCTTGCCTTTTTGTGCTTGGGGTAAAAGAAAAGTTGAGTGTCATTTAAAAAAGATGGTGGGTTTTCTTTTGGAGTAGTTGGTGTTAGCTGTAAAAGCATCTGTGTTAGCTGCTTATTTTTGTTTGCGAGTCACTCTCTCCAGTCTCGTTGTTTGCTTTGGCTGCAATATTAATAAAAAAATAAGTAAAAATGTTAAACCAATATTTATAATTCTTACATATTACTACTTTTAACACACTAACATGTATATCACTATTAACAGGAGTTTAGCATGCCACTAATATTTAGTTTTACCCTTTCTCCACACCTGGCGCTTTGTTGCAGATGGCCTCTTCCCGTACCTTCCAAACATTTTGACTTTAAGTGTAAAGATGGCGATCAGGGACGTCTCTGGAACTCGCTGGTCACTGACTCCAGCAATCTGACTCCTGATCCTCAGCTGGCTGCTTTTGTAGAGCTCACATTGGTGAAGGGTGCGGTGCCAGCAGTGGTGTTCCAGGCATACAAATAACACACCGCATCTTCAATAAGATTAGCAAACACTTCCAAGTGCTCTCCAGCTGAACAAACTATCAGGAGTGTTTTGAATAAAGGAAAAGGTTAATGGCTGCTTTGAGCTGGCCTGCTAGTGCCATTGAGCTCTGCCGAGGAGTAATAAATTATGGGGGTTTAATGTTCACCCTACAAAGCCTGATACACATGATAGAATGACAGAGCAGAAACAGTGCAAAATGTGACCTTGTAATGCATGTAACATCAAATCCTGGATCAGCTGGTATATGTCTAAGACTGAAAATGTCTTCAATACACAGTCCAGGAGTGGTAAATTGAACATTTTTGTTGTTGTCTGAAAAAATACTGCTTGGAGTTTGAATGTTCTCCACATGTCAATGTGGGATTGCAACTCCTGCCAAAGACATGTGAGTCAGTTTAATTGGTGGCTCTAAATCAGGGGGTGTCAGACTTGGACCTGAGAAGGCTGCAGTGGCGGCAGGTTTATTAATTAGGGATAAGTTAGTACTTTTTCTTTAAACTTCATTGACTTGCTTATTGTTTGGCTTCTGGTTAAGGAAAAAAGAAAACAATGAAGTGTTCTGACTCTTAAAAAGCAAGCCGTTTAAAATGAAGGCAATAGACAGATATTTCAATAGTAGCAGTAATTGTCCCCTAATTGAGAGAGGCCTGGAAGACACTGTTGCCCAGCAGGACCCAAGTGTGAGACCCCTGCCCTAAACTGATCTAGCATAAGACACTGTTGGTTATTTCACCTGGTATGTGTGGACATACAGTATGTGCCCCTATAGACTGGCAATACAATACAATACAATAAATTTTTGTATAGCCCAAAATCACACAAGAAGTGCTGCAAAGGGCTTTAACAGGCCCTGCCTTTTGACAGCCTCCCTGCCTTGACTCTCTAAGAAGACAAGGAAAAACTCCCAAAAAAAATCTTATAGGGAAAAAATGGAAGAAACCTTGGGAAAGGCAGTTCAAAGAGAGACCCCTTTCCAGGTAGGTTGGGCATGCAGTGGGTGTCAAAAAGAAGGGGGCAATACAATACAATACATAGAACAAAACAAATTCTCAATACAGTATAAAAATAAAAAATTTACAAGTACGGAGCAGAATTTAACAGTAGATGATATCACATAATATGATTTGGATTTGTTTAGAGTTCAGGAGACCTCAGCCATCAAACTGACTCCCCCAATTGGCCATTCCACAGCTGAAACAGCGCTGGGCCAGCCAGTCCGATTCCTGTGATCCTCCATCAGGGATGACTTTACCTTAGGCAGGCAAAACAACTTGGCAGGTGGGCCGTGGCACCAAGTGCCACATTTGAGTACCAACAAGAGAAACAGAACAGATGAGGGTTAGCAAAAAATTATAACTATCATGTTACTTATGTTTTAGTGCTAATGACTAACAACACAGATGCAGTCTGTACAGATAATCAGCAGCTCTAGTCAGGGTATGCTAAACTGAAGTAGTGAGTCTTCAGCCGAGATTTAAAAACTGAGACCGAAGGGGCATCTCTTATAGTAGCAGGCAGACCATTCCACAGTTTAGCAGCCCTGTAACTAAAAGCGCAAAACTAAACTGGCACCCAGCTGGCATAGAGACTCTGGCAATGTGTGACACTGAAGTAAAAAATGGGAAGATAGAAATATTGCAGGGAGAGCTTAAATCTATCACACATCTTATTTTTGATTCCTAATACCATCTTTGTACCAATTCGGTGTTTGCTTTACTATATTTATGGGCTGTTCTACACATCCATTATGTCTGTTTAGGCTAATCAAGGAAACCACAAGTAATTATTGTTTTTTTTGCTGTTTTAAGGTTTCAACCAGTCAGAGTGCAGCTGGGAGCCATATTTCCAGTGCTGGAATGGCAAATGCATCCCTTCGACTTTGGTCTGTGATAACAAAGAGCTAGACAACTGTGGAGATGGAAGTGACGAGTCGCCGCTGCCACCAGCCAGGTGCCAAGGTTAGAGAATGTCCACTGAAAGTCTGTCCACTGGGACTTAATGAGCCTGAACTGACCAGACCCCATTACCTGTATCGTCCACATTTAATGACTTGGTGTGGGTGTGCCACGTGATGGACTGGTTCCCTCTCCAGGATGACCTGTGCCGAAAGCTGCCAGGATTATCCATTCGCTCAAACACTAGCCTAAAATTGGATGAAGTGGGACCTAAATTAATGGATAGGTTGATGGTATTTGATTTTTAATTTATTAGCTACTCTGCTCCTCACAACTCATTGGCAGCTTTAACACCATAAAGATAAAAATCCATACCTACAATTAGTGTGCATGCTTTCCAAACAGTACAAAACATAACACTTCCACATAGACCACAGATTGCAAAGTCGACCAATCATATAACGTCATATGTTAGCAGGGTGCTGTCCTTCAATGCTGCTGTAAGGCCTGTCCTTGGGGACACTGGGGTGCTGTACTTTTCTAGTCTTTTGAACATCATTAAAATTCACAGTTGAATTTCTATCTTTAACAATATTCCATTGGACACATAATAGCTTCATTCTTCCGTTTACTAAAGGTAATAGATCATTTCAACCCTCCATCACTAGCAGTTTATCAGGTGAGTTTACTTGTTAGCAAGGCTGCAACCCCCCAATTCATCTGCTTTATGCCAGAAGACCACCATTCAAGTCCATGGCTTTAAGCTGAATTTGTTTAAAGTGGGCCTGCCTGTCTTGTGTCTCCTGCTTCCAGGTCAGGCATTGTGTGACAACTAAACACATTGATGAAGCCATCAAATCCAATTCTAGAAGCTGTCTATGTCAATACAAGATGGTGCAACTCTGGACATGTAAACGTTAAAATCTCCACTTGCTGCAGGAACATCAAACTGTTGGCCGTAAGTTTGCGACCCTATTACTTGCCCAGAGAGTTTGGACACGTCATTGTTGTTATTGTTTACATCCCTCCTCGGGCGGACATGGAGAAAGCGGATGGCATCATCCATTCTGCGGTTGCTAAGTTACAAACACAGCACCCTGAGGCGCTTGTGCTAATGGCTGGAGACTTTAACCATGTGACGCTGGACAAAACATTACCTGCCTTCTCCCAGTATGTGGATTTTAACACCCGGGGAAACAGGACTATCGACCTACAGTATGCAAACATTAAAGATGCATACAGCGCCACCTCACTGCCTGTGCTTGGGAAAGCAGATCATAACCTGGTCCTGCTTCAGCCTCACTACAAACCAAGAGTGAGGGCGCTACCTACAACCACACGCTCATTCAGGAAGTGGTCCCCTGAGGCAGAGCAGGCTCTGAGAGACTGCTTTGGAACTACAGACTGGGATATCCTGCAGGGGTCACATAGTGAGAACATTGAGGAGGTTGTTGACTGCACTACTGACTACATCAACTTCTGTATGGACATTGTAGTTCCAGTAAGAACAGTATGCTGCTATGCTAACAACAAGCCATGGATTACAAGTGACATCAAGGGCCTTTTGAACCAGAAGAAAAGGGCTTTTAAAGGCAGTGATCAGCATGCGCTGAAGCACGTGCAGAAGGAACTCCAAGTCCAGCTCAGGGCGGCGAAGGAGCAGTACAGGAGAAAGCTGGAGCAGAAGTTGCAGAATAACAGCATGAAGGAAGTGTGGGATGGAATGAAGATCATCACTGGCTGCAGCTCGCAGCGGGGTGCCACCATTGAGAGAGATGTGGAGAGAGCAAACCAAATGAACAACTTCTTTAACAGGTTTGACCACCCTAACCCACTCTCACCTCAGAGTACTGCACCCTCCACCCATTCTTCTGCTGATACCAGCATAGGAGAGAGTTTGCCCTAACCCACAATTACAGCAGCCCAGGTAAGCAGAGAGCTGAGGAGACTTTGTGCCAGCAAAGCAGCGGGTCCAGATGGAGTATCACCACGACTGGTGAAAGCCTGGCATTGGAGCTGGGGAGTCCTCTACAGCGCATTTTCAACCTGAGCCTGGAACAGGGGAGAGTTCCAAGGCTTTGGAAAACATCTTGCATCACCCCAGTCCCAAAGGTATCACGTCCTAGTGAGCTGAATGACTTCCGGCCTGTTGCTCTGACGTCACATGTGATGAAGACCATGGAGAGGCTGCTGCTTCACCACATGAGGCCACAGGTCCTCCACGCCCTCGACCCTCTGCAGTTCGTATACCAGGAGAAGGTGGGAGTGGAGGATGCCATCATCTACAGTATGTGCTACACCAATTCCTCTTCCACTTGGACAAGCTGACAGATATGGGAATAGATTCATAGCTGGTGGCATGGATCGTGGACTATCTTACAGACAGGCCTTAGTATGTGCATCTCAGGAACTGCAGGTCTGACATTGTGGTCAGCAACACAGGAGCGCCGCAGGGGACTGTACTTTTTCCGTTCCTGTTCACCCTATATATACTCAGCAAAAAAAGAAACGTCCCTTTTTCAGGACTGTGTATTTCAACAATAATGTTTTAAAAATCCAAATAACTTTACAGATCTTCATTGTAAAGGGTTTAAACAATGTTTTCCATGCATGCTCAATTAACCATAATCAATTAATTAACATGCACCTGTGGAATGGTCGTTAAGACCTTAACAGCTTACAGAAAGTAGGCATTTAAGGTCACAGTTCTAAAAACGCAGGACACTAAAGAGACTTGTCTACCGACTGTGAAAAACGCAAGATGCCCAGGGTCCCTGCTCATCTGCGTGAGGCATTAGGCATGCTGCAGGGAGGCATGAGGACTGCTGATGTGGCTAGGGCAATAAATTGCCATGTCCACACTGTGAGACGCCTAAGACAGCGCTACAGGGAGACAGGAAGGACAGCTGATCATCCTCGCAGTGGAAGACCACGTGTAACAACACCTGCACAGGATCGGTACATCCGAATATCACACCTGCGTGACAGGTACAGGATGGCCACAACAACTGCCCGAGTCACACCAGGAACACACAATCCCTCCATCAGTGCTCAGACTGTCCGCAATAGGCTGAGAGAGGCTGGACTGAGGGCTTGTAGGCCTGTTGTAAGGCAGGTCCTTACCAGACATCACCAGCAACAACGCCGCCTATGGGCACAAACCCACCTTCACTGGACCAGACAGGAGTGGCAAAAAGTGCTCTTCACTGATGAGTCACGGTTTTGTCTCACCAGGGGTGATGGACGGATTTGTGTTTATCGTTGAAGGAATGAGCGTTACACCGAGGCCTGTACCCTGGAGCGGGATCGATTTGGATCGATGGCTAGGGCCATTCCCCCCAGAAATGTCCAGAAACTTGCAGGTGCCTTGGTGGAAGAGTGGGGTAACATCTCACAGCAAGAACTGACAAATCTGGTCCAGTCCATGAGGAGGAGATGCACTGCAGTACTTCAAGCAGCTGGTGGCCACACCAGATACTGACTGGTACTTTTGATTTTGAGCCTCCCTTCATTCAGGGACACATTGTGAAACATTTTTAGTTTATGTCTTATGGTGTTGACTCTTTTAGTGTTCATACAAATATTTACACATTAAGTTTACTGAAAGTAAAAACAGTTGAAAGTCAGAGGATGTTTCTTTTTTTTGCTGAGTATACATCGGACTTCCAATACAATTCGAGTCCTGCCATGTGCAAATGTTTGCAGACGACACTGCAGGAGTGGGCAGGAGGAGGAGTATAGGAAACTAATCAAGGATTTTGTTAAATGGTGTGACTCAAACCACCTACAACTGAACACCAGCAAAACCAAGGAGCTGGTGGTGGATTTTAGGAGGTCCAGGTCTCTCATGGACCACTTGATCATCAGAGGTGACTGTGTGCAGATGGAGCAGACCTGTAAATATCTAGGAGTGCAACTGGATGATAAATTGGGCTGGACTGCCAATACTGATGTTCTGTGTAAGAAAGGTCAGAGCCGACTATACTTCCTTAGAAGGCTGGCGTCTTTCAACATCTGCAATAAGATGCTGCAGATGTTCTATCAGACAGTTGTGGTGAGTGCCCTCTTCTACGTGGTGGTGTGCTGGGGAGGCAGCATAAAAAAGAGGGATGCCTCACGCCTTGACAAACTGGTGAGAAAGGCAGCCTCTATTGTAGGCACAGAGCTGGACAGTTTGACATCAGTGGCAGAGTGACAGGCACTGAGGAGGCTCCTGTCAATAATGGAAAATCCACTGCATCCACTGAACAGGATCATCTCCAGACAGAGGAGCAGCTTCAGCGACAGACTGCTGTCACCGTCCTGCTCCACTGACAGACTGAGGAGATCTTTCTTCCCCCACACTATGCAACTCTTCAATTCCACCCGGGGGGGGTAAATGTTAACAAAACTATTGTCTGTCTGTTATACCTTCATTGTTATCACTCTTTAAGTTAATATTGTTCTTTATCAGTATGCTGCTGCTGGAGTATGTGAATTTCCCCTTGAGATTAATAAAGTATCTATCTATCTATCTATCTATCTATCTATCTATCTATCTATCTATCTATCTATCTATCTATCTATCTATCTATCTATCTATCTATCTATCTATCTATCTATCTATATATAGTGCCTTTCATCTATCTATCTATCTATCTATCTCATCTATCTATCTATCTATCTATCTATCTATCTATCTATCTATCTATCTATCTATCTATCTATCTATCTATCTATCTTTATTTTAGGGGTGCTGCTAACTTGTGCTTGTGCTGTTTTCTCCTTTTTTGTTTTAGGCTAATTCCGATAAGGCTGAAGTTAGAGACTTATTGACAAATACTTATTTATACAGGTTTGTGGTAACAGGAAAAGACAAATTTTTAAATGTACTAGGGGCTTTGCCCCCTGCTTGCTTCGCTCACCAAACCCCTAAGACCCCCCCACTCCCCGGCCAGCGCTACGCACCGGCCACTTTGCATCTCTGCTGCTCACGTTGTGAAGAGGGGGGATGAATGCACCCCAAAGAGACGCGGTAGCTCCTCCAAAACCCCCTCTTAAACGGTGATACAATGGGAAACAAATAATTTTTTTTTACCTCCTCTTTGCCTGATCAGCTGCTGGTTTGCTGCAGTTGCCGTGCCATATGATCTACGTGACGCACTTCTGTCATATCAACTATGTCCATATATTCAATTTCTTTTCACTTTTACTTTTTCATCAAAATCGCACTGAATTTTGATTCTGTGTTTGGAATGACACCGTGACAATGCAACGTATAACTGCCTGTGAGTGAATATCGTTTCTTTTTCTCTACAACAAATGTGTCTGCCAATAGCATTCACACAAATGAGAAATAATTTCCCTCACGGGATTTCACTTTCACTAAACAACAAATCTTTTAATTCTCACAGATACGCCTCTTCATTGGGACGAAACACTACTTTGTTTTTCCCTGATGGCAACACGAATTATGCAATCTACAAGTCTCTGACTTAAAGTTTAAATCTGAACAATATATTCCATGTCTTTTCGCTGTTCTGTTATTTCACTGAGCAAACATTTCCATTCGTGCTAATGTGATCTTTACTATCCTTTTTTTGAGACTTTCAAACATTTGTACTTCCATTATCTCTAACCTGCTCTGCATGTGTATCACGGCAACGTTTTTGAATTCCTTACGATGTTCTACTTTGTCATTTACTCTTTGTCTTTTATTTCTGGCCCCGGGCATGGTTAAATCTCTTGGCACAAAGACTTGTTTCGCGGGGCATGAAAATGTCTCTCTGAGAAAATCACATCTCGTCTCCTTCCAACCTTCCAAGATTTTTTTATAATAGAGAGATACACTAATATGTGTGGCTGGTACAGTGGCGCAGTGGTACCATTGCTGTTTGCATAGAATTTGCTTGTTCTCCCATTGCTTGTGCGAGTTTCCTCCGGGTGTTCTGGTTTCCTCCTACAGTCCAAAGACATTTAGGTGAGGTGGATTGGCTGTGTTACAATGGCCCTGCTGTGTGTGTTTTCCCTGCAATGGACTGGCACCCTGTCCAGGGTTTGTTCCTGCCTTGTGCCCTATAATACCTGAGATCCCCCCGTGACCCTGTTCAGGACAAAACGAGTTAGAAAATGACTGACTGATGTGTATCACCTGATCAAAAACTCAAAAGATGAAATTCCATATTTTCTTAATTTCATTTGACTTTTGCTCAGTCTGATGCAGGAACACTAGTTAAATTCACTCAGTGCGATGAACTCAAGTGTTTAATAGGCGCTCCAAACTGATGAATTGCGTTGGGCCACTTTTTCTTTTTCCCATGAGTTTTTGACAAAAGGGGACTTGTATATTTACATTTTTCAAGAATAACAGTGTCTCAAAAAGGATTGGTTAGGATCGTCAATGGAAAGAAAACGGCAGAAAGTTAATAAAATTTGATAAGCAAGTTAGCTTCAGCAAAAGTTAGGAAAAGCAAATTCTGAAAATCAATCTGCTGAGATTCTCATGAATAAGCTTTATATTTCACATAAATTATGCTGATACTTTAATGACCCATAATTTGCTGAAAGAACTTCATTATCTAATGTGTTTCATAACCAAATACTGTAGTTGCTTTTCTTAATAAATAATGTATAATTAAAAAGTGGTAGCCTTTTGGAGACTAAATCTCTCTGAAAATCAAATTAACACCTTTAAAAGCTTAGTTTTATATGATGTGCATGTCATAAACTGTCATGTGAAAAAGTAAGTACACCTCATGGAAATTGTTGACTTTTCTACCTTAATAAAAAATACAAGTATTTGTGTTGCTGTGTCTCTGCTATCCAACAGATGGCGCATCACAAACATTAGCGCTGCTTTATGATTGTTATATAACAGAGAGATAGCAACTGGGCGTACATACTGCATTGCAAACGTTAATGCTGAGGTCTACATTAATTACATAGATTTCAACCTGCCTTAGAGAGGAAGCACTGCTAGTCCACATTAATAAAGTATAAAGTGTCTCTTTATCTGTCTGTCTGTCCATCTGGTTTCTATGGCTCTGTCATTCTAAAAGATGTCACTTGACAGACATTTTTAGTAATAAAATGCATTGCAATTGTCATTCCAACAGATGGTGTATTGCAAACATTAACACTCCTTTTACAAATCACTTACCAAATAGCATATAACAGAGACATACACATTGCAGGGTGCGCTGCAAATGTTAAAACCGATGTTGAATACTTAGATTTCAACTCATCCTAGAGGTGGAGCACAGCTAGCTCACCTTAATAAAAGTACACATGTCTGTGTTTCCATCTGGTTGCTGTTGCATGTTTTGGCTATCCAACAGATGGCACGTCACAAACATTAGCACTGCTTTTACGAATTCTGTACCAAATGTTATTTAACAGAGACATAGCAACTGGACACACATACTATATTGCAAACTTTAATGCTGAGGACTTCATCGATTGATAGATTTCAACCCATCTTAGACAGGAAGCTCAGCTAGTCCACCTTAATAAAAGGACAAATGTCTGTGTGTCCATCCAGCTGCTATGTCTCTGCTCTCCAACAGATGGCACATCACAAACATTAACACTGCTTTTTCGAATCCCATATCAACTGTTATGTAATACAGACATGGAAACCAGATGGACATACTGCACTGCAGACGTTAATGCTGATGTCTACGTTGACTACTTAGATTTCAACCCGTCTGCTAGTTCAAAATGTGTCAACAAGCAAATGGTAAGGTCTCCCTTTGCTATTTTTATTTCAGTGAATGTCAAATAACAGATACAATGAAGTGTTGCCAATGGTGAATTTCATGCTTGATTCTGCACGTAACTCCTTTTAAACAAATTAGCTCAATTATGAATGCCTCATGTCCCAGAGTGATTTTCATTCAGAGGTCATGTTGTTTTATCTCGATTGATGTACAACAGTAGTCAGCACTGCTTTTAAATGAAAAAGCTTGATTTAGGCATGGGAAATGACCCTTGAAGATTTTCTTTTTAATGTGGCCATGTTGTTTTTGTGTTCAGTAATCCACAAATGATATTCAACGGCGCTTTAAAACAAAAGTTCTTGATTACAGATTGGGTTTCCCCCTGCACATTTTCATCTGGGCTTCAAAACAAAAACACTCATTTCATTTCTACTTGACCATGATGTTTTATCCTCTTGAAATGTATAGAGGTTAAATACAGTGCGTCCGGAAAGTATTCACAGCACATCACTTTTTACACATTTTGTTATGCTAGCCCACTTCAAAAAGGGTGGCCATCACACTTGTTAGCAGTCAGAAGCCTGTGTGAGATGTCAAATGTCTCCTGAATCAGTAAAGATATGTCAATGCTTAAAAAATGATTTTTTTCAGCATAAAGTGAGAATTCTTTTTGACTTAAGCTTTGAAATCAATCATAATTCTAACTTTATAGACCTTTAAAAACTGCTGATTGGATACAGATTTTCATTTACTTTGTAATTTATATAAGCAGTATAGAAAAGGAGGCAGTGTGATGTAGTGGGTAATGCTTTGGATTTCAAACCCTGAGGTTGTGGGTTCAAATCCTGCTACTGACACTGCGTGGTCATGAGCAAGTCACCTGACCTGCCTGTGCTGTAATTGGAAAACCAGAAGAAATGTAACCAATGGTATCATAAATGTTGTAAGTCACCTTGGATAAAGGCGTCAGACAATTAACAAAGGTTGTGTAAAGTTATTATTCATACTGTGGAGACCTTGTTACATGAAAAACATAAAAAAAATTGAAATCCTGAAAATAGGTACCATTTCATGGGTTCCCATACCTCCAAATTTAAAACAAAGTCACATTTTCACAGTTTTTGAGGTCTTACAATTCTTGTGGGGCAAGATGCAGAAATCAGATTTTTGTATTTTTTGGTAACATCATCTACTGCAGTGGTTCTCAAACTGTGGGACGGGCCCCCCTAGGGGGGCACAAAGTATCAAAAAGCAGGATGCGAAGATGTGAAAAAAAAACCAAAACAAATGAACTTAAACTATATTCTGATACTAGAAAAATAAATATAGTTAGAGTTAGATAAATGTCGATAAATGTTAAGTAGTTATAATAAAATATGCATCTATGATATATTATTAATCAAAAAAGAACAAATTGGTATTCGTGGGCTCCTTTCAAAAAAACGTTTTTGCGATTAAAACTGTTATGAAAACTCGGGTCACAAATACATAAAGGTTGAGAAACGCTGATCTACTGAATGCGGTGGGTTGGCACCCTGCCCGGGATTGGTTCCTGCCTTGTGCCCTGTGTTGGCTGGGATTGGCTCCAGCAGACCCCCGTGACCCTGTGTTCGGATTCAGCGGGTTAGAAAATGGATGGATGGATCATCTACTGTATATGATAAGTAGCCCACCCACCAAAAATCATTATTCTCTTCAACCTAGTTTTTTGAATATGGTGTATGGCAGACAGCTGGGAAAGGGCCCCGGCTGGGATGTCTTCATAATAGAAGGACCTGGGGAGAAAGCGAGCATCAGGTATTATCTCCCCCAGATCAACAGATGGCACCCTCCTCAGGTTGCATCAGTGCCTTGTATTTCCACAGGAAGCCATCATGGGACTTGGAGTTTACAAACTCAACCCTGTTGGGTTCCATGGGTGCTGCCAGGGGGTGCTGCAGGGACGGCAGAGCCCTACCTCGTTGGGCTTTCACCTCACATAGAAATGCTTCCAGACCAGTCTAACATAACGTAAAGTAAAGTATTCCCAGGTGCATAAAAGAAGCTCAGTGCCTTCATTCGGAGAGCCAGAGTTGGGAGGGAGGAACAAGGATAAAGCTTGCCAGGAGGAGCAGAGGAGGCAGAGAGGTGCTGAAGACAGAGAGAAGAAGGGACAAAGAGTTACTGTGTGCTGCAGTGTTTGTACTTGTGGTGGGAAACACTTACAAAGGAAGCGTCTTAAACAATATGCTGAATTTATAGTTTGTTAGTTAGCATAAGGTCTGTGGAGGGATTATAAAGTGAGTTTTAAAGAATTCACCCAAAGTACATGTAAACTTCTGACTTCATCTGTAATAACATTTTTCCTTTTTGAACAAAATTGAATGTTTTTGATTTGGTTTTCTGGGAGTAAACTTTTTTCTCCCAAGCTTCCTCACTTTTCACTTTGTTGTTAGTACTGACCCCATTGCCAGTCTTCTGGTTGATGTTGGTGGATTGAGATGTCTTCACCCCTTGTTAAGGGACTCCCACAGTAACGTTCACGATTCTGGATAAAATCAGTAAAACAAACCCTGCAATTCCTATTTATGGAAAGGCAATTTAAATAGTAAAGACCCTTCTGCGACTTGTTTTGTTCTACATTTTGTGCTTTGGGAAATGGCTGTCTGTCCCAGTGGTTTTCATTTCCACCATTTTTTTCCGGCTTCCCTTTTATCTTTCTGAGTCCTCCTTCTCTCTATCAAGTCCTTTGGGAAGAGCATTTCCTATGCTCACAACAGATGAAACCATGACACAAGGGTGAAGAGTAGGGCTATGACAGCATGAGGGCAAGTGGTCCGGATAATAGTGTGCACAAAAAGGAGACAGGGTCAAGTCAAAATAAAAATGATTAAATCAAGTTAATTAAATTTATCAAATCAAAAGAAGTATTGTGAACAAACATCATAGTATGTGAAATCGAGCAGAACACAGGCAATAGTATGTAAAATGTTAAAGAAAGCCAAATTCAAAAAGTATTTACATTTAGACTTGAAACTCATCAACACAAGGCCCAGAATACTGTGGCTTCCAGAAGGGTATATCAGGCACAATACTAGAGCACCAGTGAACTCCAGCATGTTGTGGAAAAATCTTTCCTCTATTTTCAAATAAATCATTCTCCGATACCAGATGAACATGCAGAACGATTCCTTATTTGCACATAGATATTGACAAATGTCTCAGTTAATGTAGTGAGCAATCAAGAAAGCAATTCATTCCCTTTTATACTTTCCTATGACACTTACCTCATCTAATACATCACGTCATCTGACTCATAATATGCAGAAATCTATCATCTTAGCCAATCAACTACAACCACCAGTAAATTCATATGCATGTTGGTTCTTCCATTATTCTAAACATCGCTTCATTAATAGAGTTGTCTTACAGGTTTTCCCATTGATTTTATCAACTCTTCATAATAGGGGTGTTTGGCCTTCATCACTAGTTTGTTCTCGCTTCTTAAGGGGGTGTTTATTACTCATTTACTTCATTTTAATTTTATTAATTACATTGATGGTTCCTCTTAAGATGAGGCAACCCTCGTGTGTTCAAGCTTTAAGCAGCATTTAGATAACCCTTTAGTTACCTTCAGTCCTTTTCCTTGTGCTTTTAATAATCCATTGTCACAACTTCATTTAAGTACATGCTTCTATTAAATTGTAAGAATGATAATGTATTGATTAAAAATATTTATTAAAATTCTAGAAGTGCTCCATTTTCTTTTTCCTATGACCACTACACGGTTAGTATTGCCTTGCAAGAGAGCCAGATGATCAAGTCCATGAACAAACTGCATGTGAAAAAAGGGGCCATCAGTGGAGTTTATGCCTCTTCTTGCTACAGAAGAACAAAGAAAGGAACAATAAAAATGGAGATCAATGCTTTTGATAACCTATCCATTTCCATAATGGATTGTTGATTTTAAAGACAATACCTCTAACAGAAAAATGCAAATAAGGGGAAATTGAAAAGGTAAAAAACAGGAAAAACAGAGAACTGACCCTATGTGCCAAAAGTCTAAACAGAGTAAAAAACCACATTACCTTGTCCTCCCATTAAATGCTAACATTACTCAAAGTTATTGTCTGCTTTTTTATTTAATTTTTTTTTTTTTCATTTTTATTACTATTTAATTTAATTTTTTTTTTTTTGTATCAGTATACTGCTGCTGGATTATGTGAATTTCCCCTTGGGATCTATCTATCTATCTATCTATCTATCTATCTATCTATCTATCTATCTATCTATCTATCTATCTATCTATCTATCTATCTATCTATCTATCTGTCTATCATTCAGCCTCACTACTTTCAAGAAGCACTTATGGACTCTTTTAGATTGATTCTAGCTTTTCTGACATAAAATTTATCTCATTCAAGGTTCCACTTCCACAACACCTCAGAAATCAAGCAGAACAACCACAGAAACATTGACCACCTCTCTATCAATCAATAAGTCATGCAGCCATCGAGAGCACCACCACTTGTTGTCTCCAAGCCAGGTGGACCAGCCTGACGCTGTCAAAGGTGAGCCTGTTCATCCTTCTGTCAGCCCTTTTAGTTTCATTAAGTAGGATGATCCAAAATCAATAAATTACATTATAAAAGCCAGTTAATAAAAATAAAGTCAAATGATTATTGTAAACAGGATAAAAGTATGTTACCTCGTAGCTCTTAAGAAAAGTGGTGTTACTTTTCTTTTTGTAACAAATACAGGTAATGATCTCATCTAACAATCAAGGATGGGTTAAATTTAGTAGGCAGGTTGAAGGAAATTTCATAATAGCTTTGCTGTTTGTTTTACATTGCTTAACTTGCAAATTTGCTTGTCTTCCAGATTCGACCTATGTGTCTCTTGTGGTCCTTTACGTTACTCTTGGAGTGATTGCTGGGATGGTGTTCCTGTTCTGGTGCTGCTGGTCTCCAGGCTGGTTTGTGTGGCGTGTCAGCGTCTGTCGATTCCTCCCTTGCTGTAACTCAGTCTGTGCATCTTGTCAGCTTTGCTCTCGGAGCTGCACTCGACGTGAACACCGGTTGGCCAAAGTAACTCCACACAACACATCAGCAGTGGCCACATAATGTCTTCATATGCCATGATCTAGAGCCACAATGCCCTGGTGAACATAGGTGTGCAGGAGTGCAGTGAAGCCTTCCTATTTTCTAATACTGTTGATATTTTGAAATGAAAACCTTAGTCTTCACCAGTTCTCAGAGCTCCCACAATTCCTTTATTCATTGTATTTAATATAAATTAGTAAAGCTCAAATTCAGCTGATCAGAGAGTAGGAAAATTGCTGCAACCTTATCTGGAGAGACTTTATCAGAATGTTTCTAAATCAAAGCCCGTTGATTCAGGTACCGGGCTACTCTGGCTGAGCTGGAACTCGTGGAAGTTAAGATTGAATCTTGACATCACTGGAGTGGAAATTCTATCCATCTATTTGGGGAATGCCATTCTGGGAAGATGCCCTCTCTAGAAGCATCTAGGCAAGAATTTAATTTCCAGATTAGAAATAGATCAGAAACAAGTCATGAATGTCTCACCAGAGGCCCTCAAAGTGTTTTGGCTCTCTCTACACTCCAATGTGCTCTTTCTGTTGTTCATAATCTGTATTATTATTCATAAAGAAATATATTTATATAGCTACAATCTGATAAAAATGACTAGAAGTGCAACTCTTAATAAGTTTTGTATTTTGCATTTTTAGTGAAAACAACAAAATTATTTTTTATGTTGTACAAAGCTAAACTGCAATAACAAATTTTCTCAGTGGACAATAAACCTCTGAAGGTAAATACACACTGAGCATGTACATAATCCTGAGCAGTAAAGGTGACAAAGACAAAATCAAAATTGTGCTATCAGTGCAGAAGGTTTTAGGGCATCAAAAACATTCATTTACCAAAGCCATTTTTGGAATCACACAGGGTGCAAGCAATTCTGGGCCCACTGGGCATGGTACAACAGCCTTCCTTAGATGGGGTGCTAGACCATGGCACAGCATGCTCACCACCCATCAATCTTCTGAACTTGCTGGATCCTATCCCAGTGGGATTAGGGGAAAGGCAGCTGTAATATCATGGAAACATGCTTTGCTTTTCACAATGACCCTAAACCTTAGGTTCTTTCATACACTCACCTAAAGGATTATTAGGAACACCATACTAATACGGTGTTTGACCCCCTTTCGCCTTCAGAACTGCCTTAAGTCTATGTGGCATTGATTCAACAAGGTGCTGAAAGCATTCTTTAGAAATGTTGGCCCATATTGATAGGATAGTATCTTGCAGTTGATGGAGATTTGTGGGATGCACATCCAGGGCATGAAGCTCCTGTTCCACCACATCCCAAAGATGCTCTATTGGGTTGAGATCTGGTGACTGTGGCGGCCATTTTAGTACAGTGAACTCATTGTCATGTTCAAGAAACCAATTTGAAATGATTCGAGCTTTGTGACATGGTGCATTATCCTGCTGGAAGTAGCCATCAGAGGATGGGTACATGTTGGTCATGAAGGGATGGACATGGTCAGAAACAATGCTCAGGTAGCCCGTGGCATTTAAACGATGCCCAATTGGCACTAAGAGGCCTAAAGTTTGCCAAGAAAACATCCCCCACACCATTACACCACCACCAGCAGCCTGCACAGTGGTAACAAGGCATGATGGATCCATGTTCTCATTCTGTTTACGCCAAATTCTGACTCTACCATTTGATTGTCTCAACAGAAATCGAGACTCATCAGACCAGGCAACATTTTTCCAGTCTTCGACTGTCCAATTTTGATGAGCTCGTGCAAATTGTAGCCTCTTTTTCCTATTTGTAGTGGAGATGAGTGGTACCCGGTGGGGTCTTCTGCTGTTGTAGCCCATCAGCCTCAAGGTTGTGCGTGTTGTGGCTTCACAAATGCTTTGCTGCATACCTCGGTTGTAACAAGTGGTTATTTTAGTCAAAGTTGCTCTTCTATCAGCTTGAATCAGTCGGCCCATTCTCCTCTGACCTCTAGCATCAACAAGGCACTTTAGCCCACAGGACTGCCGTATACTGGATGTTTTCCCTTTTCACACCATTCTTTGTAAACCCTAGAAATGGTTGTGCGTGAAAATCCCAGTAACTGAGCAGACTGTGAAATACTCAGACCGGCCCGCCTGGCACCAACAACCATGCCACACTCAAAATTGCTTAAATCACCTTTCTTTCCCATTCTGACATTCAGTCTGAGTTCAGGAGATTGTCTTGACCAGGACCACACCCTTAAATGCATTGAAGCAACTGCCATGTGATTGGTTGATTAGATAATTGCATTAATGAGAAATTGAACAGGTGTTCCTAATAATCCTTTAGGTGAGTGTATGTGTGTTCATGGATTGTCAGCCATAGAGGCACTTGGAGTTTCAATCTGTCAGGTAGAGTTGTAAGAAAAAGTACATAAATTCTTTGGAATTCCCTGAATTTCTGCATTGATTACTCATAAAACGTGGTCTGATCCCCACCTAGGTCACAATAATACACAAACATGATCTGATTAAACTAATAACACAAAAACAGTTGTACTTTCCATGGCTTTATCAAGCACACTAAATAATCATTTACAGTGCAGGCTGGAAAGAGTAAGTGAACCTCTATGTTAATCTTCTTTTGGATGCTCCCATTTAGGGACACCACAGCAGATCGTCCGTCTCAATCTATCTCCGTCTTTTATATCATTTTCAGCCACTGACTGCCTTCTTGTCCCCTCTCACCACATAAACCTCCTCTTTGGCCTTCCTCTTTTCCTCTTGCCTGACAGTCCCATCCTCAACATTCTTTTCCTGATATACCCCTCATCTCTCCTCTGCACATGCCCAAAACATCTCAAACTGGCCTCTCTCACTTGGTGACCAAACTGTCGTACCCTTGATGTCCCTTTAATATACTCATTCATAATCCTGTCTACCCTTGTTACTCTGAATAAAAATTGTAGGTAACTGGAGAACAGTGTTTCAGTTTAGTTAAGGGGATGAGATTGAAAGTGTGGGTTGCACAGGTGCCTCACTCTTTAAACAAAGGTTAACAAAGCCTGGTTACTGACAAATCTGTTCTCGTCAAGAAAAATTGATTAGTGTGAACTTTGCCTTTAATAAAAAAAAACTATCAAAGGACCTTAGAAGACACAAGATAGAGATGCATGAAGCTGGAAAAGGCTAAGAAAGCATCACTAAAGATTTGGGTGTTCATCAGTCCACTGTCAAATAGTCTACAAATTCAGCACTGTAGCTTCTTTTTCAAGCAGTGGACCTCTTGTGAACGTCGTTCCAAGAGCACAAAGGACCACCCTGAAAGTGATGGAAACAACCCAAGGGTAATAGCAAAAGACTAGAAAATGTCTACACACTGTGAATGTCTTTTGTCAAGTATCAGAAAAACACTAAAGAAGAATGACATTCACAATGGAGGAAACCACTTTGCAGCACTTTTCAAATTCGCCCAAGACCGCCTGGATGTTTCACAATGGTTCTGGGAAAATTTTCTGTGAATGGATGAGACAAAAGTTGAACTTTTTGGTGCAAATGCAAAGTGTTATGCTTGGAGGAAAATGGACACTGCACACCAACCGCAAAACATCATCCCAAGCGTGAAACATGATGAAGAGAGCATTATGGATTGGGACTTCTTTGTCACCTCAGAGCGTGGACGCCTTGCAATCAGTGAGGGAACAAAGTTGTCAAGACAGTTTATAGGTCATTGTAAGGGCAGCAATCCATGACCTCAAGCTTAAGAAAGATTGGGTGATGACCCAAGGCACACAAATAAATCAAATAAAGAATGGCTGAAAAAGAAGATTAATTGTGTTTTGGAATGGCCAAGCTTAACCCAACTAAGATGCTGTAGCGTGACTTGAAGAGGGCTGCGCAATCAAGACAGAAATATTGATGAGGTAAAATAGATTTGTTGTGAGGAATGATCTAAAATTCATCCAAAATAGTGTGCCAGTCTCCAAAGCAGCTACGGGAAGCATTTGGTGAAGGTTGTTACTGCTAAAGGAAGACCTGCAAATTATTAAAATCAAATGTTCACTAACTTTTTCCCAGCCTGCACTGTAAATGATTACTCCATGTGCTCAATAAAGACATGAATAATACTTTTGTTTCTATGTTATTAGTTTAGTGAGATTGTGTTTGTCTATCATTGTAACTTAGATGAAGATCGGACCTTGTTTTAATAGTAATCAATGCAGAAATCCAGGGAATTCCTAAAAGTTCATTTACTTTTTCTTGCAACTGTACACCCGTGCTCACAGAAGACTACGCTATCCAGAGACCTTATTGAGAATGTCTCTCCTTACCTCTATTGACATGAAACTAATAACGAGCTCCTAATTGCCTAGCGAGAAACTACAGGCAGAATAGCAGAGAAGGTATATTGTTGTTCTATTCGATATGAACAGATCCAAGTGTAAGACCTTAATCAGGAGCACAGGCAGAAGTACCACAAAGAGTATACAACCGGGACTCATGTGACTGCAGCAGTTTTAAGGTGATCGCTATTCTTTGTCCAGGTAAAACATTTGTTAATTACAGAACCTGTCCAGAAGAAGACTCATAGCAACTTAGGTCATTGTCAAGTGGAAATGAAGACCCTCTCTCTAGGTTTTCATCTGGTTTACAGTATATCTGCCATTTAGTAGCCATCTAATGATGGCTGAGTCATCCATTGTTGTTATCCTTATTCTAAAATAAAATTTAAAACCATTCTGTAAATAATCAATATATACATACACAATTCAAATGATCAAACCTCAGTTAAAACCTTTGGTTAAACCTTAGCCAAAACAAACACAAACTCAAGTAATTCTAGTAATGTCAGATCAGCATTTAAGCCTAAACAAGGAAAAAACTCCATGTAATCCTTCCATTAAAAGAAAGGAAAAGAAGAATTTTAAGCATAATTTAGTTGCAAATTATGAAAGTCTTATGAATTCAATAGCAACCAAACCTGGATGTGGAACCTCAGATCAGACACTGGCATGATCTTTACACTCCATTATTATGTTTGTATTTTTCAGACTTCACTGTTCTTGCCGCCATTTTGAGTGCTGCCATTTTTGTGTACTGTTACCCTGGCAACTTCTGGTCACATGACTTAGAGTATGTGACTGAAATTCTGTGGCATATTTTGTTAGCACTACCCAAATGTAAAACAGGACAATGTGATTTTCTAGGTATCCAGCATTTGGATAATAAAACTTCTCTCTTTATTTTCATTCCCGAATCTTTTGGCTTTTGACCTTTGAGTTTTTGGCTTTCATTTTGCCAAGTTTGCAACAGTTTCTCTTAAATTATTGAAATTCCTGCAGCTCCAGAAGTGTCTTCTTTGAGTTCAATCTCATACCATACCATGACCCCACCACTCTGTTCCCTATAAATGATAATCTGGAAATAGAAACAGTGATGAAGTGTAGGGGCACAAATAAACACAAGCATTATAATAAACATTAATATAAATCTATACAATTGTTTTGTCAGCAAAATGGCAGATGAGCAAAACTATGAAATGTGCATAAAAAACAAAACATAAAAAACTGAAAGTCCAATATGAGAAAGAATAATCATGGTCAAGAGAACAAGAGGATCAAAACAGAATGTACATACGAGAAAAGAGCACAAAGATAAACTTTGAATTGTTCTGAGTTTTGGTGTCCACAGATCAGATATGAATGTGAACTAACAGCCGTCTTTCTATCCACTGGTGTCAATAATGCATGGGCCAAACCCTTAGTAATGCTGGAAATGGCGTCATGATGGAATTAAACAATTATAGCATTTGTAGACACAAAATACCAAATCATGACAACAATACACATATAAGGCAATAAATACATTGTTCTTATTCTGTCTCTATCCTAATAACGAAAGAAGTCAACAACAAGAGAAAATTATGTATTTAAAAGAAATATATCTGTCAACTTATTGGAAAAATTTTTTTCCAGGATCCCAAAGTTAGGAAATTGTATGCACCAAACCCCCCATTTTTCATCTGACACTGGTCTACCAGGTAAGCAAAACTTTAAACAAGTAATAATATTCCACTTGCAAAATGTTCCTTCATGATCTCAAGAAACCTTCACATCCATTGGTATATTTATCTGTTATCGTTTCTCTTCACTTTGGCTTCGATCCTACACTGAATACACAAAAGAAGAGAAAAATGTCCTTTTCCTCTGACAGCTAGTATTTAAGTTGATTTCTGGTAACACGTAAACACAATGGTTGCCTCTTGCAGACAAGCTTCATAGAGAATCCTTCTCTAACTAAAACTTGCTATCCATATTTAAGCCAGCTTCAAGAGAAAACTGATACATACAAGTTAAAAGAGTACAGTACTTGCCCAAAAAGGATATTTATTATGCGTATATACTGTAGTTTGTAGCAGTACTTGAGAAAAAAAATTAATTCTCATGTTTTTGTCGACAAATTACATAACAAAATTTAAATTGAATGAGACCCAATGGTGAGCAGCTCTGGACAACAGCAAACAATGTGAAACACAGCCACGGAAAAATGAAACAAAATTCTGAAGTAACTAATGCCACATAATCCACATGTCTGTTATTCTTGTGCTTGGAAGGTGCAAAATGTATGCATATGTCATTAAAATATTATAAATATTTACTTCTGGAAAATTCAGCATTAAAGATAAAGGGGAAAAGTAACATTCCCTTGTGGCAGGCGGCCAAGTGCCATGCCTGGCCAGGATGCCCCTGCAGCATATCTTCTGAGGGAGCAAGGATGGGAAACCCAGTATCTCCCCCTGGACGCTAGATGGCAGCCTCCCTGGGTTGCAGCGGTGCCTCAGACTCCTGCAAGGCTTCATGGGGGTTGGAGTGTTGTGCTGCCCTGTTGGAGTCCACAAGTGCCGCCAGGGGGTGCTGCAGCAGGAGTTGCTGGACCCTTCTGGGCACTGGTTTCGCCACACCTGGAAGTGCAGCCAGATGTCAGCAATCAAGCACCTGGAGCACTTCCGGGTGCCCAATTAAAGAAGCCAGAAACCACCACTCAGTGGCCAGAGTCGGGAGAAGGAGGACAAAGCTTGGAGGAGTGGTGGTGGAAGAGAAAGGAGAAGAAGGTGTGTGGTGTGTTTGGTGGTGCTTGCTTGCACACTTGGGACTGTGTTGTGCCTGTGGGGATTACGGGGAAGACGTGCCCCACAGATGAAGAAAAATAAAAGTCTTCTTATTTTATATGTGCCTCCAATGTGAATCTGTGTCGGGTCGGGCGCTTATATAGCCCCTTTTTACACCCTATAATACTGAATGTCTAAACTGAAGATCTGGCCGTCCTGTCAGTCATTGGTCAAGAATCCTGTCTTCAAAGAAAACTCTGGCTTTATTTATTATCACAAGAAGAGAGGAATCATTATAAAAATGAAGAAACACAATGTTTGCCAAAAAGCAATCCCAACCAACAAACCCAGTCCATAACGGAAATTTTAAAAAATATTATAAAATAAAAAAAGAACCAAAAACCAGAAAGCTGGTAATAGCATTAATAAATGAAATGCTCTCCAATCAGGGAAATGCTGATTTGATGGTCCTGGCCCTCTGCAAAGATATCCAGTTAAATCAGAAATTAATTCAGTCTGCTTTCCTTGATGCACACTTTATTGTGTTGTATGTTTCATTTTAAATGGATAAATCTCCCGTTTTTGCTGATCATTCCACATTCAAAGACCCATAATGACAAAGCAAAATCATGTTTTCAGAAATGTTTGCACTGAACCTGAAATCTCCCATTCATGTAAGTATTCAGACCCTTAATTCAGAACTTTGTAGAAGACGGCAATCACTGTATCGAGTTTTCTTGGGTAAGTCTCAGAAAGCTTTGTACACCAGGAATATGGGCAGATTATCCCATTATTCCTAGTTGATTCTCTCAAGATGGGTTCAAGCTAGCCACTCTACCATAAACAGGTTCTCGCATCTCAGCAGAGAAATTTTGAAGCTCTGTTAGAGTGACTATTGGATTCTTGGTCACCTTCTTCACTAAGGCCCTTTTTGCCTAGTTACTCAGTTTGGCCAACTCTAGGAAGAGTTCTGCTGGTCCCAAACTTCTTCCATTTCAAAATTAATGAGGCCACCTTACTCCTGGGAACACTCAAAGCTTTGGAACCAGGTTTGGTTTTGGAGAATATTACTTAAAGGCCGTACTTGGCCTTACATATGAATGACGAACTGCGACCATACTGGTCACTTGTGTTGTAATTGGGTGCCTTTAACTTTAATGTCACCTTTCTTTAATGACAGTAGCACCTAAGACATAACTGATGAGGCGCTACATTTAATGTGCAGGCTTCATTGTTCGACTACTTTGACTACAGTGAGTGGCCAGGAAGTCTCAAAAAATCTTACAAAAACAGAACATTCTGAAAATGTCTTTAGTTGCTCATCTGGCACTTTATGAAAGCACCAGATCACCAGAGAGGAATGTGAATTCTCACAAAAATGTTTTTTAAGAATGCATTCACTTTTTCAATGCTTTGTAATATTTTATTTACAATTGTAGAAATGATCAAAAACAATTCAAGGCTGTTGAACGATTATAACAATTGTAAGTTTTATAAATGTCAGCTTTCATCAACTTTTATTCATTGTTTTAAATTTGGGCCGGAAAGTAGTCTGGCCAAAGAAGATAAAGGTGATTAGATTAAAAAGATAGATAGATAGATAGATAGATAGATAGATAGATAGATAGATAGATAGATAGATAGATAGATAGATAGATAGATAGATAGATAGATAGATAGATAGATAGATAGATTCTTTATTAATCCCAAGGGGAAATTCACATACTCCAGCAGCAGCATACTGATAAAGAACAATATTAACTTAAAGAGTGATAACAATGAAGGTATATTTAATAAATTAAATAGTAATAAAAATGAAAAAAATTAAAATAAAATTAATGTTAGCATTTACTCCCCCGGGTGGAATTGAAGAGTCGCATAGTGTGGGGAAGGAACGATCTCCTCAGTCTGTCAGTGGAGCAGGACGGTGACAAAAGTCTGTCACTGAAGCTACTCCTCTGTCTGGAGATGACACTGTTCAGTGGATGCAGTGGATTCTTCATGATTGACAGGAGTTTGCTTAATGCCCGTCGCTCTGCCACAGATGTTAAACTGTCCAACTTTACTCCTACAATAGAGCCTGCCTTCTTAACAAGTTTGTCCAGGCGTGAGGCGTCTTTCATCTTTATGCTGCCTCTCCAGCACACCAACGCGTAGAAGAGGGCACTCGCCACAACCGTCTGGTAGAACATCTGCAGCATCTTACTGCAGATGTTGAAGGATGCCAACCTTCTCAGAAAGTATAGTCTGCTCTGACCTTTCTTACACAGAGCATCGGTATTGGCAGTCCAGTCCAATTTGTCATCCAGCTGCACTCCCAGATATTTAAAGGTCTGCACCCTCTGCACACAGTCACCTCTGATGATCACAGGGTCCATGAGGGGCCTGGGCCTCCTAAAATCCACCACCAGCTCCTTGGTCCGCTGTTTTAAATATATTGTGAAAATAAAAGGGAATAAAACGTAAAGGTGACAGAGGTTTCGACTTTTGTAGTTTAGTCTTATATTTTTTTTCAGTCACTCATAAACTACTTAGTGGCGTCACTGTCTTCTATTTTCAGTAGTGACCACATATTGAATTCACATTTCTTCACATAAAAAGGAGGTCTCAGAATTAACCTGTGATTGATAATTAATGGTCCATGTAGGCAAATGAAAATGAACTTGAACTTGCCCACCCAGAGATGGTCAAAATAATCTTGGAGAGAAGGACAGATTTAACTGGGTTAATTAATTATCTGTTTTGCCTGCAACTATGCTGGTAATGAAATAATTTGGTAAGGTTCCTACTTTATTGAACTTACCTTTCTCTTTTGTAAGAGGTGGTCTCCAGCCGTTAGACTCATATCAAGGTAGCTGAAATTCACTTGTTTTATGAAACAGAATAATACAGTAAATGTAATGTATTGATAAACACAAGGATTATAGAAATATATTGTGGAAATCATGGGCGCTCCAGGTGCACCAACCACACCACAGACAGGGAGAGACACGAGTTTGCCACACAACACACGTTTGCTTTTCTCTCGCTCTCCACAGCAGCACAGTACAAGCACCAAAATAGCACAGTCCCTTCTTTTGCTTTCTCTTCTTGTCGTCTGTCTCAATTCCTCCGGACTCTGGTTCTCCAAACTGAGTGAGGTGGCTCCTTTTAAGCAGACCCTGGGAATGTTCCAGGTGGCTCATTAATCAGACCTGGAATCACCCACATGTGTGGTTAAAGACCCCTGTAGGGCTCTGCAGCTTCCCTTGACGGCCTCCACAGAACCCAAAATGGCTGTGGCTCCCTCCAACTCCCAGAGTGCCCTGCGGGAATCCATTATGCCACAGCCCCTCAGGAGGGCTGCCTTCTAGTGTCCTGGGGAAGGTAGTGCCCTGCCGATGCTCTCTCCCCCGGTTCTTCCATCCAGCTGGCATCCCAGATAAAAGGAGCTGCTTCACCTTGACCAGGAACTCAGAGCCGGGAGGTGATGGACAAAGCTTGACAACAGGAGTGTGAAAGAAGAGGATTGTTTTCTGTGCTGCTTATACTTTGATTGTCTTGACCTTTGTGTTAAGGTTCATTTATTGTTTAAAAGGGGCTATATTTGATCCCGTGACAAGTTTGGGTGTAAATGTGACTGGGGTTTGGTCTCAGTGATGCCGCTACTACTGGTTACAAGGTGCGTTCCAGTATGGAGAAGTCACTATAGCCCTCAATGGACTGAGTTCAGTAGGTAGGTTGTAGAACTTTCTCAGACCAGTGTGGTGCTGATGTTTCACCTGTTGCACGGCTGCACTTGGGTCCCAATCCGGGTGGTTCATTGTGCGCTGGGTGTAACGACACGTTGTAATCAGCACATGCTGCCAAACTCCTCCTCCTCATCCTCGGTCTGTTTCAAGTTGTGATTTCAAAAGGCTACCTCACCGGGATTTGTCAAAAGGCTGAAAACAGACCTGGACAGGACTCTAGTCCATCACAGGGATCACTTTCATCCTCTCACACACACATACACACCTCACACGCACACACAATGACAATTTGCAATTGCCAATTAAAATAACATTAAACTTAAAAAAAATTAATTCATTTGCTTGAGGATGTCTGGCCGTAGTAATTTTAATGAAGTGGGACTTGCAAAGCTATTCAGTTTTACCAATGTCAGGGATAGCAGAAGTTAAAGGTACATTTTAAAACAGTGACTGACCAGTATGGCTATCTGGTGAACGTGGCACTCTGATGGTAAATTGTGGTTTGTTTTATGCCCGCTGTTCTAAATATATTGTGAAAATATTTGTTTTACTGAAGCAATGTTTGCAATGTTTATTAGATGTGCAGCCTGTTAAAAACAAGACATTTTGGTATACCTCCGTTATTTATCAGGACGCATGAAATCAACCATCACCCAAGTAAATGATAGTGACAGTGAAATAGTAAATTATTATAATCAGCAGGTAATTTAGCTGTGAGCTTGGTTTAGTGTCCAGTTAATACTCTGTAAATGTTGATTTACTCTGTGCATAACGGCTTACATACCACAGGGTACTACATTCATATCTAGGGAACCATTTGTTCTCCCTACTTCCATTTTATACTTTCACAGTTAGGAACATCATTTAGCTTATCTGTTATGGCTTAAAGCGTCAAGAGGACTGAGATGTGTTGATGCACTGGTTCTCTTTTGCTTAGACACCAGCAGCTGGGAAGCCTTCATTAAGCATACACAATTTGCTGATGCAGAGGTTTCCATGTGCACCCATTTAGACTTGCAGATGGAGGATTGCAGCCCTGTGCATGCAAGCAGCACATGGCAGCAACATCCTTACCCATGTAGACAGTCTGCTGATGTTAAAGCTATACTGGGGATCTATTTGCCAACATTAGTGGTTATTGGTGGTGAAAAAAGAGGACAATATGTAGCATATACAGTCATTTGAAAAAGTTTGGGAACCCCTCTCAGCCTGCATAATAATTGACTCTACTTTCAACAAAAAAGATAACAGCGGTATGTCTTTCATTTCCTAGGAATATCTGAGTATTGGGGTGTTTTCTGAACAAAGATTTTTAGTGAAGCAGTATTTAGTTCTATGAAATTAAATCAAATGTGAGAAACTGGCTGTGTAAAAATGTGGGTCCCCTTGTAATTTTGCTGATTTGAATGCTTGTAACTGCTCAATACTGATTACGTGCAACACCAAATTGGTTGGATTAGCTTGTTAAGCCTTGAACTTCATAGACAGGAGTGTCCAATCATGAGAAAAGGTATTTAAGGTGGTCAATTGCAAGTTGTGCTTCCCTTTGACTCTCCTCTGAAGAGTGACAGCATGGGATCCTCAAAGCAACTCTTAAAAGATCTGAACACAAAGATTGTTCAGTATCACGGTTTAGGGGAAGGAAACAAAAAGCTATCAGAGAGATTTAAATTGTCAGTTTTAACTGTAAGAAATGTAATCAGGAAATGGAAGGCCAAGAAAAATACAGGAGCGGCATATGCTCAGGATTGTGAGAATGGTTACAGACAACCCACAGATCACCTCCAAAGACCTGCAAGAACATCTTGCTGCAGATGGTGTATCTGTACATCGTTCTACAATTCAGCGCAATTTGCGCAAAGAACATCTGTATGGCAGGGTGATGAGAAAGAAGCCCTTTCTGAACTCACAACACAAACAGAGTTGCTTGTTGTATGCAAATGCTCATTTAGACAAGCCAGATTCATTTTGGAACAAAGTGCTTTGGACTGATGAGACAAAAATGGAGTTATTTGGTCATAACAAAAAGCACTTTGCATGGTGGAAGAAGAACACCGCATTCCAAGAAAAACACCTGCTAACTACTGTCAAATGTGGTGGAGGTTCCATCATGTTGTGGGGTTATGTGGCTAGTTCTGGGACTGGGGCCCTTGTTAAAGTTGAGGGCCGGATGGAATTCAACCCAATATCAACACATTCTTCAGAATAATGTTCAAACATCAGTTACAAAGTTGAAGTTATGCAGGGGTTGGATATTCCAACAAGACAATGACCCAAAACTCAGTTCGAAATCTACGAAGGCATTCATGCAGCGGGAGAAGTACAATGTTCTGGAATGGCCGTCACAGTCCCCTGACTTGAATATCATTGAAAATCTATCGGATGATTTGAAGCAGGCTGTCCATGCTTGGCAGCCATGAAATTTAACTGAACTGGAGAGATTTTGTATGGAGGAATGGTCAAAAATACCTCCATCCAGAATCCAGACACTCATCAAAGGCTCTATAGGAGGCGTCTCGAGGCTGTTATATTTGCAAAAGGAGGCTCAACTAAGTATTGATGTAATATCTCTGTTGGGGTGCCCAAATGTATGCACCTGTCTAATTTTGTTATGACTCATATTGCATATTTTCTGTTAATCCAATAAACTTAATTTCACTGCTGAAATACTACTGTTTCCATAAGGCATGTCATATATTAAAAGGAAGTTGTTACTTTGAAAGCTCAGCCAATGATAAACAAAAATCCAAAGAAGTAAGAGGGGTTCCCAAACTTTTTCATATGACTGTAAAGTTCTTGTAACCACTGTCAATGTAAAATTGAAATAATAAACTAATCTGAAACTGAATTGCAAAGAACTTTTCTCTGTTTTAAGATAGACAAGTTCAGAGATTCACCAAAGCTTTTCAATGTAAGATTTTGAAATTTCAAAACTTTGTACAACATAACATGTTTGAGATAACTCAACAAAAATTAAACAGTTGTAACAAAAAGATGTGCTATGTTTTAACAGAATTGGTCCAGTGGGTGTCAAGTTGTTTCATGTGGACAGACAGACAGACAGACATGGCTATCACAATAGGAGCTTTGTAAATTTATATGTACACAAACACAACTAAAAAGGACAGGTCACTAAACAATGAGATCAATTAAAAGTAAGAAGGATGCAGAGATTCGGCTCAGGAGCAGTGGCCCACTATGCTGTAGTATCTACTACCAATGCTAAGAACAGACTGCTTGATCCTAATCAGTTAGGCTCTGGAAAGGGGCCATCCCACTGAGATGTCTCTACTTACCATTATAGACGCATTACGACTGGCTAGTACTGGTAACAGGTCATTTGTCCTCATCCTGATAAATCTTTCCTCCATTTTCAACACAGTAAGCCACCAGATCCTCTTTCCATCCTCTTTATAATAATAATAATAATAATAATAATAATAATAATAATAATAATAAATTTTATTTATATAGCGCCTTTCCCATGCTTGGCATCACAGACACTGCCCTGTGGCTTTGAGTCATACCTCTTGGGCAGATCCTACCATTTGAAATCTCAAGGGTACACCAGGCAAACAAGAGGGTGCCCCAAGGATCGGTGCTGGGCCCTCTCCTCTTTTCTCTATACACCACCTCACTATGTCCTGACATCATGTCCCATGGTTTTTCCTATCAGTGCTTTGCTGAGGATAGACAGCTGAACCTTCATTCCCTCCAGAGGATATCAAGGTATTAACTCTACATGTCACATTGATATTACAACCTGAATTAATTAAATAGTTACATTTATATTGTAATATACAGTGGTGTGAAAAACTATTTGCCCCCTTCCTGATTTCTTATTCTTTTGCATGTTTGTCACACAAAATGTTTCTGATCATCAAACACATTTAACCATTAGTCAAATATAACACAAGTAAACACAAAATGCAGTTTTTAAATGATGGTTTTTATTATTTAGGGAGAAAAAAAAATCCAAACCTACATGGCCCTGTGTGAAAAAGTAATTGCCCCTGAACCTAATAACTGGTTGGGCCACCCTTAGCAGCAATAACTGCAATCAAGCATTTGGGATAACTTGCAATGAGTCTTTTACAGCGCTCTGGAGGAATTTTGGCCCACTCATCTTTGCAGAATTGTTGTAATTCAGCTTTAATTGAGGGTTTTCTAGCATGAACCGCCTTTTTAAGGTCATGCCATAGCATCTCAATTGGATTCAGGTCAGGACTTTGACTAGGCCACTCCAAAGTCTTCATTTTGTTTTTCTTCAGCCATTCAGAGGTGGATTTGCTGGTGTGTTTTGGGTCATTGTCCTGTTGAAGCACCCAAGATCGCTTCAGCTTGAGTTGACGAACAGATGGACGGACATTCTCCTTCAGGATTTTTTGGTAGACAGTAGAATTCATGGTTCCATCTATCACAGCAAGCCTTCCAGGTCCTGAAGCAGCAAAACAACCCCAGACCATCACACTACCACCACCATATGTTACTGTTGGTATGATGTTCTTTTTCTGAAATGCTGTGTTCCTTTTACGCCAGATGTAACGGGACATTTGCCTTCCAAAAAGTTCAACTTTTGTCTCATCAGTCCACAAGGTATTTTCCCAAAAGTCTTGGCAATCATTGAGATGTTTCTTAGCAAAATTGAGACGAGCCCTAATGTTCTTTTTGCTTAACAGTGGTTTGCGTCTTGGAAATCTGCCATGCAGGCCGTTTTTGCCCAGTCTCTTTCTTATGGTGGAGTCGTGAACACTGACCTTAATTGAGGCAAGTGAGGCCTGCAGTTCTTTAGACGTTGTCCTGGGGTCTTTTGTGACCTCTCGGATGAGTCGTCTCTGCGCTCTTGGGGTAATTTTGGGAAGGTTCACCACTGTTCCATGTTTTTGCCATTTGTGGATAATGGCTCTCACTGTGGTTCGCTGGAGTCCCAAAGCTTTAGAAATGGCTTTATAACCTTTACCAGACTGATAGATCTCAATTACTTCTGTTCTCATTTGTTCCTGAATTTCTTTGGATCTTGGCATGATGTCTAGCTTTTGAGGTGCTTTTGGTCTACTTCTCTGTGTCAGGCAGCTCCTATTGAAGTGATTTCTTGATTGAAACAGGTGTGGCAGTAATCAGGCCTGGGGGTGGCTACGGAAATTGAACTCAGGTGTGATACACCACAGTTAGGTTATTTTTAACAAGGGGCAATTACTTTTCACACAGGGCCATGTAGGTTTGGATTTTTTCTCCCTAAATAATAAAACCATCATTTAAAACAGCATTTTGTGTTTACTTGTGTTATATTTGACTAATGGTTAAATGTGTTTGATGATCAGAAACATTTTGTGTGACAAACATGCAAAAGAATAAGAAATCAGGGGCAAATAGTTTTTCACACCACTATAATATATAGTGTAATATATATAATATATAGTAAAGTAAACTAACCTACTCAGTCCACCTGGAAAAGCATGTAATTGATGGTCAATAGTTACATTTTTCCACCGTTACCATTGTACATAATCTCCCTGCAGAACATTCACCACATATTAACTATTAGGTGATGAAGGAATGAGATAGTTAGAGACAAGGGTTGATTAGGAGGCCAGAGTGGACAAGGCTGTAGTGAGCAATTTAACTAAGATGTAAGGGAGCACCCTACTCTGTTTGAAAGATGCTGAAGGATCTTTCATGACCACAGAAGTGAGGACCTCAGTTTTAGGTCTAATCTAAAGAAGGCCCTTGTTTTCAGCAGAGTTTCTCCTTCACTGCACTGTCACATTGGGATCCACAAACATACCACAGGATAAGCACCCCCTGTTTCAGTGGCAACCCAAACTTTCCTGGTTCATCTTCCATATAAGTACTGACAAGGCTCAAACATGCTTAGCCTTCAGGTAGATTACCTGTTCTGAAGTGTGGGTTGTAATGGCTGCTGAAGTAACACAACCTCCACCCAGGGATGGCTCTAGGCATAGATCGAGTCGGCACTGGCCTAAGGGTGACAAAAAGGTGTTTCATATGTGGTTGCAAGGTTGACAACCTCCATGGGGGACCATCACACCCTCCAGCTTGTCAATTTCATATGCAATCATGGGGACTCCTTTTCCTTCTTCATCGATTTCAGCTATGGATCTTATCACACAGGTCTAAAAAGGGAACTCTCTTTTGGATGTATCTTTAGGGCACTTGCAACCAACTCTGCCTAGGTGCGCAATGTACCATTGAACCAGCCTTGCCTCCAACTCAGCCTGGCAAAGGCAGACCATCTTGTTATTCCAACTTCTCCATCTATTCAGCACCTTATCTCTGTTCAGCTTGGCTTACTATCACTAACATCCACCAAGTCAGTAAACAGCCTTGGAATGGTGATCAATGACCAGCTGTCCTTCAGGGACTATGTTTCTATGGTCTCTTGGCCTTGCAGATTCAAAATGTGCAACATTCAAAGGATCAGACTTTAGCACAGTTCCTGGTTCAGGCTTTGGTCCTTACGTGTCTGGACTACTTTCTCTGCTGATTGGAATACCGGCATGCGTCACCAAGCCATTGCAGATGATTTAAGATGCAACAGCAGTGTTCAATCATCCTAGGTGGGCACATGTCACTCCTTTTTTTAGATCGCTACATTGGCTCGTTGTAGCAGCACTTCTAAAGTTCAAATCTTTAAATGCTCACCTACAGAGTACTTAGAAGCTGAGCACCTTTTTATATGGAAACACTTATGAAGTTCTCTGCTCTTTCTCAGGTCTGGTAATGAATAGCATCTGGCGATGTCAGCTCTGCATGGCATCAAATCTCAATCCAGGCTGTTTTCTTGTGTAGTTCTGAGCTGCTCTCCTCCATTTGAACTTCTGACTCCTCCAATGTTTTTAAGAAGAGTTTGAAGACTCTCTTGTTTGATGAATTTCTGATTTTATTATCTAAGAATTATAACCCAGTTGTATTTTATCCTGAGCTCTGTGGAAGACGAATGTTCTCTTTGTTCCCTTGTACTAATTCATGTCTGAGAAGTAAGCATTACAAAACCATGTAATAGCATGCTTTGTTTTAGCAAACAGAAAAATGTTTGTGCAAAGGACTCAAGGTCTGAGCATTCCACACATGAGTCTGCCTTATCACGTTTTCCCTTAGCTTACATCTGAACGCCATAACAAAAGGAGCCAAGAAATCAAGTTGCACAAGGGGCGTTGAAGGGGCTAAAGGTTTGTGTATAATAAATGTGTTGACTGTTACATTTTATAATGATATTAAATTACGCATTCTAGGGGTATAAAACTGGACCCCACCCAACAGACGGGGTTCAGAAGAGCCCTGACGCTGTCATGTATATTTGATTGTCTGCTTTTCTGAAACTCTTCTCACCTTGACTCTGAAAATAAAGCTGCTTTATAACCGCACCTGCTGTCGGGTCTGAGATTTCGTCCACAGTTTTGGCGCCAACGTGGGGCAGGAGACGGCAGACGGCTCCTCGTGCAGGATCGCCCAGATGACCGTGGTGGAGCCGATTCCGGCCGGATCGGGTCCAGCTTCGGTAAATGTAGGATTGGCCTGCCTTGGGCGTTTCCTGCGTGGGGAGTCCCTGACCTCCTCCTAGCCGATACGAGGCACGACTTGATGGCATTTCCATGCAGGTGGATGGAGTCACGGTGAGTAGATCGGGGGATTCCTGTTAGTTTGACTGGTGTGCTGGAAGTAATATGAATATAGAAGGAAAAGGAATAAAAAGCATATGCAAAATAAAGAATAAGAAAGCATACTGTATGGAAAATACATAGGAGTGTTCTAAGGGCTCAAGGAAAGTGGCTTTGGGACCCTACGGAAAACGGCACAGTGTGAATGTTAGCTAGTCACCCCTGTGGAAAGGATTAGAAAAGGGGCGAGTGGCACGCTCCTATAATAATTTGAGGAACGGGGGTGAAAGGGCGTATTTAGAGAATGTGTGTCTAAATAAACGGGAGGTCGAGTTTTTCATCTGCTGTCTGGTCATACTCTTGTTTCAACGGGTTGCTAAGGTGACGGAGACAATACCCTGGCAGATTGACGATACAAACCGTCTGATGAAGGGATCGGGGTAAAAACCTCCATATCCTGGACTCCACGGGGCATATTGATGTAGAATTCTGCTGATGCAAATAACGGACACGAAGTCACCTGAAGCTGTAATCCGGGAATAGGAGCAGACGGCGGGTGGAACGGGGTTTATCGAGGGCTGAGTCACTTTCTGCTGAGATCCTGCCACTCACTATGGGAAAAACAATCAGTAGCCAGTCAAACAGTCCCCAAAGAGTCCTAAAAAACCTAACGTTAGAAGGATTATTTTCGGGGGATCACCAGGCTCCTAGTGCGCTGTCGGGATTGAAAGGCGGGTTCCCTAGAAAGCTCATTGAAAAAAACGACAGGATTAAAAAAAACATGTAGGAGGTGGAATAAGGACAGTGGAGGTGGATGGCCAGTGGAAGGAACTGGAGATATGAATTAGAAAAATACTGTGCAGAAATACACAGGGTTGTTGTAATGGAGGTCCTTATCGGATGGATATTTATGACAGATGGAAATTGGTTATTAAAGACCGTGACGTTGGAAGCGGCACAAAACGGAATGAGCTTTTAGTTGCTGAACTTAAGAATAGAAAGGAAAAAGAACAGCTGCTTATAGCTTTACAGAAAGTGTAGGCTGATACAGGACCCCAGTCTGAAGGAAGGAGGAGAAGGAGTGATAAAAATAATAAAAAAAAAAAACTTTTATATCCAGTGCTTTCTTCCGCAACACTTTACCCACAACCCGTACCACGACCACATTCACTCATTGCCCCAACGGCTCCTGTGGTTACTGATGCCCCAGTTACTGATGATTTCTTTGATGAACTAGCTACTAATTCTGGCATTTCTAATCCTTGGGACAAATGGTTTATGTCCACTTTTGGGTCCTGGGGCCAATGGCTTAAATCAGTTTTCACCTCTCTTACAGTTGCTTTAATTGTTCTCCTGCTTGTAGCTTGCTGTATTGTTCCCTTGATAAGATACATTGTATCCAAGTATTTTACTGCCTCGATGGCAAAGACTTATTTTTTACACAAAGAAAAAATGCTTCAGATCAGCACATCCACCCCACACTCCTCCGCCCACTCCACTCCATCCTCCTCTCCTACCCTTTCCTACTCAACTCTCCCTGATCAAATATTTTTGTTTGCTAAAAAAGGGGGGAATGTGGAAGACGAATGTTCTCTTCGTTCCCTTGTACTAATTCATGTCTGAGAAGTAAGCATTACAAAACCATGTAATAGCATGCTTTGTTTTAGCAAACAGAAAAATGTTTGTGCAAAGGACTCAAGGTCTGAGCATTCCACACATGAGTCTGCCTTATCATGTTTTCCCTTAGCTTACATCTGAACGCCATAACAAAAGGAGCCAAGAAATCAAGTTGCACAAGGGGCGTTGAAGGGGCTCAAGGTTTGTGTATAATAAATGTGTTGACTGTTACATTTTATAATGATATTAAATTACGCATTCTAGGGGTATAAAACTGGACCCCACCCAACAGACGGGGTTCAGAAGAGCCCTGACGCTGTCATGTATATTTGATTGTCTGCTTTTCTGAAACTCTTCTCACCTTGACTCTGAAAATAAAGCTGCTTTATAACCGCACCTGCTGTCGGGTCTGAGATTTCGTCCACAGCTCTTCACTTGTGATGATCAATTTTGCCACCTTGTCTTGTCACACTTGTTCACAAACAGTTCCCCCAGACTGATGTTTAGTCGATTATGTTGACATTTTTTGTAAGACATTCTGGATAAAAGGATCTGCTAAGCAAATGAACATAAATGTAAATATATCTGCAGAGAGCGCCGACAACTTGAAAGCCATCATGGGAGTAGCTCACCATCTTTTAATCTTTAAAAATCTCAGTGGTGTCAAGTGAAAAAACACAAAACAAACCTGGAAAATCTATAATGGTAGTACTGCAAGATGACAGTTTAATAAAAGAACATTTAAAAGCAATGATAAATATATATATATATATATATATGCAATACAGGTATTTTAGCCTATATTAAAAAATCTTTAACTCAAATTTTTTTTTAAAATAAACCATAAAGAGCAACAGCACAACACATTTCAGTAGTATTAAAGCTGCATTTGGGGAAATTAAAATGGTGAAAAGAAAGCCACATGATGGCAAGAATATCATGGCTGTAAAAATCCTATTCATCTGTCTTTCTCCAGAATTAACATTGCAATAGGAAGACTCCATTTATCTACTCTCAAGTTGCATCTTGCTAGCTTTACAACAAAGCGGGTTGCTTTCTATACGTCGAGGTGCACTTCGTTTGAGTGAAGAAAGAAAAAAATTAAAAACACTAAAAAAAAAAAAAAGACAAAAGTTAGGCGCAGTCAGTAAACAGCGGCCTTTACAATAAAAGGCCCGCCAGCATTAGGACACCAGTTCCCAGTTTCAATGAAGAATGTGTCTTAGGGCCTAGAGGACCGAGGGCCCAAGCGTGATCCCCAAACAGGTACTTTAGAGACTGTTAGTGAGAATTATTCATCCATTTGACTAAAACAACCGTGTACTTCAAAATACAAAGTCATTCAGCAAACTAAGCTGCTGGACAAAGAATGCATGGAGAATTAAAATGTGCTCTGCTTCGCTTGACTTGACTTGTCTTCTGCGTCGATTCTAAAATGAATCCAGAAATTACTAAAAAACATACAAAAAAATCACCACAAATGCAAAGGAACAAGGCACTTTTTCCTCTTTTATGCTGGAGCTCGTAGACATGATGTGGCGGGAGGATCGCCATTATCATTTGCTTTTTTTGGCTTACAAATAGAAGAGCATGAAGAAGGATACAGAGCAGGCCACAGGTCTAGAGCCTGGCAGACCATTATGCTAAAGTGTGTGTTATGTGTTATTTTTAAGGAATAAAAATGAAACATGCATAGATTTGACAAAAGTGACAACACATCCATATCTTTTGAACCAGTAAAAAAAAGGTTTCAACCCGAACCAGTTTGTTCGCTCAATACACTTTCTGTCCAAACTAATCTTAGTTCCCTTGCCAGCAGCTGTTACACAGATTTCTGAACACAAGAGAAGTGATATCGAGTGCAAAAGGGCACAGCACTCTGCACTGACCACTAGGTGGCCCATCTTGGCTAATTTCCCAATTCATCTAATGGTGCCCGCTGCCTCAGGAGCCTTTCACTGTACCACACCATTTCCTAAGCACACTTAATCTTGAGCAGGGTCATAGGGACCATTAATTGCGTGCAAATAAAATAAGATGACCTTGCGTTGAGTGTTCTAAAAAGTATGTCTGATCTTTCATGCTGCAATACAAATGCCTCTCATCTCCATTTTGCAAGTGATCCACATGAATGCTTCACTGTCTGTGCTGCTTTCCTAAAGTGCTTTGTGATAGTGCTCACGTGCACAAGGTGCTAAGTGAATCGGCTTGCCTGGCTGAGTTCTCCAAAGTAAGATGACAACGATAATCAACTACTGAACTATTTTCTGGTCATGGCTTCTGGAAAGAATCAGAGAGAAAAAGAGCAGCAATGTCACAGTCACGGATCCTTCATTTTAGTACAGTGGCATTGTACGCCCCAACTCATCATTTCTGAATTTAAACGCGCAATGTCACGTCATTAAGCCTAACTTTGAACACTGTAAATTTTCAGTGTGCTCATGTAAATCAATAGATTCATTGAAAGATGGGAAGTTTAAATAGATGGCTGCTAAAATCATTCTCTTCAGGTATGCTGAAGGAAAGTTGCCAGGACTGTTCGGCTCGGGTAGGGTATGCCATTCAAAGCATATCTGTTTATATTTCATTGGAACTGGAGCCTCTGTCGTTTGAATGTTGATGTTTTCTCATTTTAAGAGTTTAGAAATGTATTTGTGTCTTAGTTCATATTTGGAAAAAAAATCACAAATCAGTGCAGAGTCGAAAACGATGGTTTCATCTGCTCACCCAGACATTAGCTAAATTACGATGAAAATCATTTCTGTTGCCTGCACAGCAAAAAATCTCCAACTTCAGTAAGGACCAGATGAATCTAAACCACCGTTGAAGGTAAGCAAGCTTTTGGTGCTTTTCTCTCCTTCACAAATTCTTCTTTGTGATGGCGTTATTAGCATTTTGGGGGCAGATTATAGTGTGGGCCTTGTCACACGTTAGACGTCCTTCTTTCTTTCACGACCCTCCACCAATCCACTTCCAAACCTGCTTATCCAGTTTGAGGACAGCAATGGGCACAAGGTGGGGAATCAACTCTTCAGTTATTAACTTGCTAGTCTCATTTGAGTCAAGGTAAGTTGTTGTCATGGCTTTTTTAGACATTTGTCTTGTAACTTGTATGATCAAGTGTTAGAGAAAATGATCACTCAAGGCCAAATGCACCATGATTCCATATTGTTCAAAGTTAGGAAGACGCTCTTCAATTTATCAATATGCACACTTGGTGATCTCCGAATGGAAAAGCAGAGGCACTTATATAGTTGAGGCAGTTTGAGATGACCACCATATGGCTGATTGGCTGATGTGTCAATGGGACCTTTCAGGAGACCATAAAACCTTTGATGAAATCCATTTCATGGCTGCTCACTCATCTTGTATGACAGCAACCAAACTGACTAAAAACTTTTTACCTGAATATGGAGTGGTTTAGATTTAAGTTCCTGAGGCTTTGGCTTTCAAACCTTTCCACCTTTTTCACTCTACATCATTGCGATACTACAAATGATTTTTTTTCTACAGATGGATCAAGGAACTGGGGAGTAATAACTTTACACTAGGACAAGAATCACTAAAAATAAGATGATGTCTCAAAATATTTTCAGTGCCGTATAAAACCAGAGGTAACAAATGACCCAAAGGCATTTTCTTCAGGAAGTCTTGGGAGCACCATGGCTTTTTAAATATAAACACTGCAGTTTTCTTTGGGATTTAGTTTCCCAAAAATAGCACCATTGAACAGGCATGACAAGAGCATGATTGTCAACCTCTGTATACTTGAGGACCTCAATAGAAGGTTTGTGTGACCCTCCACTTTTATTCTTATGTGTAAAAAGGGGAGGAAGGGAATTTAACTTGAACATTCCTTCAAATTCTGGCACAGTCATTGTCAGTGTTAGAATCCGGCCGGTTTATGTGTTGCTCTGTTTGCTGTCGCTGTCATAGGACGCGTGATTTAAGTAAACTGTGTCTCAAAGTAATTCTGCAGGGAAGGTAAGGGAACCATCACCCTCTCTGCAGAATTCTATTCCAAACTTTCCTATCAGTCTAAAAATCCCCTTCTGGGAATAAAATAAAATGTCCAGATCTCACTAGTAACCCCACGGGTTGAGAAAGATGCCTTTAATATTAGAGATTTCACTGAAATAAACCCCAGAAATTGTATCCGTCAAAAAGGCAAACACAGAGCTACAAGGAAATATATCCTTTCTTGCGAGAGGGTCCAGAGCATGCCCACCTCATGGCACGGAGGGCACCATAAGGGGTAAAAAGTTAAATGAAAGACAAGGGCAAAAAATAAATCTTCAAGTATTAACACAACTCAGCCACAAAGACATAAAAACACAGTATCAGAACCTGGATTGTAGAAAACAAAACTACCAAACTGGGTCAGGGCTGTGTTTATATCCCGTAAGAAACAATTCAGTGCTGTACAAAAACGGTAAACTCCATAGGCTCTTCCTTGACTAGGGGCCGATAAGGATGCTCTGTTGTGCTGATTGTTGGGCAAAGTGGTGACTGACCTGAATCTTACTGTTTGTTACAGTCCTTCATTCAATGCAATAAGGGGGAACGATTTAAAAAGACTTCTTTTTTTGTTTTTGCTTTTCAATACAGAACACAAGACAATCCTTTTGTTGTTTTTTCTTTTTTTTTGGTAGCAGCAAAGCACCATTTCTTTTTTCCTTTTTGTATGTTTTTTCCCTCCAAAGTCTTTGTCTTTGTCCTTGTAAACACAGGAGAGCCTAAGAAGGACACTCCTTAACATTGACCCCATCTTCGGCGTGAACTTGCAAATCAATGGGTTGATGGGGTGCCTCTCCTGGCTGGGCGTTCATAAGGACAAGGTTCTTGATACATCCTGTGATTCCAGACTGGAATTTCCCACCAGTTAGTATTTCAATGTCTGGCGTGCCCCCTGATGAAGACAAGAAAAAAAACCAAAAGAAAACAGTCTGAATTAGTGTGAGCCACCCTAATTTGGGGCATTCATAAGAAACGTAATGATTTACTTCAGCAGGTACAAGTACATAATAAACAAGAACAGATATCCAAAATATTAAAATATGTGCTTCAATTTAAATGCTTAAAGTCTAAATATTCTTGATTGTGGTAGCCTTTTGCCATTTTTCACCCTCTGCTAGAGGGTTAGATTCTTAGTAAGGAATCAAAAATAACATTCATAATCAGTGACCTTGAATTACCGTATATACTCGAGTATAAGTCGGGTCTTGAACCCTGAAAAATTGATCATAAAATCGATTTTATTTTTTTACATCTTCTTGCCTCCTCCAATCCCGCACCAGTTTCTCAGACACTTGGGATTTTGTTGCAGCAGCGCAGTTACTAATTTCTTTTGCCACTTCAACGACTTTTGATTTAAAACCAGTTTGATGTTTTCTTCTGATTGAACGATCCATCGTAGATAAGGGATGCTCTTACAATAAAGGTATATGAGGGTGTGAGATACAAAATACAAGATGCAAATGTTGCTTCGGAATAGTGCGGGTATTAGCGTGTGGAGTGTGCTCTGTGGTTACTCTCTCAGGTGGGTGTTAGCATATCATAATCTCTTGGACCAATAGTGTGAGTTTTCCGCATTCGACTCATATGACCGACATTATAAATTACCAGAAACAAGCCCTGACTTATTCGCGGGAGAACTTAAACGCGAGTATATACGGTAGTCTAAAACAATACCCTACATGCTTATGTTTGAAATCTGTTACTTTTAACCTTTTGGGAGTAGCTATTAGAGGGCTAGGACCACTGTAAAATAATACAATATCAACAGTAGTATCAGATTCATCATCAGCAACCTTGCAATAGCATAAAATGACATGCCACTGGCCTATATTACCAAACCAATTTTTTGAAAGTTTTGTGTAAAGCGGTAATTTTGACCCCTTGTATACCATTAGAGGGTGAAGCCCCAAGGTTGGTTGATGTGGTATGCACAACTTCAAGTCCTTCTGATCATTTTTGCTGAATACACCCATTGATTTACTCTTTAGCATAAGAGTATGATTTCCAGCACAAAATATGGTCCAGAAATGAGAGTTTTACAGACCTAGAGGACCGAAAACAGGGGAGAGCCCTAAAAAGTTGATGCCTTGCATAATTAGACATCAAGACGAGTTCAACATTAGGGTTTTCACAATATTCAATGTTGCGTTTTTCTCATACCTGGGAGTCATGAGACACCTGACAAAAAAAAAAAACTAAAGTGATTACAAGGAGTTCATAAGTAATTCCCATTTGAAAATTGGGAATTATTATTATTATTGCTTTAGTTCTAAAGAAAATATTCTTCCAACCCTCTCCTGGCACTGGCTTTGTTTTAACAAAATGTATGGGAGAGATTATTGCACAGTTGCCATACAGAACAATGAGAAAATGCAAGCCAAGCTTCCTGTCTAGGGACTAAGCATGCAGGCTGCGGCCTGGTCAACAGGTAGGAAAGCTTTCTCACTTATCCACTTTCCCACCTCCCACCATCCATCTCTTTCTTTATCTACATTATCTTGGGATCATAGAGCCTTCATCCAATTCATCTCCCAACTCCAAGTTCGCTAGTTCACTGCCAGAGGTGTCCTGCTCGTCTAAAGGGTTACACCCAGGTCAAGCCTTTAAACCACATTATAACACAGGAGTGTCCTACACAATCCCATCATCACTAATTCATGTAGGAATCAGGTAGCCTCTGTGGTGGGCTGGCGCCCTGCCCAGGGTTTGTTTCCTGCCTTGCGCCTTGTGTTGGCTGGGATTGGCTTCAGCAGACCCCTGTGACTCTGTAGTTGGATACAGCGGGTTGGATAATGGATGGATGAATTAGGTAGCCTCTCTTTCGGCTCTGAGATGCCTTTAAAAGACCATTGTATGTAAGGCATTGTCCAACATGCCTGATATTCATTTTGGTCCCACCAATCTCAGATAACATCTCTTTGATGCCACCTATCAGCTCTGAGAAGTTGCACTGGCCTCGTATTACTTCACTGTGGCTTAGATTCAGAGGACTAGAAGAACAGACATCTTTAGTGTATGCTGGGCTGATTCATTCTTTAATGCATTGGGTGAAAGTTGCAGGATATTATCTGACTCTAGGGTTCTGCAGGAGGAATCCCTTCTGGGATAGACTATGATGACCTGGCATAGTTCACCCTGTCCATCCACACTAGCAGGCAGAGGAACTCTCCATTTCCAATGTGGATTTTCATTTCTTTTACTAGCCTTTGACAGGCCTTTTATGTCTTTTATAGCCTTGGAACATTCGCTTTAAAAATATTTTTTTATCTGCTTACCCTGATGCATGCCTTACCAAAATGTAATCATGGGGGTCTACAGATAGTTCTTTGGACTTCACGGCAAGGTTATTATAGTTTTGCCTTTTTATATTAGTTTTTATTTCTATATTTTTTCTGACCTTACTTGGAAATTCAGTTTAGATTTAGTTTTCCTTCATTGTGTATTTTAGTTTTAGTTTAGTTTTTATTTCACAAAGGTATTTCTATTTTATTTTTATATATATTAGTTTCAGTTTTAGTTTTAGTAATTATGGTATGGAGCGCCTACGGAGTTACTTTTGTGTCACAATCAGACAGAACTGCACACTTAACAGATTTGGATATGAGTTTAATGTTAGTGGAAGCTTACTACACTGCCTAGTTTATTATCTGGTTTTGTTTATGTCTAATAAAAACAAACATAATCAAAACTAGACACTGAATATGAACAATTTTACACAATTTTATCATTTTTAAAATATTTTCTCATGAAAATCACAGGGGCTTAGGAAGAACAGGGCTCTTAGACTTGAATCAGTGTGCAGGCCCCACCAGGCTGTATTGAGGGAAACAAAGAACAACAAGCATGTAGTGTCAAGGTTAGGGGTGTTGAGTCTTGAATAGCCCACCATAAGAACAGTAAACCCATAATGAGCAGAGCAGGAGCAGGTAATAAGAGTAGGGACAGGCACAAAACAACAAAGACAGCGTCTGAGATTAAGAACAACATATACATTATCTAAACCTGCTTATCTAGAGTAGGATTGCAAAACTTACAAGGGTTAAAGACTAATGGCAAGAATATTCATTCAAAAACTAAAACTAAAAATATTTTAATAAATTATTATTTTATTTCAGTTAGTCTTTCCAGCTACTTTAATAGTTTCGTTTAGTTTTAGTTTTTAATTTTGGTTTTGTTAATTATTTTATTTCCAGTTTACGAAAATGTTTTTTTAATAATAGTTTCAGTTTTGATTTTAGTTTTTGTTAACTATAATAATCTTGCTTCACGGGTTGGTTTTCGTTCTGACATATATGAAAGGGCTTTATATACACCGGTGTACCTTTCTAAATGATGTACAATCAATTCAATTTGCCACAGGCGGACTCCAATCAACATTGAGATATATCTCAAGAAGAACTAAAGCAAACAGGATGCACCTCAGCACAGTTTGGAATGCCAGAGTAAAGGGTCTGAATTCTTCTTCAAATGAGAGATTTAAGTTTTTGATTTCTACTAAATTTCGAAACCTTTCTTAAGACATGTCATTTTGGGTTACTGCGTGTAGATTGGTGAAAATAAATCAACAACACAAAGTGTGCAGGGAGTGTAGGGGTCTGCATACATTCTACAGTGCATCCGGAAAGTAAACCTCAAGTAAATTTTTTTCACGTTGTCATTATGGGGTGTTGTGTGTAGAATTCTGAGGAAAAAAATTCATTTAATCGATTTTGGAATAAGGCTGTAACATAACAAAATGTGGAAAAAGTGATGCGCTGTCAATACTTTCTGGATGCACTGTAAATCCACCATAGGCGGTGATTTTTGGTGGATACCGTGAAACCTTTATTTTGCATTGACCATAAATAAATAGCTGACAGCCCCCTGGAATTTCAGTCTATTTTACAGACTATTAGATCGGGTCACCAGCCTTCACCTGGCCTTACCCCAGCTAAATGATCCCTCAATGGGTTGTGAATGACTGTCTTCTCCAATATGCTGAAGAGTTTAGGAAATGGCTCCTATTGGGAACATGAATTGATATGGGCTTGGGGAGAAAAATACATACTGTACATAAAAATAAAACCCAATGAAAAGGGAGAAGCACCATGCACAATGAGTGAAATCGAGACAGTCATCAATAAAGTCTCATTTGGTTTTATACTCATGCACATTTGCCCTCAGGAGCTTACTGTTAATCTTTATATAAATGTTAGTATAGCTTACCTAAATATATACTCCCTTTGGTGTTGACCATGACCTTAGCTCCTCCAGACTCCCCTGTCACCACATCATCTCCATCCACCTGGATATACCCATGCCTTCCAGCCCTAAAGGAGCACAAACAACACAGTTCATCTCCATTTCCACTGTTCAGGTTGCTACCAAGAGTCAAACTAGTATTTCCATACCTTACTGCAGTAACCTTGTGCCAGTCACCATCATTAATAGGATCTTCTGATATGATTTTGGCTTCACCACTTCCCAGCTGATAACTGTAAAGACCAGAAACACAAAAGCAATGTTTCCAAGTGTTCACAAATGATAAGAACACAATGACAGTGGTAGATGCAGAAGCATGCTATTTCAAGGGCCTTGTGTCCGAGAAGAGCCGTACTGACGGCTTGCTACAAAAGATAACTATTATTCCTCTTCACAGAATATAAATAGAATAAAAAGCAGAAAGAATAAAAACAAAGATTAAAAGCTTAAATCACTGCTGTTCTAAATTTAGAATAAGAATAAATCAAGTAGAAATAATAGGTCGAGACAGCTCATTTAGCAGCCTGGATAGCTTGCATTTTACAAAGGTTAAAATAAGAGACATTATGTCATTTAGCTGACATTTCTATCCAAACAGAAGACAAGTGCCCAGTACTCGGTAATACACATTGAAACATTTAGACCTTTATTTGCAATTATGAACTAATTGTGTTTTCCTGGAGATGGAGGAAAATTTGCCAACTACTGGTTGTGAAGTACTGCTGGAGAACAATGAGGCCTGGTTAGTCAATGAAAGGGTAAATTTACCCTTGCAAACTGTAGTTTGGCTTCAGTGTAATTAAGCACTGTCCACATAGGAAAACAGGTTTCTGTAGTACAAAAGATCAGGACAACTTGGAACAAAAGTCAACAATTGAATGTAGCAAGTCCAAACAGTCTGGTGAAGACAAGTATTAAGATATAACCTAAAAATGCCTTGGTGGTGAATTGAGTCAGATGGATAGAAATTTGGATGCATAGGCAAGAGAAACCCAAACAGGTAGAGAGTATCTCCTAGAAATACCAAGCAGGTTCATCTGTACCAGATGTCATCATTGGAAAAGCATCTCCTGCATATCACATGAGGCCTACGGTGGATGAAGTCTAAAGGGACCTTTTTAAAACCACAATAATGGAGCTGACTGCAAGGACCAGTGTTCAGAAGGTGGTCAGTATTTATTATGGTAGGAGCCCTAGGACCTAGTGGTTCTCAGTCAGTTTATAGAGCAAGCTTGGTGTTTGCGTTCTTGGTATTAAATCTAATGAAGGCAGTCATAGCAATCTACAAAGGGTTCATCCAGTACCCCATGTTTTTGATTTTTATGAACAGTATATCAAGGAACAGTAGATTCAAAGAGTTTTGTTTTGCTTAAACAATTTGAGTATTTGAGCTTTGGGCAGTTAGCAGATGATGTTTTCTTACTGACTTCACCAGATCCAGAAATCCAAATGGTATGAGCAGTCCATACTTCCATGCAAGAGATTCTTTTTTATCTCTGTAAAAGACTGTGCAAGAGCCAAATCCTTTAAGGTAATGTCACATTTACCTTAGTTTTTGCTTAGTTTGAATTTAAATATAATGTAGCTTTAACACAGTGTCAGAGGTGGCTGGGGTGGCAAACCGGCCGGGACGCCCAGGAAGGGCTGTAGGAGCCCGTGGTCGCCGCCAGGGGGCGCCCCCATGACTTTGGAGCCCTGGACCTCAGCACTTCCGCCACACCAGGAAGAGGAGCAGGGACACCCAGAGTGCTTCCAGGGATGCAGCTGGCACTTCTGCCACACAGGGGTGTGTCCGTGGAAAATTGCCGGAACCCACCTGGAGTACATCCGGGTGATAATAAAAGGGGCCGCCTTCAGGGCTGGAGTCGGGAGTGAAGGAAGAACTGAGCTTGGGAAGGAGGCAAGGAGGCGGCCTGAAGAGTGCAAGGCATTGTGTGGCCAGGACTTTGGTTGGGTTTGTGTGTGAACTTTAATAACTTGTAAATAGTGTTGTAAATAAACGTGTGGTGGTGAGAAACAACATGTCTGCCTGTCTGTACCCGGGTTCCGTTCACAATAGATAATGTAAGATTCTGTTCCCCCCTCTATAAGTATAAAAGTAATAGAATGTTCTTAATGTTAGCCCTGTGTGGTAACAGCATAGCCCTTAGACTGAAGCTAAACAGCTAGAAAGAAACATAAACTGCTAGACACATAGGCATTAAAGACATAGATTTCTGACCGTTATGTATGTAGGTCAAACATAGGTCCTAGTGCATGTGATCTTCTTCTTCCTCTTATTTCGACTGCTCCTGTTAGGGGTTGCCACAGCAGATCATCTTGTTCCATATCTTCCTGTCCTCATCATCTTGTTCTGTTACACCCATCACCTGCATGTCCTCTCTCATCACATCCATAAACCTTCTTAGGCCTTCCTCTTTTCCTCTTACCTGGCAGCTCTATCCTTAACATCCTTCTCCCAATATACCCAGCATCTCTCCTCTGCACATGTCCAAACCAACGCAATCTTGCCTCTCTGACTTTGTCTCCCAACTGTCCAACCTGAACTGACCCTCTAATGTCCTCATTTCTAATCCTGTCCATCCTTGTCACACCCAATGCATATATTCATATGTTTAACTCTGCTACCTCTAGCTCTGTCTCCTGCTTTCTGGTCAGTGCCACCATCTCCAACCCATATAACATAGCTGGTCTCACTACTGTCCTGTAGACCTTCCCTTTCACTTTTGCTCATAACTTTCTGTCACAAATTACTCCTGCAATCTTCTCCACCCATTCCACCCTGCCGTCACTCTTTTTCACCTCTCTTCCACAATCCCCGTTACTCTGTACTGTTGATTCCAAGTATATAAACTCATCCACCTTCGCCATCTCTACTCCCTGCATCCTCACCATTACACTGACCTCCCTCTCATTTACACACATGTATTCTGTTTTGTTCCTACTGACCTTCATTCCTCTCCTCTCCAGAGCATATCTCCACCTCTTCAGGGTCTCCTCAACCTGCTCCCTACTCTTGCTACAGGCCACAATGTTGTCCTAGTCTATGTGAGAATAGATAACCTTAAAAAAGATAACCTAGATACTTACGAAGCACACGAAGTTTCCCCTTTCCTCCTTTTTTATGTATTATAAACCTTTTTCCTTATTGTTTGTATGAACGGTTTGCGCTAAAGTTCACTAAAATCTTTAAAAACTAGACACTTGGGCTGTTGGGTGCTTTCTTGTGCAACAAAAAAAAAAAAAACTGCACATAGGGTGGACCTGGGATACGAACGCTAGTTCAGTAGCACTACCACTGCACCAGCAAGCAACCCACATATGGAATTAATGCATGTAAATGCTTCCTAACAGGAACTAATTTCCTTTCATTCAGAATTTCACTGAGTTTTGCCATGAATTCAATTTTGCATAAATCATTTTACTCATCACTAGTTCTGGCGACTTTGGAAGCAATCATATTGGAAATGCTGCTACTCTGCACTGACAGGAGCCAGTAGAAGTGGTCAATGTATCTAGTGAGGATGTAAATGGCACATTTGCTATAGGAGGTATACTGGGAAAAGAATCAGGAATGCAACACTAATTTTGGTGAATTCAAATCTTTTCTAGTTTGGTTAGCATGTTTCCATCACAGTTCTCACCAAGACAAAGCAGTACAGGAGATGGCATGAAATAAAACAAGGATTTCGTACCTGAAAACAACATGTCCATTTTCAAGCCCGAGGCTAATAAAATCTTGACCTTTTCCATTTTCACCTAATTCCTGTAAGATTTCACAAAACAGTGTTATTTCTGATTTACATGTCTGTTAACAAAAACAAATTCAGTGGTTCTAAAATATAAAAAGTAATAGTATTACCAGTTATAGATGTTGTAATAGACGGCATGGGTGAACTGGTCTCCAGAATGGGACTGATGGACCCGTTGTCTGGTTAGAAGGCCCATTTAATGAGGGGACAGGGAGAGACTGCCTATCAGGATTGCTTTTGTTGGATACCAATAGTGCAACCTGGGAATTGTAGTCCTGCTGGTCAGCCCCAAGGGGTGCCATGGGTGCATCCAGAGGGAGATGCTGATAGCAGGCAGCCCAGTTTTGGAGGAATCCTCCTGACTTAGATGTGCCTCATCTGTGCAAAGTTGTAGCACTGGAAGTACCCCCAACTTTGGCATAAAGGGAGCCACGTCTCTTCACTCAGAGGGTTGGAGTCAGGAGGAGGTGGACACTGGCGAGGAGCGGAGGAAGAAACCAGAAAAGCAGCACAGAATTGCATTGTGTATTGTAGAAGGAGCCTGATTGATGGTATTTTTGTCAAACAAAATGGACATTTGAACCCAGGAATATTTTGTTCTACGTATTTATGTCTGGGTTTTTGGGGTTCAGTGACACCCCCTATAAGCCACAATGGCAATAAAGTATTGGAACTAAAACGCTCTGTACCTGAAGGTCTCAGTCACAAATAGTCCCAAAACCAGTAAATCAATTTTTTGCTTAAGGTGCTGTTTATATAAAAAGTCTCAATGACATTGTGCATAACTTTCTAAACTGTAATATGCAATATTTACAACAAATGTATATCATATTGTAGGGCAAGAACTAGAATAAGGTTAATAAAAGAAAATCAGCAATTATATATGGCTGTTCAGGACTACAGTTTAAGAACCACTGATTTAGAACATAATTGCCCACTGACAAGTTCTACAAACTTACCACTCCTTGCCAAAGTAGCACCCCATCAGGTGACGTTGTGTGGATTTCCAGTTCAATAGTTTCAGGAGCTTCTGGGGAACTGTGAATGAATAGCACAGGGTTTACTCCAACATTGAAAAGAAAACATTAGGAAGTATTCTGCAAGGATTTTTATAGTTTCTTAAACTGAGGAGTATTTAAAGCTGTGGCAAATGTGTAACATTCTGAAAACTTGAATGTTATCAAATTATTTTAATTACATCACTGTACAGGTAAAGAGTCATGCAAGTTAAACAGTCCAGCACTCAAATGAGACTTGCAATATTCCAAGGATTGTTTTCACCTTAAATCCACATGGAGGACAAAAAAACGCAGATATCTAATGACCATCCTGACACATTAGGAGAAACGGTAGCTCCCACAGTCAAATAGCTAAGCCCATATCAGCCACACTAGATGAAACACCTTTTTATAGAAATCAATGTCAGAACATTAGAACTTTAAAGAGAACCTGCCATTCAGCCCGACAAGGCTTGCCAGTCCTATCCACTTAATTCCTCAGAAACAACATCAAGTGGAGTCCCTAAAGTCCCACCGTCCACCACACTACTTAGTAATTTATTCCTTGTGTCAATGGTTCTCCTTGTGAAGAAAAACGTCCTAATTTTTCTATTCTTGTTGAACTCATTTTATATTGGATTCAATTGGATAGAACTTTATTTGTCCACAGGCCAAAATTTGGCTATTTACAAAAGCTCCTTGAATAAATAAATACATAAATATAAATATATATATACACTCACACGCACACACTATGGTCCGTACACACACCAGAATGACTAAAATGCAAGAAAATTAAAAAATTAAAAAAAAAAGAAAACATCTGACTTGGCTGTCATAGTCATAGTGAGGTGTTATGCAGATGTATTGCTGCTGGTATTAAGGATCCCCCTCCACCCCTAGCGTTTCTTAACACACTTCTGCTGAATAATTCATTGTTTGAAATTCCTCAGTGTTGGTGTGTCAGAGAAAGGATGTGAAGTATTGTTCATAATAGCACTCAGTTTTGTTTCAATTCTATCAATTGTTACAACCTTCTGAGTGTCCAGAGTGTTTCCTATAACAGAACCACAGCATAGAAAATATAGCCTGGATCCACTATACCAATATCTTTAATTAATAATTAAAAAAAAACTGTTATGTCATCTCTTAATTGCTGTTCCCCTAAGAAGGTTCAACATCATTTAATCTCCCAATAGCTCAGACCTCTCAGTTCCAGAATCAGCCTACTCAATCTTCTCTGGCCTTTCTCTGGTGCTGTAATGTCTTTTTTGTGGCCTGGACACAAAACTACACCCAGTACTCCAGGTGAGGACTCACTAGCATGTTATAAAGTTTATAAAGGTAGTCTTCACGTCATGCTATGGAACCTAACATTCTGTTAGCGTACATTCTGATGTGCCCCGTAGATTTATCTATGAGTGTAAATTGTCTGTTTGCATATTTTTGGATCCCATCCAACTTACTGCTTTGTAGCCACTGCAAGGAAAATGGGATCCAACTCTTTTATTTTGGAATGTGATGCATCTTCAAGGGTGGCACGGTGACGCAGTGGGTAGCGCTGCTGCCTCGCAGTTAGGAGACCCAGGTTCGCTTCCCAGGTCCTCCCTGCATGGGGTTTGCATGTTCTCCCTGTGTCTGCATGGGTTTCCTCCCACAGTCCAAAGACATGCAGGTTAGGTGCATTGGCGATTCTAAATTGTCCCAAGTGTGTGCTTGGTGTGTGTGTGTGCATGCCCTGTGGTGGGCTGGCACCCTACCCAGGGTTTGTTTCCTGCCTTGCGCCCTCTGTTGGCTGGGATTGGTTCCAGCAGACCCCCGTGACCCTGTAGCGGGTTGGATAATGGATGGATGCATCTTCAGAATAAATGTATACAGTATCTTTATAACACAATGTAGTGGAATAGGTAAAACGTGAAGTACCTTATCTTTACACTACAAAGTAAATTTACAAAATCTTATTAGCATTTTCCATATTCTTGCAATGTTTTGGCAATTAAGGGAATGCACCCAAAAATGATAATATTTTTTAAAAATATTATTTATTCCATGTAGTTTGTAGTGGTGGCTGAGAAAAATGTTCAATGTCACGTTTTCACGGAGAAAGGACATAACAAAGTTTCTGATAGAACAGAACAACAGCAAACAATAGAAAATGTCCACAAATCTTACAATACTTGCATCACATAATCCACACTTCTAGTAATCCAGTATGCTCACAACATGCAAAACACATGGATTTGTTTGCTAAAATGTTATTAAATAAATATCTCCACAAAATTAAAATAATCCACAAATAGGAAGTGCCTTCACTGAAGGGTCACACTTTTAAATTGAAAAATGGGGTCTTGACCAATGAATGAGAGGGGAGGCAGGTCTTCGATTCAAAAGCAACTTTGCTATGTTCTTTCTCTAGAAAAACATAAAATTAAATTTTTTTCTTGGCCACCACTGCAAACTACATGGGGTAAGTTACATATAAAGAATACTGTATATACATAATTTCTGTGTTTAGTAGTCATTTAAGGCTGTAATTATATATTAACATGTCTGCAAAGGCAATGATTACATCTTTTTAAGACTAAATAATATTGATAATTCATTAAACTTTCACAGACATATAATTTGCACATTTTGCAGACAAAACAGTCACAGATCTTAAAAAAAAAATCTATTGATGATGTCTACTAGATAAATGACATTTGAAATAATTGATTTTCTCTCACCTTCTGGGAAACACAGGCTTTGGTAAAGTCATATAGCCGTCATCAGAGAAGTATGCAGAATATTGAATAGGTGATTCTGAAAGCAGAAATGGAATTCACTGTCAAATACATAGTTTTGTTTATTGTGCATTGAAAGAAAGCAGAACCAACCGAATTTATGAAATGATGTAAAAGAGACCAGTACAGTGATGCTGTCTGAGGTCAACAAGAGGCCTCACAATTACAGAAATGACTCTGTCAGGACCCCAGATCCTATTATGTTCTTTGAAGTTCCCCAAGTGGCAGTATATTTTAACCTCACCAGGCTACCATGGAGGTCAGCCACCCAGACCTTCTTCAGTTCAACTCTAAGATGAAGGGAACAGATGCAGGAACACTTAGTGCAACTACGGTGGAATTCTATCTGTACACCAACAGTACCATGGCTTAGAAACATGGAAGTGGTTCCCAGGGTCTACCTGGAATTGTTCCAGCATCATCTAGCCAGTCTCTCTTTGAGCTTGGAGGTTGAGGAGCAAATGATGATGAGAGCTCATCTAGTGGGAGAAGAAGAGGCCTGATGGGGTGAGGAGTGTTGTGCATGTGAAACATTTTTGAGAAAGTGTGCTAGGGATCCTGTAGTTGAGTTAGTAAATAATGAAGTCTATGGTGGCCTTAAGGACTCTTTAAACAAATGGTTCTTAACCAGGTGGACACAAACCCACTAGGGGGCCACAGTAAACTTCCATGGGAAAGTGGGGTGGGCACAAGATGACTGAAAGTAATTATAAAATTGCAGCAAAATTATCAAAACACTAAAAATCAAGCACTAGCAGGATTGTCAAACTTGTCTTTTTTAAAGGCAGACCTCTTCATTAATATCCTAAATGTGATACACAGAGCATGCAATGACAATGGGTTTTCTCAAAAAACTTCTGTAACATTCATTTCATAGATCAAATCCCAATATATGTTACATACATTTACACCAGACATTAAAATGCGTCTCCAGTGTCCAATATGCAAGAGAGCACAGCGCAAATTGTAGTCTGTAGCTGGTCAGAATGATCCAACAATGCGACATGTCACACTGCTTCAAAGCAATTCTGTGTTTGAGAAGAATCCAGGCACATTGTTAGCGCTAGAGAACTTGTGTCGAATGCCATGAAGATTGCATAGAAAAATTACACAGTTGTATGAAAACTTTGCTGCGATAAATTATGAAAAAAATGAAAGATTTTCATTTGATTCACCCTAATATTATCTATATCATAGTTTCTTAAACTATGGATTGTGACCTAATTTTGGATTGCGTGTTGTATGGATTTGTGCAACGCAGATTTGATAATCAAAATAGTACATAATGGGAAAGGGTCATACACGAGGTGAGGGGAGTCTTGTGATGGGTTGCCATGGGCAATGATTCTCCAAGTAACAAAGGGGGTGAAGGTCAGGAACGATTCTCCAAGTGACAAATGGAATGATGGTCGGAAGTGTTCCTCCAAGTAACAAAAGGTTTAACTGTCAACAACGATTCTCCAAGTGACAAATGAGATGACAGTTGGCAACGATTCTCTAAGCGACAAAGGGGATGACGGTTGGCAACGATTCTCCACATGACAAAGGGAATGACGTTCGGCAACAATTCTCCAAATAATAAAGGGGTGATGGTCTGGAGCATTTCTCCAAGTAACAAAGGCTTTAACTGTCGACAACAATTCTCCAAGTGACAAAGGAGATAAAGCTCAGCAACAATTTTCCAAGAGGGAGAGGAATGACAGTCACCGGTGATTCTGGGTCTCGAAGACTCAAAAAACATAAAAATTGGTTTGCGAGAGAAAAGTTTAAGAACTGCTAATCTATATAAAGTTGTTAGCTGTTTCTACGTCTGTTTGTGTGTTTGTCAATCATGCAAAAGCAGCTGAAAATGTTGTATGTGCATTGTTGTTGGTCCAACTTAAAATATAGACTATATGGCATAACGGGGAGGGGGGGAAGCAGCCCAAAAACCACTGCTGACACAGGGACTACAACTCCCCTAATGCAACAGGAGCATGCTGGGGCTGATGGGAGGACACAGCTATCAGTGTATACAAAATTTTGTACTGGCCAAAGCACAATCTCATCTAACACCACAGGTACAGCATCTTCTTCTCAACAAATATGGAGAACAATTTCACGGCCTTGTCTTTCATGTAAGAGTATATCTTTGTCTCATCATAGGCTGTGTTAAGACATTGAATTTCCAAAACACAGATTCTTTTACCATTTTATTTATACCTAAGTAACACTGTGTAATAACACACGCAAAAAATAGCCAGTTGCTGCTGCTGTACCACATAAAGACTGGCACTGTGTGTTCCTCCACCTTACTCAGAGGAGCGTTAACACAGACTTATGAATATTCGTATAAACAGCTGCAAGGAAGTGGAAATAGAACCACAGGAGGTTAATGGTTAGACAGCATGCTTCACAAATAGACTGTTTGTTAGTCCCATCAAAGCAATAGCGCATGCTCCAGTTTTATTTCGATTTTATGATGTTAGAGTTTGGCTACTGTTTAGTTTCTGTTTCAAACACCAAAGACGAGAACAGTACAGTGAGAAGGCTTTGCTTCGATGGGACAAACAAACACAAACTATTCGTGAAGCATGCTGTCTAACCACTTCCTGTAATTCTGTTTCCTCTTCCTTGGAACTATTTACATGAATATTCATAAGTCTGTGTTAACATTCCTCTGAATAACAAACAGCTATTCTGCAAGGCAGAACAATGTGCCTTAGAAATCACATTGAATTCTGTTACATACAATCATACACAATGCAATATATGGTGGAATGCTTGGTTTGCTGAACTCCAAGACAAATCAAATAAAAATATTTCATTTTAACAGTTGTCTTTTAAAATGTCTACACTCATAATTCTGCAATGCTTCATCCACCAGTATGACGCACCAGTGGAACACTAGTGGGCTGCCTAAATATTCCTGCATACACTTTGTGCTTCAGTGAAGTGTTGATTTACACACTACGTATGTACAGAACTTCAAAGAGTTTAGTTACTGATGAATCTCCACCTCATCCACAGTAACTTTATCCGTCTCGAAACTGCAGAGGAGAACTGTTGGACACTGCAAGAACAAAAGTGAAAAAAACCCAAGCGGCTTCCACAGGTCTAAACCCACAATAGCAACTAATCATCTCATCACATTACTTCACAATACACACAATGCTCGCAAAAAAATGGTCAGTTTACTCTAAAATAAGTTACTATGCAGATTTGCAAAACATGTCCTACATTTTAAAATGGAATTTAACAATTAGTAGCAGATTTGGTAAATATGATGTGCACGTTCACCATTCAAAAGATGACAGGCCCACTACACTGTATTTTGGCTATGATGGTGTCAGAAATTTGTGTTTATTTATAATTTAATATAAAATATTATATTTTTATATATTTTTATTTTTATTTTAGATTATTAAATAAAAAAAGTTTTCATAAATTCACTAAAATGTTACAAATGTTTTTGTCCTACATAAGTGTCCTTTTCATACAAGCAGCATAGCCTACAGTCTAAAGCAGTGAAAGGCAACTTTTTTCGAGTTGCGGAGTACCTGAGGGACTGCCCATAAATAAAGTCGTGACGACACAATCTATAGACAATCGCCAATAAGAACAGTTCATTTTACAAGTTTGAAAGACATTTTATTAATAAAGGAATCAAAGGATAAATCTTAAATTTAATTAATGTGAACGTTGTGATTGCTTTTCAGCACATATGAGATTGACGCGAGGATCAATTTTTGAAAGACAGACGCGCATTTCCTTGTCGATTATTTGAAGTCTCTCTCGTTTCTTAGACTTCATTTCCGTAAGTGTTCCGTTATCTGTTTTTTCCAACATAAAATACATTTTTTTAAACATTATCTTTTTAATCAACCAAAAGTTCAAAAACACTAGCAATTTTAAATATTTTACAAAAGTTTTCGCGGCACCCCTAGAAAATTTCACGGCGCACCACGGTTGCCCGACAATGGAAAGTGTAAAATGCTGGCCACTGCTGACTTTCTTATGGGACACTGACAGAGCCATTTCATCTGAATATGGAAACAAGTAAACTGTAAACTTGATAATGGCATTGGGTGAAGCTTTTACCAAAATAAATAACTGTGAACAAATCATACTCATCAACCCAGAAAGGCAGTTATTTAGAACAGTGATTATCCATGAACTAAATAATGGTGTATATTTTTTTAAAATTGCGCATCAAATATAAAAATGAACACAAAAAACATGCACATAAAATTAATGCAAGAATGTGTTATCTGTTAAATTTTGCTTAGAATATGAAACAGGAACCACACAAAATCCAGTTGTGCATCAGTTTGAAAATAACAGCATCCTAATTGTAAGAATTTGCAGGCAACAACAGGACCAGGAATACATCACTGCAATACGTCATCGAGCAGTGTGACAACAAAAGACAGCACGTCAGAACTTCACTGAGAGCCTGCACAATCATTACAATGCAGCTAGTGGAAGAAATAAAACACATTATACTGTATGGCCAAATGTTTATGGACACCTGACCATCATGCCTATATGAGCTTGCTGGACATCCCACTCCAAAACCATGGGCAAGAATGTAACGTTGCTCCTCGAACTCTTGAGGTTGTAACAGCCTCCACTTTTCTGGGAAGGCTTTCCGTGAGATTGTGGTGTGCGTCTGTGAGAACTTGTATACATTCGGCCAAAAGAGTATCTGTGAGGTCAGGTGCTGATATTGGATGAGAAGAATATTGCAGTTCATCCCAAAGGTGTTCAATATAGGTGAGGTCAAGGTTGAGTGAAGGCCTTCATGTCTTTATGAACCTGGCTTTGCACACAAAGGCACAGTTATGCTGGAACTGAAAAATGCTTGCCCCAAGCTGTTGCCACAAAGGTGGAAGTCATCTAATATGTCTTTGTATGCAGAAGTATTAAGAGTACCCTTCACTGGAACAAAGAGACCTCACCCGAAACCCTGAGATCAACCCTGTCTTGAATTTAACCTCGGGATCAATAAAGTATCTATCTATCTATCTATCTATCTATCTATCTATCTATCTATCTGAAAAACAGCCCCAGGCCATTATCCCTCCACCACTAAACTTTACATTAGGAACAGTGTAGTGGGGGCAGTATTCTCCTAACATCTTCCAAATCCAGATTTGTGCATCAGACTGCTAGATGGTTGAAGCTTGATACATCACTCCAGAGGATATGTTTCCATTGCTACAGAGTCCAATGACGTTGTGATTTACACCACTCCAGCCGACTTGGCATTATTTATATTGGTCTTGGGCTTGTGTACTGCTGCTTGGCCATGAAGCCCCTTATGCACAGTTCTTATGCTGATGTTGCTTTCAAAGACAGTTTGTATCTTTGTTGTGAGTAATGTAACACATGATAGGTGATTTTTCATGTGTTATGTGCTTCAGCACTTAGCAGCCCCACTCTCTGAGTTTGCATGTTGTTCAACTTCATGGCTGGACTGTCACTGCTCCTAAATCCCTACACTTCACAATAATGGCACGTACAGTAGACCAGTGGAAATCTAGCAGAACAGATATTTCACGTACTGGTTTGTGGCAGAGGTGGCCTCCTTTGACAATGACATGTTTAGAGTCACTTAGCTCTTCAGTACACCCAATTCTGTTTGTCAACTGATATTGCATATGGCTATGTGTGTGATTTCATGCACTTGTTAACAATGAAACAGTTGATTTCATTCATTTGGAGCGATGTCATATACGTTTTGCCATACAGTACATATTATTAGACTTCTTTGAGCATCGGCATGCAAAGTTAGAAGTTGGAAGAAAATGAAAATGTGTCCATCTGCACACTGATTATTTTTAATGTGGAAAGCATGCAAATAAAGAAAGCACTCATTGACATTTTTAGAACACACAAATAGAGCATTTAGGACAAGAGCATGTGACTTCATACAGTGTCTTTACCCACAGCATTGTGGTTCCTTGCGTGGAGATGCAACCAGTACATAAAAAAGTTATTTGATTTGTTATAAAAACTCATGAAACCAATATGGAAGATCAGGTGATGCTTCATCTTGAAGATGACAACCAGTACTTACTAATTCAATGTCAAATAACCATAAAGTAATCATCAGCAAAATCTGAAAATCAGCAATTATAAGAAGGATGTTGTTTGAGCTCTTGTGCTTTTTTCATTTACTATAGATAGATAGATAGATAGATAGATAGATAGATAGATAGATAGATAGATAGATAGATAGATAGATAGATAGATAGAAGCGTGGCCAATTCAAATAACTTCACTTTGGAACAGTCAGAAGTGTCCTACGTGAGACATATTTCTTTTTATTTTACGTACTTCAATGTATGGCCTGTGAATCCTTCACATTCATAAGTAATTATACCTGCATATCAAATGCCACACTGCACAGAGATGAATAAGCACTTTACTGATGATTTGTAAGTGGCATTGACACAAAAAAAAGTGTGAAGTCTTGTTATATAAAATTAAATGAGTAATAGATGAATTTTTGCAGTACCTAAACTAAAGTCAGTCAGTCATTTTCTAACCTGCTTAGTCCTTAACAGGGTTGTGGGAAGGTACTGGAGCCTAACCTGGGTAGCATAGGGTGCAAGGCAGGAGCAAACGCCAGACAGAGTGCCAGACCATTGCAGGGCCCAAGCTCAAGTATTACCAAAAAATAATTTGCACCTTATTCTAAATACGTTCCTACTTCTATGAGTAAATTGCAGTAAATGTGTTGCCTGTTGCTGCTGGCAGAGGCGCAGTGACAGAGCAGGCAATTGTCTAGGGCCCCAAACTGGAAGGGGGCCCCAAGGGCATCTCTTTGCCTACTTACTCATTGTATTAACAAGTCCTCAAATTTCTGTTGAAGCAGAGCACTCCAACAACATGGTCGGAAACCCCTAAGGGTCTCTGTTGCAAAAGTGTTTGTGATGAACGTTGCTTTTCTAGTAACATTCAACATAATCTGAGCCAATTTCATGAATCACGAAGAGCACTGACTCAAACGGTTCAGACAATTTGACCATTCAGCTTCAGTCTCTCCAGAACACACTGTAGTCAGTGCACAACGAAAATATCGGCAGCACCAATTCAGACACAGGGCAAGGGTAAATTGGACGGGCGTCTAAGAAGTTCAAATGTGGTCCCTCAGCAGTCATGACTTTTCCTATCACTGTTGCTTCTGGTGAGAGAAGTTTTCATCTTTAAAGCTGTTTTACAGATGTCTTACTTGACATCTACCAGGTGCCAGGAGAGGCTTTCACCTGAACTCTAACTTCAATAACTGAGCTTTTTGCCTGGGACTCCCAGAGTCCCCAGAATCACCTCTGGTTGCTGGTATTGCTTTGTCACCACTGAATATCAAGTTAAAAAGGTGAATCTGATACCAAAATCACTACACTGGTAACAATGAAATGGGACTACATCATATTGCATGGCGTTATTCAGTTCTTACATGTTGGGAACCATTAGCTATAACATATACTGTACTGCTGCTCAAAATGAAGTGCATTTGTGTCTACTTGGAAATGGCCCGAAAATTTTTTTGAATGTATTTTCACATGCTCCAGAATCAAATAGATTTTTTAAAATGAACTGGATCTAGGGGTTAAACAGACAGGAGTTCAGAGAATTACAATTAAATAAAGTCATCATGAAAGCTCCTTAAGACACCCATAGCTATAATTATATTTACAGATTGTATTGACTATTGCCATTTTAATCATGTAAAAGATAATATTTGGATCATGATTGTGGTCTATGGCCAATACCCCCAGGCCGCCAGATGGAGCCCTCCCTGCAGTATGGAGGTGCCCCGAAGACCAACAGGGAATTATGGACAATGGAGTTTTCATCCACAACCCTGCTGGATACCCCAAGGGCCGCAAGAGGGAACTGCAGGGAGGAGCAAAGAGTCATATGGGCCCTATAACCTGGAAGTGCGTCATAGGCAGAGCGACGGCAGAAAAGACGTACTTCTGGGGTGAAGAAAAGGACTTTTGATCTGACCCGGAAGTGATAGAAGATCACATGGACTGGGGATTGGAACACTTCTGGGTCAGGGACTATAAAAGGATTGTGGGAGCTCCCAGACGGGGAGCTGAGCTGGGTGGTAGGAGGGCAATGCGTCTGGGAGTGGTGGAGAGTTTTTTGTTATTGTATTGGTTTATTATATGAGTATTGTGGAGGAGAGGGTGCTTTGTGCACTGTGGCTTATGAACAAAGTCATCTTTGGGACTTTTATCTGGTGTCTGGAGTATTGGACAAGGGCTCAAGGGAGCAATAGCGCCCCCTATCTGTCACATGATACATCTTTTAATATCTTATATTTTCTTAATTATTTCATGACGGCTCAAATTAGACTGTTATATCATCTGACGCAAGGAATCAACACTGTAGACATATAAGTCACTGCATAAAAATCTGTAACAACCCTGGTTATTTTTTGATGACCCCTTCTATCTGTTTGTCCAGAAATGTGCTTCCATTTGTGTGCATGGATAATCAAGGTTCTACTGAGTCGTGTAAAATTCCCTTTTTGATTACACTACTGTATTAACAGCATGCCAGGCCCAAGTGCCATACATCACAGATCGAAGAGATGGAGAAGAGGGTTGAAAGTTAGATCCCAAAATTGTCACCAATATTTCCCGTTAGTTAAAACCACACAGAATCATATTGAATCATATACTATACCATTCCCCCCGCTACCCTGTGTACCACTCAGGCTTCACTGTGCTGACAGGTAATCTTGTGTAATTGGGAATAGGTGAAATGAAAAGGTCTGAAACTGAAGTTAGGAAGAGGGGTTATGAGGAAAGACAAACACCGTTGCCTGCAGCAGGACACAGATATGGATCTTTTTGATTCACATGCATTTGTTTCTCATTAATAGTGATACACAACAAATATGGAAGTCAAGGGGACTCCAGGAAAGCTCCATTACTGCAGTCGTTTTCTGCATTGCTAGTTGTTGAGACATGCTGAATGTACAGTACATATGAAATGAAGGCTGTGACACACATGGAGGGAACTGTGGTTCTTATCTTTGCCTTGCTACTCCTGATGTGGGCCAAGAAACAGATGTTGTGTATTTTTTGGAGTACTAAGGGTCTAAAAAGGGAACCTAAATATACCAAAGATAGATATAACTTTATTTGTCCCCAGGGGGAAATCTGGCTTTTTACAGAAGCTCTTTAAATAAATAAATACACAAATAGACAGAAAAATAAACATATATGCATACACACTATGGTCTAAATACACACCAGAATAACTAAAATATGCAAACAGTGAAAGTCTGTATGAACTGAGAAATACATTTTAAAAAATCATGAAATATACCAACATTAAATAACATACAGTGCATAGCATAAATAATCATAGATAGATAGATAGATAGATAGATAGATAGATAGATAGATAGATAGATAGATAGATAGATAGATAGATAGATAGATAGACTATATGATAGATAGATAGATAGATAGATAGATAGATAGATAGATAGATAGATAGAAGCGTGGCCAATTCAAATAACTTCACTTTGGAAGAGTCAGAAGTGTCCTAAGTGAGACATATTTCTTTTGATTTTGCGTACTTCAATGTATGGTCTGTGAATCCTTCACATTCATAAGTAATTTTACCTGCATATCAAATGTATTTATATCAAATGTATTTATATCATATATAAATAATCATAAATAAACATAGCAGAATAATCTTCAACATGAAGATGCCGCTGTATGAATTTGTATTTAATTTAAGTCAAACTGTAAATGACATGGCCATCTTTTTAATATATTAACAGCTGAAATACTGAACTTTATGATGGTGACTTTAGGATAGATCAATATGTTTAGAATCTGGAGCGCCATCAACTTGCAGCACCACAGAGCATTCCAATAAAAAGAAGCTCTTAAGCCTTCAAGAAAATGAATCAGCCTGTTAATCATTTAACTAATATATGAATTTGCCTAGAACGAAACAAACTGAAAAGAGAGATATCAGTAAACCTGCCACCCATCCATCCATCCATTATCCAACCTGCTATATCCTAACTACAGGGTCACGGGTAAACCTGTCACACATTTGTGAATGCCTTAAGTACCATTAGGTCCATGGAAGAGAGGAAACAAAATGAGTAGATATTTTTAAGATTACATCCATGCTGCTATATATTCATTTAAAAATGTGGAAATTAGTCTCTGTTTTCACCTTCTGTCTATGTTACTTTGATATTTTTTAACTCGTAGAGTTCTGAAAATGCTCTCCAGACATGTATACTTCTAAAATTGCTAACTTGGCACTGCAATATGTACAGGTGAAAATAAAGACTTTTAAATAACGCAGACTCTAATCATATTCTGATTTTGTTTGCTCTGTAGGAGGAGAATGGACATCCCGGCTGGGTTGGAGGATGATTCATTACCTGGACGAGAGGCCAGTGCAATAACTCAAATGAATTGGCTGGCAGGACGAGGAAATAAATCTGTAGCTGGCTGGTACGGTTTTAATGAATGGACTAATAAAAGCCAAGGATCAACAGTGGTTCCATTCCCCATAGGCTAGGTGGCAGTGTTCCTTGTATGGTAGCCCAGTTGGGACACCTGCAGGGGTACTTGGGAGTTGGAGTCCAGAAATGCAGCCCTGTCAGGTTCTCTGGGTATCAAAAGAGGATGCTGTCAGGAGAGGACCTCCCTACTTTTTCTATGGCCTGGAAGTGCTTCCTCGAAGACACGTGGTGACAACGAAGCATTGCTAGGTCCGGCTTAAAAGGAGTCTGCTGCCACACGTTGGGGAGTCGGAGTCAGGAGGCAGCAGGCAACAATCCAAAGAGGTAGAAGAGGAGGAAGAACAGTTTCATTTGTCTTGTTGCTGTAGCTGATTGCCAGACAGGTGCTTCGTAAGAATAAATAACTTTTACTTTATTCTAAAAATGTGTGTTGTATCATCATGTCTTGGGTTTGGGGCCCAGTGATGCCCCTTTGTGGTCACAATTGGCATAGTCTTCAGAATTTTCTGGCCGCCTATTCAACAGAAGTCCTGCAATACAAATTTATTGTGGCCAATTGTGACTACAAGGGAGTGCCACTGGGCCCCAAACCCAAGACAACTTGACACAGTTACTTGTTATTACCAGAAAAAAATAACATTTTGTCAGAAATGTCAGAAGGGTGTGCTTACACAACTTAAAATGGAAATTGGGGATTTGATTTTTCACAAAAGCAAAACTTCAAATGAAATGTTTACAAGAACTAAACAATATCAGAAATGAGAAGGTAGAGCGGCCTGCATGTGTGTGTCTATACAGTACATGGGTGTGTGGTGAAGTTGAGGACACTGAGGACACATTTTTATGCACTTTTATAAATTTTCCTTGGTGGACATGATTAGACTAAGTAATGTTTTGGGGCACAACTGCCTATTTTAATGTTAATGGAGGATTTCACTCCCTTCATGGTCATAGTAACTACTGTACATTGTGAGAAGCTAGCTGATTGGAGCCATGATTCAGATGGACGTCGCCCTTGCCCTGAACCTCCTGAGGTGGAGGACTACGGTGAGCGAAAAGAATCTGTTGATTCTATTTGAGATTATCCTGAAACTTGAAATTAACAGAAGGAAGCACATGTAGAAATGAATACAAGAGAATCACAAATATTACTTTGTGCAAAAAGGGTACAAAGCTTAGTTTGTCTGGAGAACATTGGGAGTCGGGTTACATTAGACAGGCTGTTTGCCACTCTTTGTCTAGATTTATTGTAGCACTTTCTTCTTGTCCTGCTTAATATTTCTGCATATCCTATTTCCTCAGATAAAAAAGAGGCCATGTCCATTGACACACCCCAGAACTAAACCCCTACTAAATGTCCCCCATCTAAAGATCCAGAAAGTAAATGATACAAAGACACAAGAAATTTGAGTCAGCATTTCTAATATCCCTATAAACTGGATGTTGTTGTTTCATATTAGCCTAATTTATTTCTATTTACTTCTGACTTTTAAAATGGCATTGCAGAACATGGCTGAGTGTTTGTTGACAACTGAAAGACTGCAATGTAGAAGTCAAAACTTTTTACAGCTTAACAGAACCCTTTAGCAGTTACTTACCTTTCTCACAAAATTGGCCTGTAAATCCCATGGGACAAACGCATTGCTTTTTGGTACACACGGCACCATTCATGCAAGGATTTTCTGCCAGGCACATATCCACAATGATCTCACAACGGTCACCTGCCAAAGCAAAAGATTGTTATATTAATTACTAAATGTCATTGTTTTAACCCATGATTCCTCTCAAGTAACTTCTTTAAATACAGTATATGATTTATTATGTATTCCCAATCAGGTTCCAACTGTTTTACTCGACACTCCAAATAAGTGATAAGTAGTGCTGATTGGCACAATTTGGGCACACTTTTTGTAGTAATATGCTGTGTTTGCCAATGACTTTGACAGCTGAGTATTTTGTTTGTAATTGTAAACAGCCAGATTGGACACATTTTTTTTTATGGTGCCCCATAATGCTTTGAGAGGCCAGTGTGACATCATAGAGCTTTAGAAGCCAATGTTGAATAGGACAGCCCCCCACTGATCCTAGTAGAGGGCTAAAAATTGGTAGAAAATTTGAAAATACATTTAAACACAAAACATGAATGCAGAAGGAAACTAGAAATGTGTTGGTATATTCATGTCTTAATGGTAATGTCTTTTTGTATGGGCTTGTATGTGGCCTGTGCGTAATACCTAAGCATATTTGTAAGATCCAGTCTTAGAATGTTAAATGTTAGAATGGCTTAATTTCAATATATTGAATATCAGTTTCTTATAGTCACTTAGAATATCATATAGTCTTTTATCCCCTGTAAGTTAATATGAATGTTTTTAGCTATATCTATATACAGAGTGTTAATTAAGCCAGTCAAGAATTAGCTCCACTGCTAGCACGGACTGTTTGATAAGTTTTCAGTTTGCAAACAAAAGATGGCATACAGTTTTCTGATCATGCTTAAAGTACAACTGTATGACCAAATTTAGAGAAATGAAACGAGATAAATATGCCTTAAACAGAACTTTTCTTGAACAAGAACTTTTCTTTAATATCACTTTTTTCTGTATTTTTATGTGAATTGTTTTGCTGTGAAATTTTACTAAAACCTTTAAAATTAAGATATTTGGTCTTTGGAATTACCTGAAAACACTAGTGCCCTGAAGCTAAGCTAAACTAAAAGCTGCAGAACTACACTACCCCTTTAATAATATTACCCAGAGTGCTGTGCAGTTGATGCAGACTGGAAGGACTGAAGGATCAATGTGCTTTATTGTTGCACTTATTTGGTAGCAGTGGCAGTGAATAAGCAAAAGTGTCAGGGGAAAAAACAACGTATGTTGTACGTTTTGGTTCGTGAGAGGCGAGTACCTGCTATGGAATGGAGGGAAGCCTTAGTCTGTTCCTGCTTCCGCTACTGTGTGCAAGAAATTTTACTGTTCTACTGTTTAATTCTATTAATTTTATCTCTTTGAGGTACACTGCTGCCTCACAGGTTATGTCACATTTTTGCCACAGTAATTGGTCCAACAAAGATGGCAGATATTTCCCTAGCTGTCAGGGACATTTATAAGACCATGATAAGCAAACGGCAAAATAGCCGTTTATTCTTCCCCATTGACTTCAATGCATTTTTCTGAGTTCGGCAAAGTACATGAACATTGCTACATTTTGTGGCAAAGCAAATTTAATGGGCTTCGTTCATCTATAGTGATAAGTGATGCTGCAATATCAATCTTCTATTCCTGGGATCCTACTTGGGTCCTTGAGTAAGGTCCTTAAACTACAAATTGCTCTGGTGTGTTGTATAATGGCTGACCCTGCACTCTGACTGCCAAAGGTCATTCAAAAAGACAATTTCCCCTTGTGAATTAACAAAGTATATCAAATCAAAATTAAATTAGTGGAAGTCTCCATATCCTACACAATGTATTAAAAAAATCAGCCAAAGTACAGGCCATTGAGAGTTTATTAATGCGCCCTAAAACAGTGCCTCTTGTTGATGAGAGTGGGCTTCTCAGGAATGTTTGAAGTTTAAAAAATGTAACAAAGACTGATTTATAAGCATAAGAAATAAAATAAGTTGTGATGTAAGCTGGGCCAATGGCATAAATTTGGACAAATTACACCAAAAAATGTTTTTTGAGGTTATGGAGTAGTAGTGTATTAAAGAGGGTATGTATCAATGTGAATTTAAATGTATTTTATGTAATATTGTTTTCTGTAAATTTTGGAGTTATTATTTGTCATGTCTTTAGGTTATATCTTTTGATACTATTTGTACGTCCATACTAGTGTACTGTACCATTAAATGTCCCAATGTTCTGTGTGATTTAAACGTGGTCCCCCAATAGGTGGGCCACCCTGACATCACCATTCCTGAGCCCTCCCTCTGGCTATTACAGTCAGCTGAGGAGGCTCAGAAGCTGAATATTATTCATTTATAATGGAGTTTCTGTAAACAAAGTAAATCATCGCTATCCACAGATTTCATTCTTGCGGATATGCTTATCCACTGTTATCAAAATGTATCCTATTTCACAACACCCGCATTATAATCCTGCTTATTTACAGTAAAGGTCTTCACTGCTGGTCATGGGATGGGGCAGGGACAGACATCAGGGTGTTGTATTTTCCCTCAAACACAGCTGAAAAAAATCTGAGAGGTGTGCTGCAGAAAATCACGAGAGTGAGCAATAACAGGTCCATCATGCCCTTAGATATCTACACTGAAGGGATCAATGTATGCCTTCCTGGTGACAAGAGGTGTGAATAAGCTATTAAACCCCATTAGTGATGGGAACCGGGGCTTGTAATTGTTCTCCACTAAGAAGGAATTCATAGTAAGTGTTGATCATAAGCTCTCACTGATTAAATCCCTGCCCTTTGTGTACACCACCTGTTGCTACTTATCAATTGGTGAACTTAGTGAGGTCCTCAGATCAACCCTGCTCTTTTGTGAAAGTGTTTCTTTGATATTTGGAATTCAGACTTCACACATTATAAACTTCATGTGTACATTTTGTCAATTATTACTAAAACATGAAAAACGTTTCTGTCTTAACGATGTGTTTACTGTGCATAGATCGTTGTAGACACGGAACATACATGAAATGCAAGTGTTCCAAATAACGATATAGTATTTATAAAAGGTGTAATTTTGCTTGACTTCTCACTCTATACAACTCCAAGCAACTGACACGCAGGTAAACAGACTTTAGCTGAGAAAACTGTGCGGGGTGGGGGATGTGAAAGCAGGCTGCTTGCTATTTGCTGCTTATCAACGCATTTAAAGGGCAAAAGACGCTGATGGAGAGGTGCGAAGTGTTTTAAGGTCAGACGGATCTACAAGTTTTTTTGTAGGCTCTGGTAATTCTAGTGTTAAGTGGTGAGAGCAGAGAGCCAGCATGTCCGCTCGGCCCTGTCTTTCCCTTACCCAGTTTTCTTCCATAGGACAAATGTTTCAGTATCCACAGCTTATGTATCCACTGAGTTTTTCAAGAATGTAATTGCAACAGATAATGAGAAATGACAGTATTGTGTTCTACTTTGATTTACTGGCTTTTTGAAATTCTTTCGCTTTGCTAATGGAGTATTCCTCTGGATTGTGGATTGAATTTGGTTGCTGTAAATTGACTTTTAGGTAAATCTTTTTTTACCCTTTTCCTACTTTGTTTACTATTATGGACGTGTTAATAAATCCTTATTTATAAAAACTCTTTGCTTCTCCTTTTTATACAAGCTAATAGTTTATGGTCATCCCTCCTCTTGTTGGGCTTTTCTTACATATTTTTAAGACATTCAAGGTTATTTTGAGGCTTAAACCACATTTTGGACCTATGAAATCCTGAGGCATCCCAGTACAACTGGGATTAATCCCACTTGGGTGAGGCCTTTTCCAGGCAGGCAAAGAAGACCTGGCCCCTGAACAGTGAAGCCTTTTTAAGGCCTTATACCCTTTCACTGTGTGGATGGCTACACTTCATAAAAAGCACTATATCTGTTTGAAAGGATGAACAGCTTAAATATTGAAGAAGGAAGTAGATTTGGAGAAGAGCAACTGAAATGTTTAATTAAATTGATAATAGGTTGGTTATTACTCCCTAGTACAGAATAAGGTTCATCATTTAAGTAAAGGACAGCCATCTTGACTTACCTTCATACCCCTCCTTGCAGATACACTGGTACTCGTATTCTCCTGTCAGGAAACATGTCCCCTTGTTAAGGCAGGGCATCCTGTCACAGGGGCTGTCATCAGTGCACTGCGAGATATCCTCACTGCGAGTGAAGCTATAGGAGATATCCACCTTCTTGCCATTGATTGAAACCTGGAAAATACTTAAATGTTTCATTTCTTGTTCTGGCAGAAACAAGAGATTTATTAGAAACAGGAATAACGCATTGAACTAATAGCCTAGTAATTAAAATGTAAAGCTTTTTTTTGGACCTGGGTCATGCAGTTTAATGTAACATAGACCTTTAATGTATATAAAAAATATTTAGTATGTAAATTTTCATATGAAAACAATATAATGTATTTAAGGAAACATTTTAGATTATACTAATATGATCAAATATACTAGCAGACATGTGGAACTCCTGTCCTCAGATCAGAGGTGGGTAGAGTAGCCAAAAATTGTACTCAAGTAAGAGTAGCGTTACTTCAAAATAATATTACTCAAGTAGAAGTAAAAAGTAGTCATCCAAAAAATTACTCAAGTAAGAGTAAAAAAGTATTTGGTGAAAAGACTACTTAAGTATGTGGAGGGCTGGCGCCCTGCCCGGGGTTTGTTTCCTGCCTTGCACCCTGTACTGGCTGGGATTGGCTCCAGCAGACCCCCATGACCCTGTAGTTGGGATATAGTGGGTTCCATAATGGATGGATGGATGGATGGATAATGGATGAATGGATGGACTACGCAAGTACTGAGTAACTGTTTGATCATAATAAATGATTTATTTTTTAGAAATGTTGTAATAAGACAGACAAAATATAAAATAATGTGCAAATTTTGTTATTTCCAAATAATAAAATAAAAAATGAGTAAAAATAAATCACATTTTTACAAAATAAAGATGCACAAATAACACAAAGTTCCAAATCTCAGTTCTTCATGACAAAGCTTTTGAAGGCAATACCTACAGTAGGTAACATGTATGTCTGAACAGTGCAAACTGCTTACAGTGACAAGATATCCCGTACACTGACAGTATAATACTGCATGTTCACTTGCCCTCCAAATAGCACAACTGATAGAAAATAACATTAGAATGAGACAGCTTGAGCACGTACAAGAAGTCTCACCTTACCTTGACTGTCTGTGTCTGTGCATGTTTGGTTAAAACGTGCTTGTTCTTCACTTAGTGAAGTGATGGTTGAGCTTCAGCAGGAGTTGGCTCTCATATTTCATGTATTCTTTCTTTCCCTGTACACTGTCTGTGAGGAGTTTGTGCCGCTATGCCGCCACAGTTTGTGTGTGGTCATGTGACTGCATCGCTATGTCTGATTGGTGAAACAGAGCCATGTGATTATTGTTACTACATCTGATTGGTGAAACGGAGTCTTGTGATTATTGTTGCTATGCCTGATTAGTGAAACAGTCATGCAGTAGATCTCTCTGCCAAAAATATAGCATATCTAATGGTAAAAAAGTAACGATTCGAGTGTTGCCCAATGTAGCGGAGTGAGAGTAGCGTTTCTTCTTCACAAATGTACTCAAGTAAAAGTACGGTGCAGTAAAACTACTCTTAGAAGTACAATTTTTAAAAAAAGTTACTCAAGTAAATGTAACCGAGTAAATGTAACTCGTTACTACCCACCTCTGCCTCAGATACAGGTGGTTCATACAGATAGAGATAAACATTTCAATTTTGGCCACAAATTCTTTTGTTTCCAGTATGAAAAAGACCACCCCACAGTGAGTGAATCACCTATGTAAGTACTGCTTTTCAAGTGAACACTGATGTAAGGATATAAAAGCAAAAAGCAGAGGTTGTTTTATTCCTGTTACATATGCAGCATCTGCCATTTGCTTATGCCCAGTAGATGTCGCTGCTCTTTTTCATTCTGCCACCTCACTTTCTCCAGCAGACTGCCTATGCAGTTTGTTATAAGAAAGACGTGAAACCTGATACCTTTACAAGGGTTGCCATCAACCAAAAGTTGCAGTTCACTTGCCTCAATCATGTCATAAACTTTCAGCTGAGACCAAGACCAAGGTTGTAGCCCTAGTGGTTTGTGAGTAATTGCATGACAATCACGTGACACATGTAATTTCCTATCTAATGGAATATTGCTTTTTGCAGTATGTGAAATGGTCTTTGCGCTAGGTGCTGTTTCCAGCCTAATGGCCTTGTGGCATTTTAGGTTTATCTTTGGCAGTGTGTGTGTGTGTGTATGTGCAACCTGAGCTTTCCAGTTTAGCGATGGTGCTTGAGGGCTAGAACCCCTTATTCTTGGCACTAAAATGAGAACCATCTTTTATATTTATTTGGACTTCCAGTTCTAACTAGTCCCAAACAAGGCTATGCAGCACAAGCCAGCAAATATGTGCGAACAATCCAATATCTTTTGCACTCCTGTGGGTAGCTACAATATCAGGAATTCATCAAGAACAAGACGTTGAGCTGATCAGAATGATGATGAGCAACATTGTGATCTTCACACATTGCTAAGGAGAACTGCCAGATGGTATTAAATTTGAAAAAGCCACCAAGAAAACCGTAGGTGTGATTCTTTCACCTATACGATAGAAGCCAGCAGTATGATGCCCCGGCATCTAAGAAGTGCTTAGTCCTGCTCTGGAAAGTACAGTCACACAGAAAATCCTTTTTGTAATTGTCTGTGAGCTTCATGCTATCAAGCAAACACCTTGCTGCACAGTGCTTAACACCATAGGCTGATGTTGGAGTTATGCTATGTCTGAAATCTGCATATTAATTCTGTTTTATTGCATTGCAATGTGTAGTTTAGAGGCTCTCAGTTTACTTAACATTTAAATTTATATTGCTGTAAACTGCTGGGTGGCCTCACAGAGTCAAATGCATAATACAAATGACTGGAGACAACCATGAATGAGTTGTACTTACAAGAGGGTGGGAATTTTTAGGCAACTCACCGATGTCTTACTCTAAATCAATCTGATGCCTAATGAAGGTGGCGCTTAAAGTAGGGACAGTGATACTGACTTTCAAGGATCAGACGTGCGCTCGTTAATTTGATACAATGGGGAGTGATCTTCTGATTATGATAAACTGTCGTCAGTCAGAACGTCTCTTAAAAAGTGCCCTATGAAACATATAAATGTGTGATACATGGCCAGTGAGCACACTGCACGTGTTAAAAACAAACATAACCTGTTGCAGGAGAAATACTTTCATTAAAATCAAATTACATCAGTTGATTAGTGGTAAATGTGAACAGTTTCTTTGTCCAACTTCCATATGGCAGAAGGTTCTGTAGCACTGGTAGCAGTTCTGCCAGGTTCAGCAACAGCTTTTGCCCCTTGGTCGTTCGGACTCCATGTGGCCCTCAGATCTGCCCTCAGGTTTTACTTGTTGCTACTGTTGTTTTTAATCATTAGTTGTTATTATTATTTAATTATTGCTATTTATTTCAAATTATTACTACCCTTTCACGTACCTATTATCTATCTATCTATCTATCTATCTATCTATCTATCTATCTATCTATCTATCTATCTATCTATCTATCTATCATACAGTATAGTTATCTACCTGTTTTCCAATTGCCTTGTGTTTATGTTCATGTTGCACTGTGGTCCTGGAGAATGTTATTTCATGTCAATGTTGTAGCCAAAGGTGTGGAATATGTCACTGTGATCTTATAAGACCTGACTTTACTCAAATTAAGAACTATGCACTGGTGTAGTAGAAACCATCCAAACTATGCAAGCCAGCTGACAAAGAGAGAAACTGATACTGCCATAAAAGCAACTTAACAAAAGAGATGAAAAAGGATGAGTGTGAATTACTAGGGCAGGCTAATAAAGGAGGGCAGGTGACTCCAGTGGTCTAAATGGTCCCTTTACGGTTTACAGCAACTGGGCTATGCACGTACACGATGGTTTCAATGTTTGGTTATTACTAGTGCTGGGCAGCGATTAAAATGTTCAATCGTGATTAATTGCATGATTGTCTGCAATTAATTTCAGACAATCAGAACAATCACATTGTGCAAAATCCAATAATGAACTCAAAAGTAGTGTATTGCTTGCATTTGCAAACACTTTAAACAAATAAGGTGCTTTTTAACAGCAGTATTCCCTTTACGTAGAAGCAGTTAAAATATTTCTTGTAAATCTCAACTTAAACATTAATGTCAGTCAGTCATTGTCCAATCTGCTATATGCTAACACATGGGTCTGCTGGAGCCAAACCCAGCCAGCACAGGGTGCAAGGCAGGAACAAATCCCCGGGCAGGGCGCCAGCCCACCGCAGAACACACACACAAACCCACACACCAAGCACATACTAGGGACAATTTAGGATTGCCAATCCACTTAACCTGCATGTCTTTGGACTGTGGGAGTAGACATGGGGAGAACATGCAAATTCCATGCAGGTAGAACCCAAGAAGTGAACCCAGGTCTCCTTACAGCGAGGCAGCCACTGCGCCACCATGCCGCCCTAAACATTAATGTAAACAAATCAAATATAAAACCAAAGGTATTTGCCACTGCCAGGGCATTAATGTTTTATCTAGTTTGTTACAAAAAAACAAGTTACCCTCCGAGTCTAGAGCCACGATCATAACATTATAACAGGCACCTTCCGAGCAACAGCGAGTTAACATTTCTAAATCTGTTTTCTTCTTTATCTGAACAGATACCAGCAGAAACATTTTCTTTAACCAGGGAGCAGCATAAACAGTCTATGTTCAGTAGCAGCTCTTTGATGGCTAATATTTTTTCCAAAAAAAGCAATAGTTTCACACATAAATCAACATAAAATGTCTGTTGCTGCCTGCTGTGCCTGCTGTTGGTGCCTGTTTGCAGTTTGTGGCAGCAGCAGCTGCACAAGGGGCAGCTCAATGGCCAGCAGGAATGCACGGTGGGCTGGCTGCCTGGCTGTCTTTGTGAAACAGGTGCAAGCGGGTGGCAGTTGCAGTGAGACGCAATATGGTTTGCACCTCCTGTCATCGTGTCTGTCCTCCCAGGCAAACGTAGCCATAGGTACATCATCTACACGAACGTGTTCAGCACCATGATCAGCTAGGGGACCGATCAGCTGATGCCGGTACCTCACTTTCGTTTTCAATCTACATCTCCAGATCACTTGCATCAAAATTGGAGTCCAACAAATCAGAGTCCGATTCAGCGATAATACGAAAAAAGTCATCCATGGATTATTTTGCTTTGAGCATTCACGTTGGTATCTCTCCATATTCCATTTTAGAAGCTGTTTGCTCTTCACTACTCATGCACGCTCATGGAATTGAGGTCAAATCAACAAAGCTAACTTTTCCTTCTAGCAAAAGCGTATCAAAAAGCACTGTAACAAGAAGATCACTGATCTCTATTGATCGCTAGCGAGACTGAGGCTTTCAAAATAATAATAATAATAACAAAAACTGCGTTAATGCACGATAAAATAATTGTCGGCGTGAATTATTTAATGCGTTAATGCGATAATAACGCGTTAAATTGCCCAGCCCTAGTTATTACATGTTCATGTTTTGGCATGCCATTTCAGTCATGCTCTGCTAGAAAAAGATTGTTTCACAGTTAAAATTGTTTAACTGTATGAAAAGCTTTGGCAATTGCCCTAAACTTTGAAACTCATCTCCAGACGGATGGACAACATTGATGTCTGTTCCTAACAATGCCTTCTGCTTTGCCGAAGTTGAGAAACCTGATGTCTTGGGATCCCAATCCAGGACTGGGCTTTGTCAAGAGCTTCCTTCGAGTAATCATTTGCAGTGTAAGCTGACATTAAACAAAATGTAAGTGTATTTCTCCTGTGTGATTTATTTCACATAACATTACCGCCATATCACTGTGGAGGGATATAGTCGTTTATTGTCTATCTATATAGATGAAAATTAGGTAATACACTGCAATCACTAACAACATTCATTGCCAGGCATGCTGCAATATGGTGTATGGATGGTTTGGCAATAAAGCCACTAGAGTTGAACAACACATCAATTGCAAGTGCTTTGTGTGTACCCCCTGTTGTTGGATGTAAGGTTGAAAAAAGTGGCAGCTACTTTTATGAAAATATGAATTGCAATATACGCATTTGAAATAAATGGTGTGTCAGACCCCATCAAAAAGACTGCCATGAGGAGAGCTGATAATGAAGAGCCACAGGAGATATAGATTTGGTACTCAAAATGTCCAAAATCAGTAAATGCTGTCAAGGATGCCAGGGGCGACGACCCGGCCGGGACACCTTCAGGGACCGGAAGTGGGCGTGCGCCCAACTGGGATCACGTGGGGGCCGCCATCCTGGTTGCTTTGGGGTCCACAGGTAGAGGGCTTGGAAGCCCAACCCTGTAGGGACCCGTGGTCACCGCCTGGGGGTGCCCCAATGCCTTGGGGACCCTGGACCTCAGCACTTCCGCCACACCAGGAAGTGCTGGGGAGAAGAAGAAGAGGGACACCCGGAGAGCTTCCGGGAGAACAGCCGGCATTGCCGCCACACTGGGGCGTGTCCAGGGGGGAATGCTGGGAAACACCTGGGGCTCATCCGGGACCATATAAAAGGGGCCGTCTCCCTTCATTCGAGGCTGGAGTCGGGTGGAAGCAGGACGAGGCAGAAGAGAGTGTGGAGGCGGCCCGAAGAGAAGGCATTGGTTAGCCAGGACTGTGTTGGGTTTTGTGTGGCACTTAAGTATTGTAAATATTGTATATAATAAACGTGTGGTGGTGGAAAACAACATGTCCGCCTGTCTGTGTCCGGGCCGGGTCCACAATGCGAAGATTCCAGCAGAACCACAGACCATCATACTTGTGTCAATGGGATACTTCAGTTTTTTCAATTTTTATTAAATTTACAAGAATTTGTAAGACTGTGATTTGGCTTATTGAATAGGAATTGAATGTTTCTTAATGAAAGAAAAAGTGAATTTAAATGATTTTAGCATAAGGCCATGAATGGGTCTGAAAACGTTATGAATGTACTGGTGACCATCAAAATGTCTAAAAATTAAGCCAGAATGTCTGTAGGATTATTTTTGGGAGACATCTGGATTTTATGCAATTATAGCTACTTAATGTAAAAATGTAAGAAATAAATAAATATGTAAAATGTGCTTGTTATAGCTTTTATTATTTCTGGTGCTGATGTGTATGAGTGGTGTTAGGAACTGGAAATACCGATGAAGTGATAACTGGAGGTACTCTCAAGCATAGTATCAGAATAAAAATGTTTGTGTGTGGGGTGTACATACCCAGAATACCAATTTAAAAAACACTTCCAATGTTAGTAGAAAACAGAATTAACTATTTGAACACAAAAGCAAAAATATCATAAACCACTTCCTCTGGTGTGTTTTCTAATAGGAATATTGCACCTCATCTTTTAAAGTCTACTCACCTCTCCAATGCATCCTTCAAAGAGTTCAGAGATGTTGGCTGGTTTAGGTATAATGTTCAAGTTGGGGACTCCTCCCAGATACATAGGGGTGTGGATATTGAGTCCCTGTGCCTTCCCAGGAGAGGACTTGCTGATCACCTTTTCATCATTTATTTTAAGCGTGCCATGCTGATTATTTCGTTCTGCAGTAATCCTGTGCCATCTGCCTAGAACTAAGGGCCCAGCACTGCGTAGTACTGCCATGCCTACAGAATAATATAATTGATGAGATACAGCACTTTCAGACACACTGCCTAAAGGGTAGAATATTTATTTTAACAAATAAGAATGTTATTATTCTGAGTGATTATATACTGTACATGTATGTACTGTAATAGGAAGTGGGATCACTGACCTTAGAAATTAATGACAATGAACAAATCACATAACATTCCTGAGGTCCAACTGAAAAAAGTCACCATGTATAAAGACATCAGACAAATAAATTGTCACACACGTGCGAATAGGAGGGAGCTGAATGGACCAAAAGAAGGTAATTCCATGCCAGGTAAGGAGATGGTGGGGTGTGCTGAACATTCCTCTGCTTTCTTTCCAGACCAAATACTGGAAAACCTATCTGATTCCTAGTCAAAGATGTCACTTCCAGTTTTGGTGCCCAGAAAGATGCCACTTCTGGTTCTGACGTTCTCAAAGATGTCACTTCTGCTTCCAGTTTCCCACCCAAGATGACAAGTTGCTCTATAGAACGCCCTTTACTCCTGAGTAGTCAGTTCACTCTTAGAACTCGAACTGTGCACATCTGTGCTTCTTTAAAAACCATAGCAGCCAGGAATAATATATGGGAGGCTTCCCCAAACATTTCTGTATGTCTGAGGTTGACTTATTTTACAGAATAAGTAATAATCATAATAATAGCAGAACTTCTAGGAGGGTTTTAAGTAAGGGAAAATGAAAGAAACTTCTCAGACTAGGCTACAGTTACGCATATTCTAGCCCGGCACCCTGTCACAATGTCTAGTAGTTTCACCAGAAGGTTAATACACTCAAGCTCATTTTATTATACCATTTAGAAGCCTGATTCATAATAAAAGTACTTGGAAGACCAAAGCAATGACAGGTTGGACTGATCTCAGAACACAGATGAACTACAAAAGAAGGGATAGAGCAGACTATTTTTTCTTAGGAGACTGCGTTCCTTCAATGTGTGAAGTGATATCCTTCACATCTCCAATAACTCTATGATATCCACTGCAATTTTCTACACTATGGTGTGCTGGGCTGGTAACCTTGCTTCGAAAGAGGACCACCAAATCAACAAGCTAATTTAAAGGGCAGGCCTAGTTATGGGACACAATCTGGACCCCCTGGAGGTCGTAGCAAAGAAGAGAATGAAAATAAAACTGAGTGCCATTATGAACAATACTGCACATTCCCTCTGTGATACACTACCACTGAGGACTTTCAGCCAACTAGCAGAAGTAAGTCAAGAAACACTATGAGGACTCTTTTGTACCAACAGCAATATGCCTGCAATATGCCTCCCTCGTACTAGGACAACCAAGTCAGGCGATTTCTTTCTTTCTTTTTAAATTTGTTTTTTCCTTTTCAGTCATTCTGGTGTGCGTTGAAACCAGAGTGTGTGTTTATAATGTATATGCACTACATGGACAAAAGTACTGGGACACATCACTTAATTACTGAATTCAGGTATTTCAATCAGAGCCATTGCCACATGGGTATAAAATCAACCACTTAGCCATGCAGCCTCCATCGACATACATTTGTGAAACAAAATGGGTCAATCTGAAGAGCTCAGTGACGTTAGCGTGATTCTATAATAAGATGTCACCTTTGCATTAAGAAAATATTGTCCCTGCTGGATATTCCATGGTCAGCTGTAAATTGTATTATTGGAAAGTAGAAGCATTTAGGAACAACAGTAACTCAGCGACGAAGCCAAAATCATCAAGTCCAATGCCAAGATGTTTGATGGATTTGTGGAAACGTGTTCTACAGAGTGATGAATCACGCTTCTCTGTCTGGCAGTCACATGGGCGAGTCTGGGTTTGGCGGACGCCAGGAGAACGTTACCTACCTGACTGCATTGTGCCAACTGTGAAGTTTAGTGGAGAAGGAGTATTGGTGTGGGGCTGTTTTTGAGGGTTTGGGCTAGACCTTACTTCTAGTGAAGGGCAATCTTAATGCTTCAGTCTATCAAGAAACTCTGTGGAAACAGTTTGGGGAAGGCTCTTTTCTATTCCAACATGACTGTGCCCCAGTGCACAAAGCAAGGTCCATAAAGACATGGTTGGATGAGTTTGGTGTGGAAGTCGAACTTGACTGGCCTACACAAAGCTCTAGCCTCAGCTCCATTGAACACCTTTAGGATGAACTGAAAAGAAGATTTTGAGCCAGACCTTCTCGCCTAACATCAGTGCCTGACCTTAAAAATGCTCTACAGAATGAATGGGCGCCAATTCCCACAGAAACACTGCAAACTCTTGTGGAAAGCCTTCCAAGAAGAGTGGATGCAGTTATAGCTCTAAAGGGGGGACCAACTCAATATTAAAGTTTATGTATTTGAATGCAGTGTCATTAAAGTCCCTGTTGGTGTAATAGCTAGGCATCCCAATACTTTTGTCCATATAGTGTATATATTTATGGATGTATTTATTTAAATATCTTCTGTAAAAAGGCAAATTTCCCACTGGGACCAAATAAAGTTCTATCTATCTGTCTAATATAGGGGTGTTCTCATTTTTTTAATCAACAAGACATGAATCCTTCATTTTGGATTTTCATATTGGTGTCACTTAAGTTCAAATTGTTCATAAACTGAACCAAGTGGTTCTACATTTTGCTATGTACTTTTTTTAAAATTAGATATTCCATATTGTAATATATGCCAAAAGTCATGAAGAGTTATCAAATTTCTATAAAGGTATAAATGAAAAATATTTAAGAAAGACTAATAAAATGTCTATTAAATAGTAAAACAGTAAACTCACCTGTTCCCAGTTCATATCGAAACTCAACATATCGATCTATGATAGCAATAGAAACAAAATCCTCCACCTTCGCCTTTTTGCCTCCACTGAAGAATAAAAGCCCATCAGGAAAGATTGGCTTGAACTCCAAGTCAATGCGCAGGTCATAATGGATGTTAGTCAAGGGAGGGTAAGTGATAAAGGAGGTCTCTCCATTGAAAGAAGGTGTAGTCACTAAAGTGCCTAGAAAAGAGAAGGCCATTCTTTAGAAGGCAAAATACGTCATGTATTGTGTGCTACAAAGCTGGACTAGTGGCTGTGTAGCTACTGCTTGTTTAATCCATTGACAGTCAGATTGTCCCCACTTTCAATATTCTATAGCTCCTACATTTTTCAGCATTTTTAAATTATTTGACTGCTAAAATAAAACAAATGGAAATCTCAAGAGCAAAAACCCACCTGCAAACATTTCATTCTTCTCCTTATATGTCACTAGGTCATGATTAATAAAAACCCCCTGTCTGATTCATACAATCACTGAGCAAGTTAGTGTTGCTGCCTCACTGCTTCAGGGAGCAGAGTTTTAATGTCTGCCCAGTTAGTGTCTGTCTTTTTTGCTTGTTCTGCCCATGTCTGGAGGGGATATATCTGATGTATACCATATATTTCTTTTTATATTCCAAAGACTGGCATATCAGAATAACTGGAAACTCTAAAACCGCCTGTTATGCGTGAATATGAGGTATGAGATGTGTCCCTTTAGGGCTGCTCTCTGGCAGACAGATGGGAGACAGGATTGCGAAATCTTCACCGTTGTCTATTCTGCTGAGGATCTTGCAAACCAACACCCATTTTTTATCGCTATGTAACCTAAAACTTGAATTCCAGAAAAATATGTGGATGGCATGGTGGAGTGGCAGTTAGCACCCTGCTTCATGGCGTCATATGACTGGCTTAAACGGTGGCCCAGTATAAGAGTGTGGGGTGTTTGTGTGCCCTGCAATGGACTTTTGCCCTGTTGCTCCTTTCTTTGTGCTTGATATTGGAATTGGGTCTAATTTGGAGCAAGCACACTAAGAAAATGAATGTACAGATGGAAAAATGCATTCATTTAAACTACTCATTAGCACCTGAGGTAGATCTGTGAGGGTCCAACACCTGTGACTGAATGGTAATGCTCCCATGACATGGCGCAATATTAGTTTTTCATTCAGGCTGAAGCTAAAGAAACCTTCTTACCTTCAGTGCATTTGTCTCCAGATTTTCCAAGATGACATCTGCAGTCATAGCCATCTCCACTTGGCCTGTTGATACAAGTTGCATCTGGTCCACAAGCCTCTGTGGAAATAAATAAACAGTATATGTTCAGGTAAAGGGTGAGTCTAAATTGACCTAGCATGACTGAGTGAGCATGTGAGTGAATGCTATCGTTCTGGAGAGAAAACGTTACCACTTTGGAACTGCAGACAAACATAATAAGCACATAGTTTTGTAAAATACCCTTTATGTTTTATTAAAAAATGCTTCTTCTTCTTTCGCCTGCTCCCGTTAGTGGTTGCCATAGCGGATCATCTTCTTCCATATCTTTCTGTCCTCTGCATTTTGTTCTGTTACACTCGTCACCTGCATGTCCTCTCTCACCACATCCATAAACCTTCTCTTAGGCCTTCCTCTTTTCCTCTTCCCTGGCAGTTCTATCCTTAGCATCCTTATCCCAATATACTCAGCATCTTTCCTCTGCACATGTCCAAACCAGCACAATGTCGCCTCTCTGACTTTGTCTCCCAACTGACCAACTTGAGCTGACCCTCTAATGTACTCATTTCTAAATTTTTATTTTTTTATTTTTTATTAAAAAAAACAAAATATACAAATACATAAATTAAAATCACTACACATCCATGGTGAGAAAATACGTAGCTAGCTTGAATCAGCTCCTTCACTCATGGTGGTTTTTTACCTTTAGTTTTTCAAACTGGAAAAAAAAGGAGTGTGGAAATAAAAGGAAACAGAGTATTGACAACAACACAAGGCAAAGCTTTCAACCAGACATTTTCTACAATAAATCATCAGATAAATTGCCATTTAATTAGTTAGTTCCAATGTGTTTCAAAGAGTTGATTTTATTTTTCATCTGCTAATATTTTCCTAGTTAATGTGAGGTAAATACTTGTCACTTGATAACATTTGGTGGTGTATCCCTTGCAAATCAGAAACATTAGACTTTTAGAGTCAGGGGTATTACATTAGGCTGGAAATCTCAAATGTTAGGAGTGTAAGGAACACCGTTTATGTCAAAATGATATAAATTAAAAGGTAATTATGAAATAAACGGTCACATGATGCTCCACTGTGCATCATTGGTGAACACTGCACCATAGTGAGATTTCCTTGGGCAGAGAGAGTGAAACCTGCTGTAATTCACCAAAAGATGTTGGCTCAGAACAGAAATGGAAGCAGCAACTGAAATGAAATGTTTATGAATGGGTAGAAAGGTTTAAAGCTGAAAGAAAAAGCGTAATCGTCAAAGTTTGACCTGGTTGACCATCAACATCGTGCATATAAGCCTGCATAAACATGTCAAATGCTTTCATTAGAGAAGTCCAGCAGACTTTTGGAAAATCAGCTATGGATCTGCACACGGCATAGTGCATGATGACTTGGGATACTCTAAAGTTTGTGCAAGATGGGCACCCAAACAGCTTATTGATCTTTGTGACTTGGGATACTCTAAAGTTTGTGCAAGATGGGCACCCAAACAGCTTATTGATCTTCAGAAACTAACATCCTTTGGTGAATTTCAGCAGGTTTCACTCTGTGCCCAAAGAATTTTCACTATGGCACGTTGTTTAACAATGGTGCAAACCTGCAGTGGAGCCTCCATGTTCATTTGACCTTGGCTTCAACTAGACCAACAGCAGAGTGGGGTGCTGTGCATGTTTAAACTACACATAAGCCATTATGATCATGCTGTATTGTGTCAGCTTCTATCCCTTGTGATTACCACGTAATTTTCAAATTGCCTTTACTGTTTGATTTACTCTTGTATAACACATTATTCCACAAATATGTATTAAAATTGGGGAAATTAACACACCAAACCCTAAAGAAGCAATAAATAAAGACCTTTTCTGGGTGATATCAACTTCCTGTTCACTACGTACCTGGGTGGCAGTGCAGTGCAGAGTAATGCTCACAGTTGCTTCCAGTAAACCTTCGAGGACAATCACAGACATAACTACTTGCTTCAGAATCTCTACAGAGGCCACCATTCTGAAAAAAAAAGAGCAGTGGGCACATTTGCGTAAGTGACTTTGACTTTAGTAAGGAGAGAAGCATCAGTTGATTAACCCTGATTAGCAGGCTCATTTTGTGGAAAAATACAATGTTCATTAAAAAAGCAAGAACAATGCCGAGATATTATGTATAAATCCTGGCTGGCTAGTATCAGCGGTTGGGCAGTCCTGCTTACCCTATTTCATCTTAAACAATTGATCTTTATTGCATATAACATCTTTCAGCATATTTTTCAATTTTCTGCTTAGATATGCATCATTCCTCCCACATCCCAGGTATTGGCTATGTGGAATTTGCACATTCTTCCTTTATCAATGTAATTTTTCTACAGATATTCTGAAAATCTCAAAAATGTTTAAGTTAAGGAACTTAAGTGACACTAATTTGCCTCAGCGGGGTAAGTGGGTGTGAATGTGGGCTGGTATGCCATTCAGGGATGTATCATGCCTTGCATATGGCAAGTTTTTGTTTTCATTTATTTAATGTATGTATGTTAAGAAAATTATTAAAATTATTTTATGTTTTATCAGCTTCCATCCAAAATGAAAAGACACTTCATATACTATGCAATCAACTCTACCGCATATGGAATGACATAGAGCAGCGTTTTTCAACCTTTAAGTATTTGCGACCCAAGTTTTCATAACAGTTTTAATCGCGCCCCCCTAAAGTTTTTTTGAAAGGGGCCCACTAAGGTTTTTTGAAAGGAACCCTAACCCTAAACCTAATCCTAACCCTAATCCTAACCCTATACTTAACCCTAACCCTAATACCAATTTGTTCTTTTTTAATTATTAATATATCATATATGCATATTTTAATATACCTACTTTTATTAACATTTATCTAACTCTATATTTATATTTCTTGTATCAGAATGTAAGTTAATTTGTTTTGGTTTCAATAGATGTATTTTTCATATTTTCGATTCTTGGTTTTTTTTTTTTTTACATCTTCACGCCCCCCTAGGGGGGACGCCCTACAGTTTGAGAACCACTGACATAGAGAAAATTATTTTAGCATTAAAAATACGATCTGATCTTCCTTACACAAGTCACATATGAGAACTGGTATCTACCACAATGGAGACTCAAACATCATTTTAATACTCGGGCATCATTTTAATTTTTGTTTGACTATGGCTAGTCATTTGTGGCAAAATGTAATCATTCACTTACTACAGCTGAGGACCTGGAACCTTCCCACAAAACAGTTGGATGCTTCCAAGACTGAATTAAGACCCCCACAGGCCCCTCAGTGACTTAATGAATAAAATCCCTTAGCGGAGAGTTGATCATACTGTAAACAATGCAGCATGCGGACACCCTATGTTTAATGTGCACAGAGACTCTATTGTAGCTGAGGTTTTCAATTTGTTTAATTAATTTAAATGACATGTATATGCTATTGTTATGACTTAGTTAAAAATAAATAAATAAATAAATAAAATACATCTAGAATATCATCATCATCAAATGGCACATGTTTGGCTTATGGTTTAAATAAAGAATTATATGAAAACAAACCACAGTTTTTAGCAATAACATGAGTGTTTTTTTATTTCCTTTAGACAAACATTAAAAGCAATAAATGAAGACTACTAGCACAGCCCGATTCCTACTTATTTTCTGAAATGGCACCACTCAAGAGTGTATTTTCTGAGACAGTCTTGTAAACAGATGTTGCTATAACTTGACATTCTGAAATTGTGAATTTTGAAGTCCTAAATACTTTGCCTTCCCCAGTCCTGTCTCCAGGTCTAAATTTACAGGTCTGGCAGTGATGATTCCTCTAAAAGCAAAGGGGATGGCGTCGCATCATTTACAACTTCACCTAGGGCAGCAAATATCCTAGAGTGAGCTCTGGTTATGGTCTACGTAGTAATGAGTACAAAGGGGGAATAGGGTCACCCTACCACAACAAAACAGGTACATTAATAGAAAAAGAATATTATGAAAAAGCTTACCTGACATGGTTGATCTCTGCAGGTGGGGCAATTAGAAATACCAGTAGAACTCCGATCCAGGTCTTTAAAAATGACCTCATCGTCTTGAATTATAAGCTGCCGGATACAACCTAAAACAGACATATACAGTATACAGTATATATATATGTCACAAGCCAACAGAAATCAACGAAACTTCATCAATTTTAATTTGATAAGCTGCAGAGGCAGAAGCAATAAGCTGTAGTCCTTTCTTTGTTTTTTTCTTTGTCCAAGTAAGTGTAAGTCACAGACCTTGTCTAGAACCTCAGTAAGGTGCTCTACCATTGTTGGACCTGTTGTCTTTAACCATCTTCTTTTTTAAATTTCTCACATGTGCTCACACTTTTACTCTATTTCATGGGTGGGCAATGTCGGTCATGGAGAGTCGCAGTGGCTGCAGGTTTTTGTTCCAGCCTAGTTTCTTAATGAGAAGTCAATTATTGCTGATGATGCACTTATGCTTAAGTGACATTTTGATACTTCATTTTAGTGGTCTCGCTTATTAATGTTCCCCACCCTTAATTGATTATTTCAATCTTAAACAGCTGAATTCACTTTTTTAATGGCTTTTTGAATGGCTCCTTATTAACAATAAAATGTAAATGACAAAGCAGTCAACAGTTCTCCATCCTGCTTGTTTCCATCTACATCTGTGTGTGTTCATCATGCATTGTTTGATGTAATAAAACACTTAATAGAAAATGTGAGAGACTGCAAATTTTCCTTTTTAGGATTCAAATCATTTGGATGATATCTATCTATCTATCTATCTATCTATCTATCTATCTATCTATCTATCTATCTATCTATCTATCTATCTATCTATCTATCTATCTATCTATCACACATTATTTTTCACCCTGTACTCAGCTATGTTAAATTACAGATCTTGCCAGTAAGCTTCACCCACCCTCCCCATGACTTTGTTCCATATCAGTTCATCCATCCTTTCTCTAAATCCACATTCTCCACTGTATTATTAAATGGTGCTAAGACCCTGTGCATGACAACCCCCTACAAAAGCTATCAATCCATTTTCTCAATCCCTACTCCCATTGTAGGATTTTAGAGAGTCACAATCTTCCCAGCATCAATGTGCACACAGCAGAAACCAACAGTGAGAAGCATTCTAATCTAACTGAGGGCATCGTCATGCGGCTACCCACATTCATTCAGTTTGTGACATTTAGAGCTTGTCTTTGCACTCTAAACAAGGGAAGATCTTACAAACTCAGAAACAAATTGACAAAGACTAAATAATATGGGACAGCACATTTGTGCTGTGTGCCTCTGTGCCTTTTTAAAGAATCAAGTTAAAAACCTTACCCACAAAGCCACTGGTGAGTCCAGTGGTTTTGGAAATGGCTTTATAATCAGGATAACCACCAACATAAAGCTGTTCATTGAGATCCAGACCTTGGAATTTACCCTTCAAGTAAAAAAAGTATACATTATATATTTTTTAGATATTTAAAGTGAAAGATGCAGCTTTAAAGTAAAATATGAAATAATAATAATGGTAGGAACCCACAATGGTGGCAAGATATCACCTGGAAGCTGTTCCCAGAAAATAACATACGTAAGCAAAGCAGTCAAGTTTGCTACAAGAGAAATCTGGTGACTTCTACAAAAAATTCTTTGTTAAAAAAAAAGAATACATTAATTAATTAATTAATAAAAAGTACACCATTACCTGAGAACTTCCTTTGACTGGATTCTGTCCATCAACTACAATTGAGCCTTGAGTCTGATTGCGATACAGAACCACAGTGTGAAACTCGCCCAGCTTAATAGGAGATGGGTAACGAATCGTAGCCATGCCCGACCCAACATCAAACCTGTGGACAAATAGGGAAAGTGTCTGATCTGTAGAAGCATTGGGTATAAAATAAAAAAAAAAAATGAGGGTTCAGAATGTGAGTTTAAGGATGGATACATGAATGGATTGTGGGCTGATCTACTTATGGCTCACCTATGAAAGCCAACTAAGACTGATCAGGAGAAGTATCAATACTAAATCTCCACTAACTTATAATCAGCTGAGCATCATGGAATGCAGTGTGCTATGAAAGTCCACTGAGGTCTAGTTCTAGGATCCTATAAGACCGTGAGAGTTTCAGCAACTATTGTCTAAAGGGGTTAATTGTGCATTTAGAAGATACACAAAGCTGCAATATATCTGTGTAAACAGACACCCTGAAGTCATCAAACTTTTTACAAAATTCAGGAGTTAGAACCTCTTGACCTGATTATTATTAATATTATTATTCCAATTCCCCTGCTCTTGTGAGATTTTTTAAAGCTAACATAAGGAGATAAAAGCTTGAAAATCGATGTAATGCAGGTAAATAATGATATACTGTATTACACAAACAATGCAATACCTGAACTCAGGGCGTCCGCCTACTAGTCCAAATGAGATGAAGTCTGCACCAGTGCTCTTCTTCTGTCCATTATAGATGATCATTCCTATAACCGCATAAACAAAATTGTGTTTTTGGATGTCACACTTCATCATTCAATTAGCATTTGTTACAGCATCGTCCTAATTGAATCAAATGGTGATATCAAGCTGACTTCCGTTTAAATGCCTGTAAAAATGCAGGGTTTCTGTTACTCCGTTTCAGTGGTTGATGTTAAATAATATTTTTACGTGAGTATTTAAAATGTTCATCAGGTATCTGATTGGGATACAGTTTCAATGTGAATTTTAAAAACCTGTAGTGACCAAATAACCAATATTTTCAGCAACATCAATAATCCCTCACTGAGTGCTTTTATATGCTCATGATATATGGTGAATATCCAGGTTATGGCAGAATCCTGGTGCCTTAAGCATCCCCACTTATATGCACAAAGTACACTTGTGGAGTTCTCCTTTGGTAAAACGCTGCAGTGTCATTAAAATATGCATAAAAAAGATTAAACATCATCAGCAGTTGCCATGAATCCAAAAACAAGAATGGAACCTGTCTTCCAAGATTGTGCTGCTGAGCTTAGCAATGGGTGTTCAGATCATCAATATCAATTTTGAGATTTCTGAAATACTGAGACAGACTATTTCAACCAGGAGAAGGAATAATGTGATCGCCTGAACATTTGCCTCAGGAAATTGATCTTTGTGGACGTTTCCATCGTTTTCTATCCATGAACGTTGAAAATGTGCAAAACAAACACATGTGCAGGCTAACAGAGTGCAGCAGATATGCACAGACTACAAAATCCTTATCTGCAACCCGGTTAAGAGTTTACATGTACAAATAACTGGCTTACTCATGGAGAAATCAACGCGTGTTGACCTGATTTCTTAGAGACCAATCTGACTTGTCCCTCCACCCCATCTCAAATAGCTACATCAACAACTTCTGCCACATCAACTGGAATGACCCATGACAAGTCCACCTTTGGTCATCAGTAGGTGCTGTGCATAACTGAAGACCAAGTGAGGAGACAACTGAGGAATCAGCACACTGAAAAAGGCGCAGGACCAGATGGAGTCAGTCCTTCAATTCTTAAAACTTGTGTTAAGCAACTTTGTGGAGTCCTCTATCATCTGTTCAGTCTTACCCTAATGCTCCAGAAATTGCCACTGCCGTGGAAAACATCCTGCATTGTTCCTGTTTCAAACAACGCAGGCATCCCTTCACCTAAATACTACAGACCAGTGGCACTTACATATCACATCATGAAGACCTTTGAGAGGTAGGTCCTAGTCTAGGTTTTATTTTTTTTTTAGGAGGCCAGGCCCCTCCTGGACCCCGTGATCATCAGAGGTGACTGTGTGCAGAGGGTGCAGACCTATAAATACCTGGGAGTGCAGCTGGATGATAAATTGGATTGGACTGCCAATAGTGATGCTCTGTGCAAGAGAGGACAGAGCCGACTATACTTCCTTAGAAGGCTGACGTCCTTCAAAATCTGCAATAAGATGCTGCAGATGTTCTATCAGACGGTTGTGGCGAGTGCTCTGTCAATCATGGAGAATCCACTGCATCCACTCAACAGGATCATCTCCAGACAGAGGAGCAGCTTCAGAGACAGACAGCTGTCACCTTCTTGCTCCACTGACTGGGGAGATCGGTCCTCCCCCACACTATGTGACTCTTCATTTCCACCCCTATAAGTTCTGGGGTAAACGTTAACATTATACAATGTTACTGTCCGTTATAACTTCCTTTGTACTCTCCACCTTGCATTTTTATCACTCTTTAATTAATATTGTTCTTATCAGTATGCTGCTGCAGGAGTATGTGAATTTCCCCTTGGGGATTAATAAAGTACCTATCTATCTATCTATCTATCTATCTATCTATCTATCTATCTATCTATCTATCTATCTATCTATCTATCTATCTATCTATCTATCTATCTATCTATCTATCTATCTATCTATCTATCTATCTATCTATCTATCTATCTATCTATCACACATTATTTTTCACCCTGTACTCAGCTATGTTAAATTACAGATCTTGCCAGTAAGCATCACCCACCCTCCCCATGACTTTGTTCCATATCAGTTCATCCATCCTTTCTCTAAATCTATTATATAGTCCCTTATCTATCTATCCTATATGAGTCCTCTTGTAGTAGACCACCTGGACCCACTGCAGTTTGCCTATCAGACAGAGGTTGGATTGGAGGATGCAATTATCTCTCTGCTCCGTAAGGCTTATTCTCACCTGGACAATACTGGCAGCACTGTGAGAACTATGTTTTTTGATTTCTCCAGTGCCTTCAATACCATCCAACCACCACTGTTAACGTGTAAACTCATGAAATATGCAGGTGGATGAGCACCTTCAATTTCTAAGAGTCACTGTCACTGATGGACTGAAGTGGGCATAACACATCTCCCTATAATTAAGCTTATAGTGCATTATTTGCAATTAAGGAAAAAAGTAAAGAGACAGATTCTGTCGATGCTGATTGGTAAAGGTATAAACAACTTGCCCGCTGTTGGCATGGACAGACAAGGTTAGTGAGGTGGCCACCTACACTCCATTATAAGGATGTCTTTTCACCCTGGCTTGCCAATAACCAGAGGAGGGTAAGATCTGAACCTTTTTTTTTTTCCTTCAGAGTAGCACCGTCTTTCTATCTTTCTTCATTTGCAAAAATCTGCTTTTTCCTCTTCTGCCATCCTCCCCTTCCCACATGGACAATTCACCATTGGACTATTGTGTTTGGAGTCTCGAAGTGATAAAGTCTGAGTGTTTTTGTGCATATTTATGCATACTGTATATATATGTGGAGTTATATGTGCAGGTGTGTGCTTTGTAGTCAAAATTTGTATTGGGTGTTTTTATGTTTATTTATGCTTATACAGAAGGTGTGGGCAAGTGATTGAGGTGGTAGCTCAAAGTAACTTTATACAATCTGTGCTCTGTGAAAAAAGAAGAATTTCTTTTAAGATTTAAATGACACTGTAGCATATCTCACATTGAGTTAGGGGGATTGTTAAAAGCTATTAGCTAAATAAATAGGCTTAATGGACTGAATGGTCTCCTTGTTTGTCAGATTTCTTATGTTGTTATGGAAGAGGGCTCTCCAAAGTCTTTTCTTCTTTAGATGTGTAAAGAAAGCTCAGATGTCTCCATTTATGCTCATGAAGTCTACAGGTTCACAGTAAACTCACACTCACTGGCTTCACAAAATTCTGGCATGGTAGGTGCTCATCTCATGACTGTTTCTTTTATACATCTCTATATATATATAAAATCCAACTTCTGTCCATATGACTATCTGCTTTTCATGAGAGAACTACTTAACAGATTTAAATTGGGTTTTTTTGTATAGGCCTAATTTGCCTGAAAATTCCGTCTGATTTTGCTACTTCTCTCATTGCGTTATGTATCATAATTTGCTTGCGGTACCGATTTATTTGCGCAAATCTGAGGAACACGCAGCAGACCGGGGCCCTCCTCACTCATGCGCCAGCCTCGGGCCATTTTTTACCTTTGCTTAGCTAGCGAACGCGAGAACTACTTAACGGATTTAGATTTGTTTTTTTTTTTATAATTTGCTTGAACATTCCAGTAGATTTTGTGACTTCTCTCATTATGCTAAGAATCATAGTTTGCTTGCAGGAACGATATATTCACGCTAATTCGAGACAGAGGCTGAGGGCCAAGGGAAGGGGGAAGCGTGACGTCAGGAGTAGGGAGCTGGGCCTGGTCCTCTTCACTGTCCTGTTTCACTACTACGCGGGCGGCTAGTAATGTTTCACTCATTGTATGATTTTGTATTCATTGTGGTTTTTGTCTGACTGTACTACTGTCAATAGTCTGTGATGGACATGTATGGCAAGAATTCCATTGTACTGGTCTATACATGGAGATAATCTTGAACTTGACATAATTAATCAACTATCAGAAGGCCACTAGTACCATAACTGGGCCTTGTAACGGTGTATTACATTAAACATTGCATCACACCCTCTTAAATTGATTAAGCTTTCATAATAACAATCAACAGGAGCCAAATTAGGTACAACTTCCTAGAGGGTCAGGAAATTATTGAATGTTCTGATTTCAGTTAAAAACATTGCAGAATAATGGCTAAAAAACCAAACGGATTTAGCCTCCACTTAATTATTTTATAGCTAAACTCTCATTTCCCGTCCCCATGAAAAGTGTTATCATTTAATAAGGGGAGACAAGCATTTCCACTAAACAATATTCTTCTTCTGCTCAGTGCATTAAAATCTGGAGGGGAAAGTAGAAAACATGCAGCAGTTCTCAAGCAACATTCAATTAGTTTTTCCCAGCAGGGGAGAACAAACTGATGACGAGAGAAGTAAGTGGCAGTATCAGCTTCTATGATGAGTTTAAAAGAGTTTAACTGGAAATGTGACGCAGAACTGTGTCATTGAACTCTGACTGGATTGTGTCTGTACAAATCATGAGTCAAATAAATAGTTCAGTCCAAAAGAGATAGATTGGTTAATCCTCCTCCCACAAGAAGTCATGCTGATTTATGAGTTTTAGCTGCTATTTAGAGACAAGCCATGCTGTTACTGGAATTCTGTTAAGAGGGTCTGAAATCAGAGCATCAGCATTGAATTAACTTTTCCATCCAAATGACAGGAGGTTCCTGGCTGAGTAGGTGCCGGTTCAGAGAATACTTTTATAATAAAGCACACCATTTCTCTACACATTGGTTCCCATCTAAGATTTAATTGCGTTTGCCTCTTTACCACAGGTGATTGGGGCCACAGAGCTGCCTTTTCATGAGGTGTAGAGCTTCTGGACTCAAAACGGTTGGTGAGAAGACCTGGTAGTGTTGCTGAACTGCATCAACTCTGGGTTAGGAGCCTGCAATTGCAATTTTAAATGCATTTGCTATATGAAGTGCTATTTTTTTGCACATTTCTGCTTAATAATTCTGTTCATTTTATGATAATAATGTTAAGCATGGCATCTTGGGTTGGTCCCTGTCTTACTTCTGAATCAATTCAACCACATCTAGGGTTCAAACAATGTAAGTGTAAGAGCCAATCTTAGAAAGTTAAAGTTTTGAGTTAAACTCACATTGATGTGTGCTTAATTTGAATAGAATATTAATGTCTTTCATAGTCATAGCTTATGGTATAGTCTTTTCCCCCTATAGTTAACAAGAGATAGAACCTTCTTGCTATAACTGAATAACAGTGTGATAATAAGTTCAGTTTGTTTGGAACAAGTCCCAGTAAAGAAGGACTTGAAAGACCCATTTAAGCTTAGAAATGGGATAAGCATACAGTTTTCTGACCGTTTTGAAATGGTTCAGAAATATTAAGTAAATAGTAACGATTTGAGATGTAACAAGGTTAATCTAGAATTGAACCTTTCTTAACATTAATTTTTCCTTTTTATTGCTATTTTAATTTCCTTTTTTTTGTGTAAACTGTTTTACTTTAAAACTTAACTAAACTTTAAAAAACGAAGATACTTTGTCTGTGGAATCATTTCTGCGCGTCAGGCTTTTGTTGAATCCCATTTTTGAGTTGAAGCTGCAGAACTTTGATAATTTTGGGAAAAGAAAACGCAGCTACAGTAAGAAAAAGAATAAAAGTCTGTCAGCCATGTCATACTGAGGCTGAAAGAACTGTAGTGTTCAAATACTCATGTATATGATGGAGAAACCCAAAAAGCTGGGGGGTTTGGGGAACAATTACATGGCTCACTGAGTGACACATTTCTAAACCAGTCCAATGTCTCATGAAAGCGCCGCCCAAACTAGGAGCGAACTGCAAAGAATAGAGATGGACTTGATGACCAGGTCCAAAAGAGAGCAAACTTCCATTTACGATGAATAGTTGAATTGTCTCCTAAAAAAATGTTTTAGACATATTAATGTGTGTAATGTGTGCAAAGTGCACAATATACTTAACCTATTGCAAAGAAAAAGCCTTTCTGTAGCATCAGATTATACATTGGCATGCAATGGCATCAAGGGACAAGTGGTAAACGTGAATGAACTGTTGTCGCAGGTGCTGTGTGTGCTCTCTGTTCTTCAGCATTAAGATGATAGTGTAAGAGTCGATGTAAGCCTGAAAGAATTGGTAGCAATTTTCATGAAAATATGAGCTGCAAAATATGTAAACAGTGTGTCACACTCCATCAAAAAGACTGCTATTAAGAGAGCTGACAACAGAAAGTCACAGGAGATGCAGATTTCAGTACTCAAAACACCCAAATTAACAAATCTGCCTATCAATACCAGCAGATATAGTGTTGGGGCTGCACAACATCCACCTTCTGACTGCACATCTAAACAAATAAATAAAGAAATTTAACATTACTCCCTGCGTGGAGTTTGCATGTTCTCCCCGTGTCTGCGTGGGTTTCCTCCGGGCGCTCCGGTTTCCTCCCACAGTCCAAAGACATGCAGGTTAGGTGGACTGGTGATTCTAAATTGGCCCTAGTGTGTGCTTGGTGTGTGGGTGTGTTTGTGTGTGTCCTGCGGTGGCCTGGCACCCTGCCCGGGATTGGTTCCTGCCTTGTGCCCTGTGTTGGCTGGGTTTGGCTCCAGCAGACCCCCGTGACCCTGTGTTTGGATTCAGCGGGTTGGAAAATGGATGAATGGATGGATTTAACATTACCATCTAAGTGGAAATGCAAACATGCTGTTACAAAATAGCCTCAGTATTTTAACACATTGTCTATATCTATACACCACAACACTTCAGTAAACTCTACTAGCTGTTGTTATGTCATATATTAAAATAGCAGAAAGATATCGTAGAAGATAGAGGCACTTCTCAAACGGGTGGAGCCCACTCACTGTGGTGGTCTACATGGCTGTCTACACTGTCACAGAGCTCATTAAAATGTACAAATGAATCATTTAACTCCAGCGTGGAGGACTGCCGGCTTCGTGCTCCGGCCCTCACCCCCAGGCCGCCGGGAGGAGCTCTCCCGACAGCAGGATTGTGCCCTGAGTTCCAGCAGGGCCTTATGGACTATGTAGTGTTTTTACACAGCCCTGCTTGATACCTTGGGGGCCACCAGGAGTCGCTGTGGGGGGGCTTATGGGCTCTTTTGTGCCTTATGACCCGGGAGTACGTCACGGTCATGTGACGGGAAGGAACGACGTGCTCCCGGGTTGAAGTAAAGGACTGATTGCCCTGACCCGGAAGGAATAAGGAACTGTGGACTGTTGGGACAGGAACACCTCCGGGTCAGGGGCTATAAATGGACGATGTCTCAGTCCAGACGCTGAGCTGTGCTGGGAGGGAGAGGAGCAAAGTGTCTGGGCGAGGAGGAGAGGAAATTATAGTGTTGTGTGGGTTTACTTGATGAATAGTGTGGAGGGTGCTTGGTGCACACTTGTGTTAAAAAATAAAAAGTCTTGGACTTGTATCCGGTGTCTGGAGTTATACCTGGGGGTTCCAGGGAGCACTAGCGCCCCCTACTGCCACACCAGTTACCTTGTACTGATGAGCTGCTGAATGTATAGCAGCAATTTTAGCTTTTTATTTTCTTTCAGTGTCAAGTCTTTTGTTCAGTATCATTTGTTCTCTCCCTGAAATCCCGGCATATGGTTCAAAACTGGAGAAACTCAGGGAAGGTGTTTTAGAAAGAAGTCCTGGGGCTTCTGCCTTTGATTTCACTGCTATTCACTTCACACTTTTTAACAGATTACCCAAGATGCGTATTGTCATTTGAGAATCCCATGTAGTATTTTCAGACCATCAAAAAACCTTTTTTAGGTAGATACAGCTGCATGAAATTCACCATTTTCATTTTAATTTTTCCTATTCATACAGCTCAGCACGGATTCTCTCCAACTGAAGTGAGCTGCACTGTACTGTTGCTGACAACTTTTACTGTCGTACACGTCTTTCTCAAAGCACATGCAACTGCTTTAGTTTTTAGGAATACACCTGCAACTTCATGCTGAAAGTCACACTCTGGCAGACACACAATTCTAGGTTAATGCTGCACTAAAAAAGAGACAACACTTAAAGCATGCATGCCAACAATTCAGTTGTCATCTCATTCTACTGTGCTGAAGAAGTTAGACTCACCAGCATATAGCATAAGACCTTAAAATCGAAAGATGACATAAGAAGAAAAATAAGAGTGAGGAAAGAAGGGAGAGAATGAAATAAGAAAGACAGATACATAAAGCTTCTCTTATTACAGCCCTGCTAGATTTGTATTACCGTGCTAAGCACTCTTTTAGAAACTGAAGGTAATCCAAGATTCGATATAAATTTACACGGCTAAAAATACAATGGAACCAGAAATTGATTGTGTGCATATGTAACACACAATATTGCACCTTCCTGACACAGAATAGCATACTGAGCTCAATTAAATGAAGCGACTACAGTGCACGTACCTACTGCTCATTAAGAAAAATAATACTGAGAAAGTCAGAAAACAACCACAAGATATCTGTGTTTGTTCATCTACCTGTATATTTAAACAAACATTTTTCAGAACGTGGAATGAACAAAACATAAATCTTACCATCAGGAGTGTCTGGTCGGAAAGTTATTTTGATGTGAAAGGTTTTATATGCATTCTTAATGGTTGGCAGAGTGAGGTAGGAAAGAGGAGTCTGGGTGAAATAAGGCACCACACGTTCTGAAAAAAAGAAAAGAACAGGTCATCAGCTCAGGATTGACATCATTGAATGCTGATCTTGGGAACTTGCAGAGATAAACCCAACATTGCTTCTCTCACATAGTCTCGGCATGAGTGTCCAAACTCCAGTTCACAAACATGGCCTCCTACTGTGTACAGTGCATAGGAGGCAATACAGTCCTAGGAAAGTGGCTCTTCCAAAAGTGAGTACCCGTCCTCCATTATTGTACTATTTCTTTTGAACAATACTCACATCTAATAAGATGGAAATCCAAGTTTATATTTCACTTGTTGGTGGGATTTGGCTAATGAGTATGAAGGCAAACCAATTTGTAAGCATGTAAGCACTGCATCTTCTAAGTGGTCTTGTATTGTGACAAGCGATCTTGTATCTCTTTCTTCAAATGAAATTTTTGTAGTCCATTCTGTGCAGAAAACTAAGGTGATAAATATGGGCTTTCCTGATTTTGGATTGAGTAAATCAGTTTCTTTGTTTAAAGACTCTGAAATGTATCTCTATGTGAGGTATAAATATTTTTTTTTTTATTTATATAAGGAGAAGGGCGATATTCAGGATTTTGGAAAATAATAGGTGCAAAGCTGATGTCATACACAATGAAAATTTTGGAAAGCATTATAGAGAGAAGGCTTAGGTAAGAGACCACCACAGGGGAGGAACAGTTTAGCTTTATGCCAGGGAGAGGAACAACTGATGCAGTCTTTTCATTGAGACAACTCATAGAGAAAGATCGAGAAAAACAGAAAGGATTGCACGTGGTGTTTATTGAATTGGACAAGGCATATGATAGAGTGCCACGTCAAGAGGTTGGGAGATACATGAGAGAGGAAGTAGGGCCAGAGAAGTATGTGAGGAATATCCAGGATATATATGAGGGAGTGAGGACTCGGGTTAAAAGCAGTGTTTGGGTAACAAACATGATCACAGTTAGAGTAGATCTGCACCAGGGATCTTCTGTAAGTCCTCACCTTTTTGATCTGGCTATGGATGTGCTGAATCATGGGCTGAAAGACCAATCACCCTGGTGCAGGCTTTTTGCTGATGACATTGTGTTGTGTAGCACCAGAAGAGAGTAAGTGGAGAGAGAGTTGGAAGAACAGAGAAGAGCTTAGGAAGATAGAGAACTGAAGATAAATAGGAAGAAGACAGAGTTATAAAGTTTAGTGATGATTAGGATTTGGAATTTATCCTGCAGGAATAGTTATTGAAAAGAATGAATAAACTTAAATATCTAGGATGAGTGGTAGGCTGAGGTGGAAAACTAGATGCAAAGATAACCCATAAACTGCAGTGTGGATGGAACAATTGGAAGAAAATGTCAAGACCATTGTGTGATCAAAGAATTAAGGTGAAGGTTAAGGGGAAGGTTTTTAGGACAGTTGTAAGACCAGCAATGATGTATGGAGCTGAAACATGGGCAGTAAAGGGAGCACAGTAGAAGAAAGCGGATGTGGCAGAAATGAGAAGGCACAGATGGATGTCTGTAGTTACAAAAAAGAGAATAAGAAATGAGACAATCAGAATTACAACAAATGTGGGAGAGCTATCAAAGAAAGTACAGGAAAGTAGGTTGAAGTGGTATGGACATGTGATGAGGAGAGACAATGAATATGCGTGCAAAAGAGTGAGGGAAATGGAAGTATAGGGGAAGAGAAAGTGAGGGAGGCCAACGTAGAGGTGGATGGATAAAGTGAAGGAAGATCTGAAGTTCAATTTTGAACTTTTCAAGCTGTAACATGCATTTGAATATGCACAAAATTCAAATATGAATATGATTGCCTCAGCTTGTGTGCTAGTATCACTACTTGGAAACTGCATGTTTCATACTGGGCTTGTTCTTCCCTATAATTTTGTGGAAATAAAAAAAAATGCAATCGAATATGGGCTGATCATTCTTTACTAGAATTTCTGAAGCTATGCTAACATTTGTGGCTGTCATTATTTCCTTAGGCAAATAAATACAAATTATAAATTTAATTGTAAGTATAAGTATGAATGGGGAATCACAAACTCAAGGGCACCAGTGGAAATTAAGGGGAAGTGCAATTAGGACTGAAGCCAGGAAACACATCTTTACTCAAGGAGTTGTGGGAGTCTGGAACAAATTGCCAAGACATGGAGTTGAAACAGAAACCTGGACAACTTGTAAGAAGTACCTGGGTTAGATATTGGGATAGCTTAGTTATTTGAGCTGGATGGACTGAATGGTCTCCTCTCAGCTGTCAAATTTGTTAAGTTGTTACAAATGCAAAAAAATGGATTTTACTGCTCTTTCTAAGGAATTTTAGAAGCAAGGCATTTTGTTATGTTTTATCAAAACAATTCAAAAAAGAATAACAATTTCCAAACAAAAATAATTCCTCAAATTATCAATGAAATAGAATTTCAGAAAATATTCTAATACTAGTATATTAACTCCCAACTCTCATTGGATACCAATTTACATTATGGACATCACGCACAATGCAAAGACGTACCTCGCACTTTAAGCATGGAGAATGCCTGGACCTTGCCTTGGTTGTTTGAGGCTGTGCATACATAAGTCCCAGTGTGCACTGAGGTAACAAAGGGGATTGTCAACACGTTGCCTTCCACAGAAGCGTTTGATGGGAGCTCCCCTTCCAGCTAAAACAAGAGACATCTGATATAACTCAGGATATAAGGAAACAAAGCTCTTCAAATTAAGCTTTGGAATGAACAGACATGCAAAGTAATTCTCACTCAAGGCCACAAGAGTCAATGCTCTCACACCTGCCAGTTTAACAGTTGAGCCTTTTAAAAGCAGTCTCACTTTTTATTTCACTTCATATCAGTAAAGCTGAAGGCTACAGTAAGTGAGAAACTTGATAAAGGTGTTTGAGAACAAATGTTTAGAAGTGCCCATTTTTAGCCCAAGGATTCCCATTATTACAGTTTGTAGCAGATGGAAAGAGGATTCATCTTACGTTTTGACTAAGCAACATTCATTAGTGCCCGTCAAGTTAAACAGATGCTCATGAGGTATCCCTATGAAACATGGTGAGGCTGATTAGGGATGAGCATTTTGATTCACTTCACTGATTCGATTCTTTCAAACTGTCTATTTAAGTGAACTAATTCTTTTTCATTTAATTGATTCATCAATAGGATTGATGGCCTGCTCATATGTGGTGTCCTGGGGATTGGAACTGGGGGGGGGTCCCCTTGATTCCATCACAAATATGCAATCTAATAATTCATACAATATTAAATAGTAGAAATATTTTCCGTCAAAGACAGGAAATCAATTAAATTTAAAAATATTTCATATCTCTTGTGCTGTGTGTAACCTTTCCTTGGTTTTCTTATATGTCTGAACCTCTCTTGACCGGTGCTCCTTCTCTCAAGCACGTTTCAATAAAGCCTGCTTCTCAGATTCCGGCATTACGAGGTGCCTTGCTCAATTTCTGTTCACTTTTATACTTCCTGTCTTTGAAGACGACTCTCAGCATGCCTCCTAAGCCTTTATTTCTCCTTGCGCGTCTCACACTCACACGTCCTCTTTCAATCACATCACCAAATCTAAACGGTCTAATTAGACACACACATAGACTTTAGCATTTTATTATAGAGCAGATCATAAATTATATATTTAACATGTTGATACCTTATATGACATTGTCCATATATATATATATATATATATATATATATATACAGTATATATAATGTGGTGGATTGCTGGCATTTTACTCCGGCCCTCACCCCCTGGCCGCTAGGAGGAACTCTCCCGAGAGCATATACGGGCCCCGAATTCCAGCAGGGCCTCATGGACTATGTAGTTTTTATACACAGCCCTGCTAGATATCTTGGGGGCCACTGGGAGTCGCTGTCGGGAGGCCAATGGACTCATTTGGGCACCATGACCCGGAAGCTCGTCACAGGAAGAGCGACGGGCTTCCGGGGTAAAGAAAAATACTGTTTACCCTGACCCGGAAGGAATAATGACTTGTGGAACTGTTGGGCAGGGTCAGGAGGAATAAAAGGACTCTGGGAACTCCCAGACTACGAGCTGAGCTGGGTGGTAGGAGGGCAACGCGTCTGGGAGTGGAAGATTGTGATTTATTGGTTTATTGTATTGTTTATGAATATAGTGGAGTGGAGGGTGCTTGGTGCACATTATTATAATAAATATAATTATTGTGGCAATTTTACCAGGTGTTTGGCGTGGTACCTGAGGGTTCAAGGGAGCACTACTGCCCCCTACTGCGACAATATATATATATATAGATATGAGAACAACACTCATATCAATGACAAAACAATTACATTAACAATCATGTTACGTTATTTTTAAAAATTTTTCCTTTTCTTTTTCATAACTTCTTTAACAGACTATTTCTCCGCTGCGAAGCGCGGGTATTCTGCTAGTACCTTATATGACATTGTCCGATTTCAGAACACACAACATGACAACACAGTTAAAGTGCATAATTAAATAAGATGATACGTTAAACAATCACAAACAAATAAAAACTGTGCAACTTGATCTCAAGTTGTGGTTTAGTTCATGAATCAAATGGATGACAACAGTGCATCTTGTTACAGAGTAAGGATTTGTTCGTATATCAAATGAATGAGAATCCTGAAAATAATTTTCATGTAATGGTTGAATAGTGATTGTCGAGTAATGAGTATAGACTGGAGGACAGTTGTTGAAAGCAGAGAATAATTACAGATGTTTTATGATCTAGTAGCAGTCGAACCACTATGCAGAGGTACATAGCCTGTCTGAATGTTATTTGTTTCTGCTATTATGGCCCCCAGTCTGTGGCAGCTTTTTCAATAGTTTTGCACTTATCTTATAGCATGTCAGCAGTGGGTGTCAATGGAAGCCATGTAGGAAGTGGAAGCAAAAAATATTTTACCTTTGTCCATTTAATATCTGGAATTGGGTACCCTGAAGCTAAGCAGGGAAAGACTGCTGTTGATCCCTCAGTGACTTCCTTCACTTCTGGCTGAGCAGCAATAACTGGCAAAGCTGAAATGAAGAGAAAAGCACAGCATTTACAATAAAAACTCCTGGACTACTGACAACACAAACACAGCCCTGTAGCCAGCTCTCCCAAAATAAATAGACACATAGGAATTGCAGTATTAGGAAATGGCACTTTTTATATAGTGCTTTCCCATAAACCATCTCAACATTCTAATGTCTCGAACTGGGGTGGGCAGCTTTTTAGTGGTTATTCAAATTGTGAATGACAATTTTTCTTCAAATTTCTTATTGTCAATTAATTTGTGCAAAATATTTTACAATATCATTTCTTGTTTACCATGCTCATTTTTTCCCTATCACTCATCCTTAAGTGAACAAAAGCCAGTGTGTCCCATAACAGTCCTACTTATCTTTTTAAGAATTTTTTTTTTCCTTTAACTTTAGGAATACAAACTGTTTCTCATAAATATCATAAGCCTCATTTACAGATTTTTATTTAGTAAAATACTACACTAAAATTCAAAACAGCAAACTTTTATTGCAGAGAGGTGCCATGCAACTACATTTGTATAAAAGCATTAGGACTAAGTGCATACATACTTTGAACATTTAGGACCACCTCAGACTGGACTGAGCCCACTTCATTGGTTGCAGTACAGCGGTAGTGGCCAGCATCAGACTCCTTCACCTGGTCAATTCTCAGCATGCCCTCTTTGACCATAATGTGTGATGGCAGGTCTCCATCCACCTTGCTCCAACTAATCACAGGCTTGGGATCTCCGATAGCTTCACATTCAAACTCCACGGCATTACCCACCATGACCATCTGGACTTGAGTCCGAACATTGATCATCACTTTAGGCAGAGCTGTGGAAGAGGTAAAAAAAATGTATAAGGAATGTTAACGGGCTACTCAAGTTATCAACCAGCTCTGATCTTCATCTTCTCATCTTCTGTTCTGACTTTTGTCCTCAAATTAAGTGATCATGATTGAGGGGACATTTTTATAAGTATAGATAAACAGAGAATCTTCAAAGCAATTGGAGAACAGGCTAATTAATGGCAATTCAAAAAAACAAGGCAAATGCCAAAATGCAAATCCAAGCTGAAGAAGAAGAGGTCAAATTTAAAATGCAAGCCCAGAGAAACAGATATAAGGGTACCAAAAAACTTCTAATATAACAAAGCAATATAAGTAGGAAAACTGAGATTGGGTCAGTGTGATGATGGGGGTCCTGCTCCACACTCCTTCTTTCAGATTTGAGAGCCCTCAAACCCAACACTGTCGGTAATGTGACCGATCAACTGACAAATAGGGACAAATCAAACTGAACTAGGGAATGGTGCCAAAAAGTGCAACAGTGCTTTTATTACAAACAAAAACGAAACAAATCAGTGTCCAAATAAAGTACAGTGCATCAAAGTTCCAGAAATAAATAATTCATGAAAAGGTGAAAATCCCAGATGTTTAAAACAAGGCTAAAAAATGAGAATTAAAACCTGCACCCGACATTGGAGCCACACCAGCCAAGCACAGCTCCTTTCCAGTCTCTCCAGTGCACTCAAGTCTTGCTCAGCTGGAGAGACTATAGCCGCCGTGGTCCTCGCACTACTGACCACCATCTTGGCTGCCTCTGCCAGACCCCTCGGGGTCGGTTGTCCTTAAGTTTTCCTTCTCGCACATTCACTTGTCCCTCGGATCCCTAGGTAGGACACCACCTCGATTGAACCAACTCCTCACATTCGGTGGGCGCGATCCTGTCCCTTGAGCGCCTATCACTTGCTCTAACATGGGACCCCTGATTGCACTGACCTCTCTCATTCAACAGGCTGGCTTGTCCACTCTCTTCCACTGCCCCAATGCCGTACTCTTGCTCTCCAAGCCTCTTTCATTTTTTTCTTTTTCCATTTTTCCTCCTCTTTGCACTCGCGTGGCACCTGTGCACTTCAATGCAGAAACACCCCACCCGTATCACACCCAGGAACTGCTCCAGCCACACTACAATGCCCCCTCCTAAAGCTGTGAGTGCAGAGATTATTTATTTAAAAACTGGCTATTCGTTCTGAGCCGCAAACCCAATATGCCACAGTCAGCAACTGAATTTGTTTAATTATGTTTAGATAATGAAGTTCACATGAGCTAAACATGTCTTCTCAAAGGCAGCAAACAATTGTCTTGACTTAATGGAACCCAGGTTGTGTCACCTATGTGTACTCTTTTATTGAGCAATCATTTGGGGGCAGAGTGATGGCTCTGAGGCTAAGGATCTGCGCTGGTATCCCAAAGGTTGCAGTTCGAATCCCTGTCATTTCCAAACCAGATTGTACTGTGCTGGGCCCTTGAGCAAGGCCCTTAACCTTCAATTGCTCCAGGGGCGCTGTACAATGGCTGACCCTGTGCTCTGACCCCAAGGGGTATGCGAAAACTAACAAATTCCTAATACAAGAAATTGTATAAGGCGAAATAAAGAAGAAAAAAAAATCATAATTAATTGGGAATAAAGCAGCCCCATTTTTAGATAACATCACTGCTATGACAAGAACAACAAGATACTTTGAAGACATAATCAAAAAGAAAAGGGTCAGCAAACATATACAGTAAATTCCCATTATCTTGTAGATTTATTTATGCGTTATTATAAAAGTATAGAGCTTTTTCATGACACCCACTGTTTAATTGTGTCTATTCACTGTTGTATTCATAGCTGTATGCAGCAGAGAAAAATTTCAGGGAAGCCTATCATTCATGAGCAGCGCAAGATTGAGCAATCACGAGTCTAAGAGGTTTTTAGATGTTCAGGGCTGCACGCGTGCTACACTAAATGGATCAACGTGTGTCTACCCAGTGCTGAGGGGCATAAGTAAGCCTTTCAGCCCCATTTGTGATGGAAACCGGGACTTGGAATTGTTCTCCATGAATGAGGATTTCCCAGTAAGTGCGGGTCTTAAGCTTACACTGTCCTTTGTGCACATAGCCTATCGCTACTATTGATTGGATGGTTTAGTGAGGTCTACTGATCGGCCCTGCTGTGATCGCTAACTGTCTCTGATGAAGCACCTACAAGATGATCAAATGACTATAAGAACATAAGAAATTTGACATATGAGAGGAGACCATTCAGTCTGTCAAGCCTGTTTGTTTAGCTAATAGCTAAGCTGTCCCAGTAGCGCATCCAGATTCTACTTAAAGGCTGTCATGGTTTCTGTTTCATTTACATGTCTTGGTAGTTTCTTCCAGATTCTTACAACTCTTAGAGTAAAGACTTATTTCCTGGCTTCAGTTTTAAATGCACTTCCCCTTAATTTTCGCTCATAAGCTGAAGGAATGTTGCTGAATCTACTCTATCAATGCCTTTGAGGATTTTGGAAACATGAGTTAGGTCCCCATGCAGTCTCCTCTGCTCGAGACTAAGCAGGTTTAACTGTCTGAGTCTGTCAGATCAAGACATATCCTTAAGTCCTGAGAAGCATTTGGCTGGTCTCCTCTACACAGCTATAAGTGTTGCTATGTCTTTCTTGTGTAGCATAACCACAATTACAAGCAATACTCCAGATGCAGAAGTTTGAGTATAATGTCCCTCCATAGTTTTTATGATATAACTTAACATTATCTTTTTAATTGCTTCTGTACATTGCTTTGTCAATGAAAATGTTGAGTCAACATAACACCCTAAGTCCCTTCCAGAGGTTGCTTCCTATTTTGTGTTTATAATTGACGTTCCTTTTGAATACTTGTGTCACTTTCTACATTAAACTGCATTCTCCAAGTGTTTGTCCAGTTCTATAGAAGAAGAAAAAGTCATAACAAGGTTTCCATTGGTGATTATTACTAAGCCTCGAAGGGTGAGAGTGGAGGGCTGGAGGGTCTGCCCAACCCCATTTCCCCCAGGAGGCCTCTCCCCAAACCAGTATCCCATCACAACATAACCTCATTTTTTTCTCAAAGGATCAATGCTTCAGTATCAGCAGTTCCTGTATTTGTGGAATTTTTCATGAAGTTAACCCCCGTCGATAACAAGAATTGATTGTATGTCAGAAACAGTTTCAAACAGAGAAAAATAGAAAGTCAAAATCCTGACAAAGCAACAAGAACAACATTTCTTTATATAGCACATTTTCATACAAATAATGGAGCTCAAAGTGCTTTACATGATGAGGAAAAGAGAAATAAAAAACAAAGTAAGAATTAGAATAAGACAACACTAATTAACATAGAATAAGAGTAAAGTCCGATGGCCGGGGAGGACAGAAAAAAACAAAAAAAACTCCAGACGGCTGGAGAGAAAAAATAAAATCTGCAGGGGTTCAGAGGCCACGAGACCGCCCAGTCCCCTCTAGGCATTCTACCTAACATAACCGAAAGAGTCCTCTTTGTATTTAGGGTTCTCATGGAAGGACTTGATGATGATGGCCATGTAGACTTCTGACTTTTAATCCATCAGTGTAGGACATCACGGTGCTTTAATGAGGTGGTGATGGCGCAGAGACACGGAGACAATAGAGATTATTTCACAGTCAGACCAGGGGTTGGCGCTGCCTTCTAATACTCTTTCCTTTTGTCTCTCTGTAGACCGAGTGAAGACCATATCTCCCAGTAGCACCACCTCTGGATCCACCCACTGATGATGTCACCTCCGGCATCCTCTAATGATATCCTATCTAGTCCAGAACCCATCTCTACAGACATCACTTCCTTTTCTAGCCTGCCTAACTCCACCTCTTCCTGCTTTTGCAATATATAAGCCACAGAATTCCCTTGTTAGTCAGCTCCATCTTGAACTCTGATTTCCTTTTTTTTGCTCCCTATTACGGGGTGGCCATCCCCAAACCTTATTCTACCTCCGACTATTTCTTATTAAATTCTATAAACTCAAATAGAGGAAATCCAAAATAATGTAAGGAAGCATATGTGTGAAAGGTTGAAACACAACAGAAACATGCATGGCATGAGAATATCAAATACTAAGATTGACTCAACACCAGCACGTCAACGTCTGTCAAAGAGTCTCTGTAAATAAAGAGATGGAGACAAAAGAGTGCTGAGTGATAAAGGCTGTGGAATGACCAGTGGCAGAGAGTTTGACTGAGTATGAGGTGCAAGGGGTAATGTACATGGTAATTCTAAACTTTTCAAAGATGCTGCCTTGAGGGTCACCAGTTTGCGTTAATTCATGGCAAATACAGCAAATGAATCATTCAAGTAGAACACAGGAGCCAAAGCTCTAACACTCAAAAAGATAAGTGCTGTCAGGTAACCTAAAAACAGTAGGAAAGGTGTGGCATTTAAGTACTGCAAAGAATATTAAATTAGTTGTACTGCTGGAATTAGGACAGGGTCTTTATGGCAGGAACTAATGTGTCTTTGTGATCAGGCATTTCACAGTTACATGGCAAAATTAAATTTAATGACAAGTGTTGCTATAGATGGGCCAGAAGAACATAAGTTTGAGGTATCAAGTCCTCAGTTAACTATTATAAAATTACACTGACCTTGGACAGTAAGCTTGGCTCGGTCTTCAGCTTGGCCTGCTCTGCTGGAAGCTTTGCATATGTAGACACCTTCATTGGCCTTCTCCAAATTCTCAATTCTACAAAAAATAAATTAATAAAATAAGAATATAACAAACTACGGTAATCTGGACAATGTATGCTAGAATTTCCCAACATTAATGTATCAATATCATTTGTGAGCATACAATTAAGTAAAACACTAGTAACTGTAAGTATCACCACACAGGATGTAGTAAGTGTAAAGTTTGGAGATTCATGTTGCTAGTGATTTTCACCCCACTCAGGCGGTCACATACTGGACTCATTGGATTGTGCTAGTGGTTGGACTTCCTATTAATACTTCAGTAGATACGTCGACAAAGAGTGTGTGCCTGTCTCCAACTTCAGTTTAATTAATGAGCTTCAGCTATCCTGTGAAAGGTATAATTGTTTCCTCCTCAGTGCAGGGGCTAGTGCTGCTGCCTCATGGAGCCAACAAGGCCTCACCTAGTTTGTACAGGTTTTCTACAGGTACTCTCGTTTTTCCAAATAACATACTAGTCAAGTTAACTGCCGATTTTGTACTGACATTGTGTGGGTATATCTGTAATTAGAGCCAGTGTTGTGCCTGATATGGCCAGAGGAGGCCCTGTTTTGTTGTATCAATAAACTGCTCATGCCCAGAAGGTGTCAAGGTACTGAAAACCAGATTTGGATAAACTCTTAAAATGAACTAAGCTTTGGGTTCACGGTTTCAATGAACATATGGCAAATGTGAACACATCAGAAAGGTGAAGTGAAATGTATGGTTTTGAATTTCATATTAGAAGCACTGTCCAAAATATCATACACACAGCAACATCTATATTATTTCCATCTGTAGTGTTGATAAAAGCACAGATCCTACATCAATACTGAAAATACAGGCCTAGTAATTCCACAAGTTACAAAACCTCTTTTGGGTACTTACTTACATTTGCACGAATTTGATGCTGTTTCAACAACAAACATAATCCAATTAAGGGCTATGGGAGGGCAGAACCTATCCCAGAAGTACTTAGTTTAAGGCAAGAAAAGTCCCTGGACAATGCACAAGTCAATCACAGGGCCTGCTATCAGTATAGTAATGCTGTTGAAATTGTACAGTTATACAGGGAGATTCACTTGAAAGAGGCCCTGAACATTCTGTAATAACTCTCGCTAGGACAAAGAAATCTGAACGAAACAACGTGCAATGTGCTCCTCATTATATGGAGCTTCAAACAAGCTGGGATGCTCCTGCGTCAGAGCAATGAGGTAGGCGCCAGACAGCCGTCGCAACGTTTGACCACCGTTTGCAACTTCTGGGTGCAGACCGCCCGTACCCCTTCACTCAGTCACTCGACTTCTCATCAGGATGGTGGTGTACAGTATTGAACAGCGCGTCTTCATGGTGCGAACCTATAGGGTCACCAATTTGTTTAAGCGATGTCAGAATCTGGATGATCGTGAATTAACAGAAGGTTACTTCCAGCAAGATGGAACAACGTGTCAGACATCGGCAAGGAGCAAGGCAGAAATTGAGTCCTTTTTCAGCAACACAGTAATTTCAAAGGGGTTTTGGCTACCACAGTCACTGGATCTGACACCACCAGACTTCTTCCTTTGTGGTATGCTCAAAGCAAAAGTCTATCTGAACAAGCCTCGCACTGTGGAAGATTTGAAGAGCAACTTCCAATGTGAAATGACTGCTATTCCCACCGAGACGCTTGCCGATACATTCAGGAACATGGAGCACCACGTTGAAATGTGTCTGGCAGAATACGGAAACCACTTCCAGCATCGCATGTAATGCAACTGTTTACTCATACATCAAGGTATATAGCGTATTTTTTTGGTTCAGATTGCTTCATCCTAATGGGAGTTACAACAGAATATTCGGGGCCTCTTACGAGTGAATCTCCTTGTACTTTGGAAATTATTCCAAGGGACGGGACCAGACAAAGACGTTTAAAAACTGCCCCAAGCCCCTGGGTTATTTGCACTAATGAATAAACCACTAGGACAGAGATAGCGCGATTCTAATCTGAATGCAGTCCTATGGTGGTTGGTATTTGCCAGTGCTCCGAAGGATAAAATCATAATTTGCCTCAATTACAAATTTTTGATCAGATGACTGTGATGAACTGCAAATGAGACTTTGGGGCTCTTAAAGGCAATTTATCACCTAAATACAACTGTGCATCCTTACTTTCTTGATTATCTAAGCACATTTGTTCATCCTTTGATATTAGAGACATGTAAGGATAAAAGTAGACTACTCCTAGGCTGGGGACTGAGTTATGGCCAAACAGCATTGGTCACTGAATCTGGGGAGTCACCCTGCACCATGACACTCCATTGGTCCATGAGGTGTGACAGAAAATCACAGGACTGGCATAGATTTGAGAAGTTTAGTCTTCCCTGTGATATAGTGGGAGACTGAGAGATCAGATTATGCACACATTGTTGTGGAGGGGAGCGCAGCATGTCTGTAGACCAGTTACAAAAGGTCTGAATTGGTTTCGGTGTGTAGTATTGCTTAAATTACTGTTTGAGTTAGATGTGTGCATAGTCATTCATGCAGTGTTACAGTTCGATCAACGTGCTAACATCAAAATTGCAAACTGAGGAAATCAGATTCAGATACACTAGGTAGATCTGCCTTGGTCAACTGCAAGTGATGTTATTGTAAAATAAAAACATCTAGGAGCAACAACAACTCAGCCACAAAGTGATAAACCACCCAAACTGAAATAGCTGGGCTGCCAAGTGCTGAAGCACATAAAACAATCACTTATCCTCTGTCCCACCACTCACAACAGAGTACCATCCACGCAGGTGGTGTAGTAGTTGTGCTGCTGCTTTGCAGTAAGGAGATTGTGGGATCGCTTCCAAGGTCCTCCCTGCATGGAGAGTGCTTTGAGTAGTGAGAAAGTGCTATACAAATGTAAAGAATTATTATTAACTGACTCTGAAACCAACATCAGCATAACAACTGGAAGTCAAGAGCTTCATGAAATGGGTTACAATGTCTAACTGGCTGCACACAAGCCTGAGATCACTATACGCAATGCCAGGTGGTATAGAGAGCACCACCACTGCGCTCTGGAGCTGTTGAAAGATGTTTTCTTGAATAATGACTCATGTTTCACTACCTGGAAGTCTGATGGACTTGGCAGATGCCAGGAGAGCACTTGATTCTCGACTGCATAATGACTATTGTAAAGTTTGATGAGGAGTGATAATGGTCTGGGGTCGTTTGCAGGGTTTGGGGCAGGTCCCTTGGGTCCAGTAAAAGGTACTGTAAATGCTTCAACATACAAAGACATTTAAGATGATTGATTGCATCCAACTTTGTGATACCAGTTTGGGGAAGCCACTTTTCTCTTTCAGCATGACTGTGGCCCTCTGCACAAAGCCAGGTCCATAAAGGCATTAAGGAACTTGAGTGGCACAGAGCACTGACCTCATCCTTAATAAAAATGTTTGTGATAAATGGAAATGCCAATTGTGAACCAGGACTTCTCATTCAACATCAGTATCTGACCTCACAATTTGCCATTTAGCTTGATGGGTATAAATTCCCACAGACACACCTTTCCAGAAGAGTGGAGGCTGTTATAGCTGTAAAGGATGGGGAGAGAGCAACACCCCATTTATGGCCATGGTTTTCAAACGGGATGTCTAAGAAACACCTAACGGTATAATGGTCAGGTGTCCGCAAACTTTTGACCATAAAATGTGTTATCTGTTACATTTCTTCTATTGGTATTATTCTATTTTAAGAAATATTGTGTTGCTTTTAAAGTTTTATGCTCTGTCTTTATATATACATAAAGTAACTGAAGCAAAAAGGAGGTAGAATGGTGGCGCAGTGGTAGGGCTGCTGCCTCGCAGTAAGGAGACCTGGGTTCACTTCCTAGGTCCTCCCTGCGCAGAGTTTATATGTTCTCCCCATGTCTGCTCCGATTTCCTCCCACAGTCTAAAGACATGCAGGTTAGGTGCATTGGTGATCCTAAATTGTCCCTAGTGTGTGCTTAGAGTGTGGGTGTGACCCCGTGACCCTGTGTTAGGATATAGCGGGTTGGAAAATAACTGACTGACTGAAGCAAAAAGGTAGACACACCATTTAGTAAGAGAAGATTGTTGCTATCTTTGCCACAGGGCAGGCAGGTGGAAGAAGATGTTCCAAAATTGGGACTTTCATGGTGAGACTAAACACATTGTTGATTGGTAAGTGGCTTGAACCAAGGTGTATTAGTCCTCATGTGTCTACGTTATTCCTGAGGAATTAGTGTTAGGTTTAGGTTATACCCAGGGACACCTAGGTGTTGTTTGTGCTGATGCTGGAGAGCCCCTTTTTGGAGCAGTGAGGAGTAACTGGCAGTGGGGGTATCACTCATAATCAGTGCTTGTGTGGATATGATCTGTATGTGTGTGTTGCCTCTATGATGGGAGCATGCACTGATTTTACAGCACGTTGCTGCACCCACCACATGATGAACCACTGGATTGGGATGGCACCTTAGTATGACACTGGAACAGATGTAAACTAATCCAATAACAAACTTGGTGAGCTCTACTCATCTCATGATAAAACAGCCAGCATTTTGGCCGAGTAACCCACATTATAGACTTGTTGGATTTGTTCTGAAGAGCCACACAGAGCTTTAATATAGACTCACTACACACAGAACAAACAATGAGAGTCAGGGGCACTGCCATTGAAGTGGTGGAATGCCCATTTGGTATGGATCTGGAACTAGACAACTAGACCTTGGCAATAAAAGCTGGTTCTTTAGTCACTGATCATAACTTTGATTACGAGGATGGTCCCAGAAGTTATACAGGTATACAGTCAGACTTGACTACAGACAATTCTGGTTATGAAGCCTGGCTTTTTCCACTGTAGGAGAGTCCCTAGCTGACTGCATGAACAATCAGTCAGACACTCGTCCATTCAGGGGGTTTGAGTTTGTTTGAGTGAATGCGAGGATCGCTTCGATGGATTTTTCCGTTTCAGTGAGAAAAAAACTGATTGTTGCTTGAGAGTTGGTGCTTCACAGGGTGCTCTCTTCTTTTATTAATTGCTTGCTGTCATTTTTAACCTGTGTTTATTTATTTTCTTTCTTATTATTTTAAAAAAAAAATCTTCTTGTACCTTAGTATGCCATTGACAATGCGATGGTTTGGCGGCAAATGGCCACCTTCCTTTATCCACTCAATCTTTGTCTGGCGATCTCCAGTGGCTGAACAGATGAACTCCACGCTGCTGCCTGGTCCTTTTACTTCAATATGAGGTGACACACGCACCTCTAGGTGTGCTGGATGGTAGAGATACGAAAAAGATGGTGTGGGTAATGCGTTTAACCAAAACAAAAATAAAATTAAACATATAAGAAATGCAACTAAAACAAATTTTCCAAAGAGGATGTATTACTCTAAGAAGGTGACATTTTTTGACTTACACATCACGGTGACACTTGCAAAAGATTCACTGGTTCCGACCTTGTTGCTCACCACACATTTGTAGGTACCCGAGTCAGTTGTAGCGGCCAAATTTATCTGCAGGGTGCTTTCCTGAACTCGAGCACGGGAGGGAAGGGTGCCATTCACTTTAAACCACTGGTATTTAAGAGGTGCTGAGCCATGGGCGAGACACTGCAGTCGGATCACTTCGCCAACTTGTACAGAAAGGCTGTCCTCCAGAGTTGTAGCATATGGAAGAGCTGTGGAAAAAAGACATTGTCACATATATAGCTACATTATGCCATATCAACAAGGAAAACAATGTGGAGTGCCTTAATGACTACCATTCAGCAGCACTGCCTCTAATTATTATGAAGTGCTTTGAGAGACATTAAGAGCGTTACTCCAGACAGCATGGACCCCCTGCACTTCACTTATGGACACAACAAGTCTAAAGACCTTGGAACATCTGGATAAAAAGAACTCTTATATCAGACTACTATTTGTAGTGTACATCTCTGCCTTCAGCACTGTATTTCCATCCAGGTTGACCAATAAGCTCCTTGACCCGAGGCTCAGTGCCTCCATGTGCAACTGGATCTTGGACTTTCTCACTGGGCAAACTCCAGCATGAACGGGTTAATAGAAATACCTCCTCCATGCTAATTCTGAGTACTGGGACCCCTCAGGGCAATGTACGGAGTCCCCTGTTGAATTTGGTCACTGTTTTTAATGTCTGGATTACACATTTTAGTTTTAATTACACTGTAATGTGCTTGCTTTTTTAACCATTGCTCATTCTTCAAAGATTTACTGCCCTCATCCATCTTATTGTTCCAAAGGAAACCCGTCCGGCATTTAAAATGGTGTCTGAAATAAGAAGTTTAGGTTGGTTCTCCGCTGTACCCAAAAGGCCATAGTACCTGCATTTGTCAAGACTCACCATGAGATGTGACAGTTCATTCAATTTATTTGACAACAATTGAACATTCTTCATTATATGTATGAAGGAAGGCCAGTTCTGAAACCTTTCCACCTAACTTATCTTCACCCTTTTCATCTTCAGAAGAACTGCTATTCTGATGAGGCGTAAGCAAGCTCTCTAGGCACTCAAGATTCTCAGTGCTACCAGCTGAGTGCAAGAATATTTCATAAATCCACCTTTACGTTCTTCGGAATTTCTTACATTCTCGGATGTTAGAGACATAAGGTAGCCTTCAGATCCTCTACGCGCATCCTGTGACATCTCAGAAATTTGCAACTCTTCCAAAAGCAAGTTGAGACGGGCTGCTCAACTGCAATTACAGCAGTATATCTTCAAATTAAAAAGCCATTCGAAATGTATAATGACAAGCCAGATGCCAGATCACACCTTAAGCTGAGATAATTATACATTTTTATTTGGTTGTGTATGTGTGTGTGTAATCTGGCTAAGATTGTTTTCTACCTTACACTTTTTGTTGCCAGAATAGGCTTTTGCATCCTACAACTCTGCAAAGAAAAAGACATTTTAATGAAGTGGATGCATTGGTCACCATTTTGAGGCATATTTAACTCTTTCAGGGCAGATGTTAACTTTTGTCAAAATGAGGGGTTGACAGTGGCAATCAACTGTAAATGGTGTCAAAACCTCCATCCATCCATCCATCCTCTTCCGCTTATCAGAGGTCGGGTCGCGGGGGCAGCAGCTTAAGCAGAGAGGCCCAGACTTCCCTCTCCCTGGCCACTTCTTCCAACTCTTCCGCGAGAATCCCAAGGCGTTCCCAGGCCAGCCGGGAGACATAGTCCCTCCAGCGTGTCCTGGGTCTTCCCCGGGGCCTCCTCCCGTTGGATGTGCCCGAACACTCACCAGGGAGGCGTCCAGGAGGCATCCTGATCAGATGCCCGAGCCACCTCATCTGACTCCTCTCGATGCGGAGGAGCAGCGGCTCTACTCTGAGCCCCTCCCGGATGACTGAGCTTCTCACCTTATCTTTAAGGGAAAGCCCAGACACCCTGCAGAGGAAACTCATTTCAGCCGCTTGTATTCGCGATCTCGTTCTTTCGGTCACTACCCATAGCTCATGACCATAGGTGAGGGTAGGAGCGTAGATCGACTGGTAAATTGAGAGCTTTGCCTACGGCTCAGCTCCTTTTCACCACGACAGACCGATGCAGAGCCCGCATCACTGCGGACGCCGCACCGATCCGCCTGTCGATCTCACGCTCCATTCTTCCCTCACTCGTGAACAAGACCCCGAGATACTTGAACTCCTCCACTTGGGGCAGGATCTCTCCCCCAACCCTGTGTCAAAACCTGCCCTTGTTTTTTAGTTGGACTCTCTTTGTTAGAAGGAAAGCTAACGTCATTGGTTTGACCAAGATTCCCTGCAGTCGTGTGAGTAGTGAGGAGCAAACAACAGCAAAAATGGCATCGACATCAGTCGAGAAATCGAAGCAAATGCATAAAGCAAAATACCCCATGGATGACTTTTTGCATATTATCACTGAACTGGACTTCAGATTCAAAAGACTCCGATTTTGCTACAAGTGATCAAAAATGAATGTGAGGTACCAGCATCAGCTGATCATGGTGCTGAACAGGCTCGTGTAGCTGATGCACCTAAAGCGATGTTCAAATGAGAAGACCGCCATTTACAATCCCAAGAGGTACAAACCAGATAGCGATGCACTGTGACCATGACTGCCACCCCTACCATCCTGCCACGCAAGCACAGCCTTCCAGTCAGCCTGCTGCTCATTCCTGGAGAATTGGCAGCCACAGGGCACAGCAACAGACGTTTTATGTTGATTTCTGTGTGAAACCATTGTGTTCTGTGCTTTTCAGAAAATTGTGTTTTTTTGAAAAAAATATTCAGACCTCAAAGTTTTTGGGAACAGAAAATAAAATATTGCAGTGTTTCAGAGTAGAGACACTTCACTATATTTACACAGGGGCATTTGCATGTTTCATACACACAAACACGTGTTGTATTTTCCTTCCACTTTATGCTGTTCAAGGTGACAGAAACTGCTAGCTGTGATGGCAGCCATTGACCCAAATCAGACATTTTTTTCTGACAGGGACAACAGATCAATGCAGGTTGCTTTCATACTGGGTGAACCTAACAGCACGTCCTTGAGCTAAAAAGGGGATTCACTGGAGAAAGTCACAGATAGAACAAATGGAAACCATAAAAAGGAAAATTTTAGGCAAAAAGCATTATGAGATGGAAAAACTACTCACTGCACCACCAGACCTCCCTCAGTCATACATATGAGACTTTGAAATCCTAGGGTTGCCAGACGTCCCTTATATACGGGACATGTCCCATATTTAATCATTTTGTCCCCTGTCCCGTACTGACTTTTCAGGGACACCCAAATGTCCCAGATTTAGTTCATTTCAGATTTCATAATAAAAATATATTTTTACCTTCTTACGGTACTTAGTTGTAACTTTATAGGTAATTATACTTTCTTTTCTCAGATTCTCTTGATGAAAATAACCCAAATGTAATGAGGAAACGAGTGTTTGCTGCCTGTTTGCAACTTGTTCATTTGCTGTGGTTGGCCGAGGACAGCGACACTCTCACCGTTTTGCTCTCCAGCCGCGCGGCTGTGCAGTTCTGGATCAGCATTGCAACATACAGTGACTGTCAACTAAGTGTGTTGTTACTGCTTGCCACGGCCCACCATTTTTCTAACTGCCTGTATTAAATAACAATAATAATATTTCTCTGCTGTCTGTTTTAAATAAATATTTTCAAATGATTTCACTTTTACAGAATTTTTTTAGCTTGTATTAAATAATTTTCAAATGATTTTACTTTTGTTTTCCTCATAACCCATTAAAATCCTTGCTTTATGTTTTTAACTTATGTCTCTACTTTTATAAAATATATATTGGTCTGGGTGTGTAGGGGACATGTATAAACATATATACATATAGTAATAAAGAGAGAGATTTTAAGAGTGTCCCGTATTTCTAATTTTCTAATCAGGCAACCCTATGAAATCCTAACATGTAAAAAAAAGGATCATCGCTCCCAGACATGCTACTAGAAATGCCACCATTTAAGACAGAACAGAGAAGCCATTTTTGCATATACTGTAGCTGAGATGCGACACAGAGTCCAGAAGTTCCATTTTTTTCAACACGGAAATTTTTTTATCAGCCTTATCACTTACTTTCTACATCAAGCATGATGGTGATCTCAGAAGTGCCCATGACATTTGTGGCATTACAGATATATTGTCCTGAGTCCTGGCGCCCAACATTTGGAAGCATCAGAGTGTTGTTGACAATGTTGTGCTTCCACGGTAAAGGTGCTCTCAGCTTTGACCATGTGATGGTTGGGGTGGGATAACCTACAAGGAAAATCAATAAATGCTTCAGTGGTGCAAACATTCAAGAAATTAATAAGGAAACAAATGGATAAAAATAACATACAATTAATTTTTTTACTAACTAAATTACGTTATATTGTCAGTACTGCCTATTTGGTCACAAAGGTTGGACCCTTGAGCTAAGCCCTTAACCTGCAATTGCTCCACGGGCGCTGTACAATGACTGACCCTTTGCTCTGACCCCAAGGGGTATGCAGAAAATAGAAGAAATTGTATAAAGTGAATAAATAACAAAAAAAGAAAAAGGAATTTTGCAGTTAAACCCTTTGATTTCAGAACTCTTTTGGTTTTGATCTCCTTGGCATGTAATACAAATTAAGCTTTGAGGCTTTTTCATCTGATGTAATCAACACGTGCAGACATTTTAACTGTATTTGCTGTCATCTGAGTTAAACAAAGTAGGGATAATGAATACCAAAAGAGTCTAACAAAACTACAGAAAGTCAGATTAAAGGTTATGAAGATGATAAGCGATGACCTCCCTCATAGTACTACTATGTTGCTGAATGGTCAGAACCCCTTGAGCTCTACTTACCTGAGGCTGAACAACGCAGGGTGGCTGTGCCTCCTTCTACCACTATCAACATAGGCTCGTCTACAGAAGCAATTGGGATAGTGGGGACAATAGGACCTCCCTCTACTATGACCTCTACCTGGGCCTGGACAGTGCCAACTTGATTCCTTGCTACACAGACATAGGTGCCAGAATCTTCATGTCTAGCTGCGAGGATCTACAGGATAGACAAACAAAAATCAAATGAGATAAAAGAAAACATCTAATAAGTTACATCTTTTTGATATGTAATAAAGAATGGCTGGAAAGTATTTAATACTGTTGGACAAATAGGCAGTTTACTAGTGAGACATCTTAAAATATATAAAACTACTGAGATGTCACACTCCATTGAATGAGGCAAACTAACTTCAGCATAAAGGTTTAGGTTTATAAACAATGGTATTGTTCCCCAAAAGACTGGCAGCCACACCACATGCACTTCAGAAGAGGTTATCTTTCTGAAGCTAAGCACGTTCTGGCCCGGCCAGTACTTGGATGGGAGATCATCTAGAAAAAGCTTGGGTTGGTGCAGGAAAAGGTGTTGGTGAGGACATCAGGGGGCCCTTAGTTTGAACATAGATCCCAATGCTCCAGTTTAGTGATGGGGATACTGTGCTATAAAAATGGTGCTATCCTTCAGATGAGATGTAAAACCAAGGTCCTGACTCTCTGTGGTGATTAAAGATCCCTGGGTATCCTTCATAAACAGTAGGGTGTATCCCAATATCCAGGCTAAATTGCCATCTTTGGTATGGTCAATCTGGCCTCCTAATTATCCCTCCTCCCTAATTGGCTATTTCTCTCACCACCTAATAGCTCATGTATGGTGAGTGTACTGGCACAAAAATGGCTGCTGTCGCATCATCCATATTAATGCTACACACTACTGGCTGTTGAAGTGGCTCCTCACTCAATATCCATCCATCCATCCATCCATCCTCTTCCGCTTATCCAAGATAGGGTTGAGGTGGCAGGAGTTTGAGCAGAGATACCCAGACTTCCCTCTCCCCCGCCACTTCTAGCTCTAGGGGGAATCCTGAGGCGTTCCCAGGCTAGCCGAGAGACATTGTCACTCCAGCGTTGCCTTGGGTCTTCCCCGGGGCCCCCTGCCCGGAACACCTCACCAGGGAGGCGTCCAGGAGGCATCCTGATCAGATACCCGAGCCACATCATCTGACTCCTCTCGATGCAGAGGAGCAGCGGCTCTACTCTGAGCCCCTCACGGATGACTGAGCTTCTCACCGTATCTTTAAGGGAAAGCTCAGACACTCCACGGAGGAAACTTATTTCAGCCGCTTGTATTTGCGTTCTCGTTCTTTCGGTCACTACCCATAGCTCATGACCATAGGTGAGGGTAGGAACATAGATCGACTAGTAAATTGAGAGCTTTGCCTTAAGGCTCAACTCCTTTTTCACCACGACAGACCGATGCAGAGCCCACATCACTGTGGACGCCGCGCAGATCTGCCTGTTGATCTCACGCTCCATTCTTCCCTCACTCGTGATCACTCAATATGTAAAGTGCTTTTAGTAGTAAGAAAAGGGCTATATAGAGGTAAAGAATTATTATTATTATTATTATATGTGAAAAGCTTCAAAAGGCTATGGCACAGCAACCACCAGAAGAAACAACATTAACATCCAGAAGAAATAGGAATTCTGCAAATCCACAGGCTTCTATAGTCCATTCCACACTAACCTGCATTACAGCATTGGAGTCCATTGGCACTGGGCTTTGAATGATGAGCTTCTGAGCATCATTCAACCTGCGCCAGGTCACGGTTGGTCGAGGGTCACCTGCTCCGTTGCATTCTAGGTTGATTGGTTCTCCTACTTTCACTCTGATAGTACCCTTTGGTGTGACGGACACTGTGGGGGGGCCTGCAGAATCACAAGACAAGAGTGACCTTATCATTCGATGTATAACTTTAAGTTGTCTGTTCTGTCATTTCTAAAAGGAAATAACCTTAATCAACTGGCCACTATAAACTATAAAAGGGGTGCTTTATAAGATATGACCACTTTCCACATTACAGAACACGATATGACCTTGATTTCAGAATGCCAGGGCTCTAGGTGTCACAAGTTAATACAAAATTAAAGCTCTGGTTTGTTATGTGGAGGCTTCTTTCAAAGAAGGTAGTAAGGTTTAGATGATAGAATCTCACATGAAACAGTTTTCTTGAGTAACCAGGGAGAAGAGCAGTCAGTCTGCAGATTAATTAGTCAAATTAAAAACACAGAAGCAAATCAGCAGGACCTTGTCATGTTACTTGGCTGCTGTGCATTGTACCTTGTCTGCTGATGTTTCTAGGTTTGCTTAAGAATTATGTGAATATTTTTAACAAGAAAGTTTAATAAGCTCTGCTATATTAGGAGCCTAAGGCACTGCTTGGCTGTGTATGTTTTTGTTGATAAGAAAAAAGAATCTGTTTAAATCAAATGTAGGTCTGCTACCATAATGCATGTATGGTTTCAAGTTATACACACTGACTGTGCTGTTGGCTCACTTTTCAGTTTTATGATCTTTGGATAATAGCAATGAGCTTTGTAAGATCTGTTATGTATCAGCCAGAGTTCCTCCCCGACTGGGATTCAAATACTGGTAACACTTTAGGTCCTGAAAAAATGCATCGATTACTTATTTCCTCACAAGACCTTAACATACACTTCTTTGGGTCTTCATAACTCTTCTAAACCATCAGTAGATTGGTTATTCATCTCTGTGCAGTGTGACATATTGATATTCAGAATGAGTCAAAATTATGTTAACACTAATGGATTATTTTTATTCTGACCACACCTTTCCAGGTCGATGGATAGGTCATGGTGGACCATTGCCATGGCCTCCACATTCCCCTGATTTGACACCCTGTGATTTCTGTTTATGGGGTATGGCGAAGGGGCGTGTGTATAGCAGGGAAGTTCGTGATATCAATGACCTGAAGGACAGAATATGGACTGTGGCATCATCTATTCCCAACGAAATGTGTGTCCAGGCGTTACACAGCACTGTTACTTGTTGGTTTTTGTGTGTTGAACATGATGGCGAACAGGTTGAGTCATTCCTGTAAATCATATGGCACATATGAAGTATGTTTTGTGAATAAATTGTTTCCGATATTCAAAAGTTAACATATTTTTGAATTACCCTGTAATGGCAAAATGACGCAAATCTTATACTAAATCTGTAATATCAAAAGAAATGTGTCTGAGTTAGTCCACCACAGACCACTTCAAAGTGAAATTTTGTTAGTAGGTCACATTGTAGGGATGAAGAAACACACCACTGATGCTTTATAAGACCCAAACAAATGTTTCTTAAGGTGCTGATATTGCTTTTTCAAAACGTGAGAATGCTCATATGATGATTTAATTAGTTAAACAAACACGTCACTACCTGCACCACAAAATGATATCACTGGGAAGTTACTACGCATACAACTGATTGTGTAAATCACAGTGATTTTCTTTGTAACATATTGATGCAGAAGATGAAGAATCGCCAATAGTAAACAATAATTTTCCTAAGCTCAAGGGCAGGGGTGGGCAATTTCGGTCCTGGAGGGCCGCAGTGGCTGCATGTTTCCATTGTAACCATTTTCTTAATTAGTGATTCATTTTTGCTGCTAATTAATTTCAAGTAATCTATTTGCTATTTAGGACTCAGACCCTTTTAAATCAGGGCAGAGCAAAATCGGTCCTGAAATGCCACAGTAGCGGTAGGTTTTCATTCCAACCCAATTGTGCAATCCTTGACAATCTCTGACCATTTTTAATTTTATGGCTTGTTAGTCTGCAATGTTAGGTTTTTCTATCATAGATTTTTTCTGCTCCAAGGATATCGTCCAAAAGATTTGAAGCCTAAAACGGATAATTTTCAGTGTGTCACATTCTTCTCTCCCGGGTCCTCCCTGTGTGGAGTTTACATGTTCTCCCTGTGTCTGCATGGGTTTCCTCCCACAGTCCAAAAACATGAGGTTAGGTGCATTGGCAATCTTAAATTGTCCATAGTGTGTGCTTGATGTGTGTGTGTGTGTACCCTGCAGTGGGCTGGCGCCCTGCCCGGGGTTTGTTCCTGCCTTGTGCCCTGTGCTGGCTGGGATTGGCTCCAGCAGACCACCGTGTTTGGATATACCGGGTTGGAAAATGACTTACTGACTGACATTCTTTTCTTAAGTGTTTTATTAAACCTGTGGATGCTAGGGGTCGTGGTTGCCATTTTAAACCCAACAGATAGACACTCAGGACACAGGGTAAAAGCAATGAGAAGTATTTTTAATTCTTTCTCCTTCTCTAAACGGTGCCCTAAGCACCACAGCCACAATAAATAGGCAAATATGTACTACAAAGCACAGTATTCTTCTTCTCTCTCTCTATTCTTTCTCCTCCACAGCTCCCAGCAAGCGTTGTCCACCTCCTCCTGATTCTGGTTCGTTTGCTGGGTTTTCAGCAGTCCTTTATATATGGTCTACAGTATATGCTCTTCCACCCACATGACTTGCCAGCACTTCCACTTGAGATGGAGAAATCAAGTTTTCCATCAGCCTGGAAGTACTTCTGGGCTTTCATCACCATGACTTGGTAGCACTTCTGGGCTATGTAGAAAGTAGAAGTCCCCAGGTCCTCTTGCAGGTCCTCCTGCAGAGTCTCATGGTGGTACCCATGGTACCCAGCAGGGCTGTGAAACCCAACTCCAGATGCCCTGTGGGAATCTGGGGCACTGCTATGCTGTTTGGAAATCCCCATCTAGCATCTTGGGGGAGGCAGTGTCCCAGAGTAGCTGCCTTCCCCCATCCTTCCACTCTTTGGGCATCTTGGCTGTGTTGAGCTGTCTGCCATCCATCACAAACCAAATAGTTCACAATGAATACACACAGGTGTAAATGGAGACAAGTTAGATGGAGAACTGCTAGCTCCTTTGTCAAGTGCACCACCTTATTGTTAATAAGGAGTCATTAAAAGCAGCAATTGCAGCTGCTTAAGACTGAAACAAGCAATCAAGGATGGGGAACCTTAACAAGCAAGACTACTAATATGAAGCATTTAAATGTCACTTAAGAAATAAGTGCTTCATTCCGGACCGACACTGCCGACCCCTGCTGAAGAGGGTAAGTGAGGAGACCTTTATTATTTTTTTCTCGAGCCTTTGGATTTTTTTTTTTTGTTTTTTCTGTCCACCCTGGCCATCGGACCTTACTTATTCTATGTTAATTAATGTTGACTTATGTTTATTTTTTATTGTCTTCTATTTTTCTATTCATTTTGTAAAGCACTTTGAGCTACATTTTTTTGTATGAATATGTGCTATATAAATAAATGTTGATTGATTGATTTATTTCACAGCAGCCCTAGAGAAACACTACCAACAGACACAATTATGTACACTGCTTTAAAAAGTTGCCTTTCTAGAATGTTTTCATTGAAATTGGAAATTGTGCTCTTTTACAAAATATAAATATTTTCAGCAAATGCATATCCAAATAGTTCACATGTTCTAGAACCGGGGTGGGCAAAGTCATTCCTGGAGGGCCGCAGTGGCTGCAGGTTTTTGTTCCAACCCAGTTGCTTAATTTAAAAAAAATCCTTGTCAATTATTTAATTTCAGGGCTTGCTAGTGCTTTAACTCTGCTCTGTCAGGTCATTCTCATATCCTAGATATTTTTTCCTTTCAAAGGATATCATCCAAATGATTTGAAGTCTAAAACAGACGAGTAATTCTCAGTCATTCACTTTTTTCTCTTCATTTTCTTTCCAAGTATTTAGTTAAACCAAATAGTGTGCGATAAACACACGCAGGTGTAAATGGAATCAAGCTCAATGGAGAAATGCATCTGAGTGCTAATAAGGGGTGATTAAAAACCAAGACTACAGCTGTTTAAGACTAAAATAAGCAATAGGGGTTCAAAATATGAACAAGTGAGACAACTAAAAGGAAGCAGAAGTGTTACCTGAGCAATAAGGGCTTCTTATGAAGCAACTGGGCTGGAACAAAAACCTGCAGCCACTGCGGCCCTCCAGGACTGACTTTGCCCACCCCTGTTCTAGAATGAAGCCCTTTAGTGTAAGTTATAATGTCACAAATGCACATCAATCTGAATAAATTCCCAGATTTTATTCCGTGTTTGGTAAACTGGAAATCTTCCATCTTAGGTAGGAGTCAACTATGGGAGATGTTTGTCCTAACTTACCTTTAACTGTGAGCGAGGCAATACTATGTGTGATTCCAAAGAGATTACTGGCCACGCAGCGGTAGCCCCCTTGGTTGGAATAGCGGGCACTGGCGATTGTTAACACTGATCCATCAGGACCAATCTTCACATTATCTGTAAAAAAAAAAAGAAAGCAAGAAAGTGATCTTAAAGGCCTGACTCAGGCTTGCCCTAAAACTTTTAGTGGAACTCTTAGAAAGATCATCTTTAAAAGCTTTAAGAATGCTCTTAAAGCTTTAATGGCACTTATCAGCCAACAAAACGTCCAACTCCATTCAGTCTTAGTCTTTTTAACATCTTATTTCTCATGTTGGTCTCACCACTGACACTTTTTTACTGAGAGTTATCCATTTTCACTGGTCTCCTTTGTACAAAATTAATAACTTTCAGACTTTAGATGGCGGTTTGTGGTTGCAAAACAACACATTTATTGAACACCCAAAAACCTGAAAGTGTAAGTTCAGTATAATTCAAGACATAATTCTTCACAAACATGCTATTTACACATTTGTCATGTGAAACTGTGTTCTAAACTTAAGTGCTTTCTATTGTGGGAAGCAGCCCAGACACAGACAGACGGACATCATTTCAAGTCCATCACACGTTTATTTACACAATAAAGTAGTGCACAAACCCAGTGCCACGGCACCAATCACCCCAACAGTCCAGGCCTCTGTCCACAATGCCTTTCCTTCAGACCACCTCCTTATCTCTCTCTATTCAGACCTCGTCCTCTTCCACCCGACTCCAGCCCTGAAAGAAGGGAGGCGGCCCCTTTTATGCCCCCCCAGATGTGCTCCAGGTGTGCTCTGGCAATCTTCCACTGACACGCCCCAGTGTGGCGGAAGTGCCGGCTGTATGCTCCTCTTTCCCCCCAGCACTTCCTGGTGTGGCGGAAGTGCTGAGGTCCAGGGCTCTCCAGGTATTGGGGCGCCCCCTGGCGGTGACCACGGGCCCCTACAGGGTGGAGCTTCAAAGCTCTGCCACCAAAGCAACCAGGTTGGTCGCCCCCTCATGGTCTGGAGAAGGCACAAGCCCTCCTCCAGTCCTCCTGGTCATCCCAGCTGGGTACCACCCCCAGCTGCGTGCCATACTATAATTAAAAAAACATGTTGCCCCCTCTGGAGCTTTGCAATGCAGGGTATGGGGCACTGAGGAAAATCTTGTAAACTTACCAAATCCATCCGTTTTTTAAGCCCAGACAGCTGCTGATTATTGATCTGCATCTTCCCAGTTTGGAATGCATGTTTGTGATAAGAAAAGGGATCTGGAAATAGTCATTGTTTCACATATTTCTGGTACTATTGTTTCTCGTGGTTTCTATTCACTTGTGTGGATTATCAAGTAATTATAGAAGTAAATCAAAACAAAACCAACTACATGGCACAAAAAGTTTGCTTTGGTCTGCATGTTGAGAGGAACCTCCCCGAAAGGTGAGGTGAAAGACTATTGGAAAGAAAGACTAAGTTTTGAGATATCACAAACAGCTGTTCTTCTACATAACATGTATAAACTCTTTTAAAATGAGGATCAATACTTGACAACTGTCATGGCTTGAAAAATGGATGTACTTGGTAAGATTTAAAGCTTTTCCATGTTGCCCCATGGACTGCAATGTGAAGTGCCAGAGTGGGCAAGATTTTTGTTTTTAATTTACAGAATATGATAAACTGTAGAACACAATTTCACTTTGCAAATGCATATTAAGCATGTTTGTGAACAAATAACTTTGTAGTTTGATGAGCAACAACAGCAAATGTATCCATTTAGAGTTAAATCTACAACACTAACAATAAAGACTGCAGAAAGTGAAGAAATTTGAATACTTTCTGAATCCATTATACACACAAACATAATAAACTTTAGAGGGAAAAATCCAGAAAACAATGTAAAAAAGCATGACATGATCATCTTAGGACTGCTCAACCTGAAGCAACACTCCCAACATGCCTGCTTCCTTTTGCGCCAAGGGTACCAGATGTCTCACAACTGAGGCCATTACATTTTCTTATAGATGAAGATGTTGGCAATAATCTAACAGTTTTGTATGCACCCAGTGGAGCTCAATCTAGTCTACCGTATATACAGGGTGGTTCAGATCTAATTATGCAGATCCAGATCGTCTGGATGACTTTGATTTATGCAAATCAAGTTCAGCGCAAAGACAATTCTTCATGTCGTCAGCTCGCACACTTCTCGATGGTCCTGGATTTTTCGGGATATTTTCTATGTAATAAACTTAATAAGTTATAGCGTAATGAAAATTGCATGATTAGATCTGGACCACCCTATATATATGCAAGCCCTAACTGGCACCTTTGGCGCCCAACCCTCCCACCCTGGCGCCTTAGGTGCCCAACCCCCAGTTGCGGCCAGAATATTAGTAAAATCTGTAAATGTACAAAAAAAAAAATTATTATTTATTGGAGTCAAAATCACAAAATTCTATAAATATGTAAAAGAAAAATGAATTATTATTTAACGGAGTAAAAATCATGAAATGAGAATAAAATATTTACTCTCTTACCGATAGGAGTGTTCCCATTAAACTGAGGTCCACTGTGCTTGATGAGTATTTAATGAGTTTAAGAGACTAAATAAACAATCCATTCGTGTTAACTGACATTCTTACAGATAAAAAAAAACCTTTTTTTAAAAAAATAACAGGAAAAATTACGTGAAAAATAAAGTCGTATGCAATGGGTCATCGTAACTCGAAATAAATCACCTAAATACAAACACTGGTGTTATGAACAGATTATATATTTTTTTTATTGTTTGTTCCTGTGAAAGAAAGTTTACTCGATCAAAAAAAAAAAAACATGACTTTCTTGATATTAAAAATCACAACTTTCTTGATATTTTAGTTTATAATTTAAAAACAGAATAAGAAACTGAAAATCTAGCAACATCACATTAAAGTTCGATGAATAATGAAAAGAATAATACCAAACATATACAGTATATGTAGGTTTTAAAATAAGCCCGATCTAAAGCGTGACAAAAGATGTGACATAAAAACATCACGTAAAATCATTGCACAAAATCGTTGCACTTTTAGGCTTAGGATTTTATATATGTAGAGTAGATACTAGTTGTGTAACCCTGTGCTGTAAAAAGCCCCGGCTTCTGGAAACTATTGAAATCGTCGGAAAAATAATTGAAATGCAGAGTCGGCAGTTTCATTTTGCGGAGGTGCTCGCCTCGCTTGTGTATCAAAGGCTAAGTGAATTTCCTTCTCCTCTTGAGGTTTTGTTTTGCGGACGTGCTTGCCTCACTTGTGTATTAGCAGCTAAGCGAGTTTGTCTTTGTTTCACTTTGGCAATGGAGTCCCTTTCTTTCAGCTTCATGCTGTAGCCTCGTACTTCTTTCTTCTTGTTAACTTGGGGCTGCCTTGCTGGCTTTCTGAGCTTCAGGCTGTAGCTTTGCACTTCCGGGCTGGACAGACAGATAGACACACTTCCACATGTAGTATATATACTGTATATACTTTAGGATAAGGGGAGGAGCATGATTTACTACCTGGATGGGAAGCCAGACCAGAAAGAAGGATGGATTAGCCAGTGGGGTGAGAAAAATTTCTTTGTGCCCGGCCAGTATAAAATAGTGGATGGACCAGCAAAAGCTAGGAGTCGGGAGCAGTTCAATCCCCCATTCGTCAGGTGGCAGTGTTCCTCACATGGGAACCCAGTCGGGACACCTGCAGGAGTCCTGTCGGGGTCCCTATGTTCCAATAGAGGATGGTGTTGGGGATGGACCTCTCTACTTTCATTATGACCCGGAAGTGCTTTCAAGAAGACGTGGTGTGGCCCCAGAAGCATTCCTGCATAAAAGGAAGCCCGCTGCTACATAAAGATGAGTCGGGAGGCAGAAGGCAACACCCAGCGGAGGAGACAAGGAGGAAGAATTAGTGATTCATTGTTCATTTATTATTATTCTCTGTGGAGAGGATTGTGGGTGCCTTGGGAAAGAATAAAAAGCCATTACTATGTTTCCCCGAAAAAAAAAACCGGGCCTTATATTAATTTTTGCTCCAAAAAATGCACTAGGGCTTATTTTCAGGGGATATCTTATATGAATTAATTTACAATATACATTTATCCAAATACAGTCATGTCATTTTCTGGAATATCATTATAACTCTCCATATTCAAACCCTGAATTCCAGCCTGAATTTCTTGCTACTCCAGCTGCTTTTAGGATACTCCAGGATCGATGTGCGTTTGATGAATGGTTCGATGTGGTGAAGCAAAATGCCAACATAAAAATGTGTTCATTTTGCTTTGATATTCAAGCATTACAAATTCCCCAAAGTAATGATGCAATACATTTATAAAGTCTCACATACCATTTTCTGTGCTGAATATTTTTTTTTTTTTTGCACCTTTACAATAGAATCAGCAGGTGTGGCGGCATATTTGAGCCACAGAGAAAAAAAATAAGGACATAATGAAAATGTCTATTTTGTGATTGAAGTGGAAATTTCGGCTTTAAACTTGAAATGTTCTCTTTAATCCCGTACTTTACTTTATCATTAAAGCAGACCATCATAAAGGTCATCTTAAAACCGACCCAGTTGTTAAATCGCTACGCTCTTCTGGGGCTTCATCCTGGCCTGACAGCAGTGGCAAGCAGCAATAGATCGCCACACAGAACACATTAAATTTATAATATTCCAGCTCTCTGCACATTTAGAATTCTTAGATTTATACTTGATATCACTTTTATGATGAAATGCATTAAAATATGTGTTACATTTTACAGATAAATTGTTAACTTTGTTTAAATAATGTATATTGTTAATAGTTACACATGTTAGGGCGGCACGGTGGCAGAGCGGTAGTGCAGGGAGTCGCATCACTTGTGATCTCTGTCTGGAGTTTGCATGTTTTTCCAGGTGAGTTTCCACAGTGGGCTCAGTTTTCCATCCAAAGACATGAAGGTTTGGGGATTTGGTGAAGCTACAATGACGTTAGTGTATGTGAGTGTTTGTGTTCTCCTTACAATGAGCTGATGCCCCGTCCAGGGATTTTGTTTCTGTCTTGCACCGATGCTGCTGGAATGGGCACATCCCTGAATTGATGGATGTAATCATTAAACATCCTTTTCAGAGATATTGTGGCAAGGCGTCCTCGGAATTTAATGGATGTTTTGGGCACACGCGTCACATCACATGTGGTATAAACCTAGCCATAGGCACCTTACTTTGTGGCTGACGATCTTGACTAGGGCTTATTTTTGGGGTAGGTCTTATTTTTGGAGAAACACGGTATTTTATCCTAATAATGTGTGGTGTATTGCTGGATCTGTGGTTTGGGGCTCTCTGGTACTCTCAGATGGTTACAATACATATAGTTTGTCACGACAACATACTTTATAACTCATTACAATAATTTGCAGAATCACTCATTAATGCTCCATATTCATTCAAAGAAATATGGCTGGAGTTTTTTTTCTTTAATGTTGATAATCGCTTGCTTTTAGTACTGACTCAATTGCAAGGAATCCTAGGAATGCCAAAGGGCTACACATGGACATGCAGTGGAACCTCAGGTCACGACCGTAATTTGTTCCAAAACTCTGGACCCAAAATTAATTTCCCCCATAGGATTGTATGTAAATATAATTAATCCGTTCCGGACGGTACAAACTGTATGTAAATATATATTTTTTAAAGATTTTTAAGCACAAAAATAGTTAATTATACTATAGAATGCACAGCGTAATAGTAAACTAAATGTAAAAACATTGAATAACACTGAGAAAACCTTGAACAGAAAAAACTAACATTGCAAGAGTTCACGCCACTGCCTTGTGAACCACTCGCTGTAAACACTTTTTTTAAATGAGTTTTAAGCAAAAGGGAAAAAAATGAACATTTGAAAAATCCTTAATTTATACAAAAACTAACCATAAACAACCAAGAAAACTAACCTTGCATGCACACACGTCTGACCAAGAACAATGTACAGGGAGAGACTGAACACGTGCGGAAATCATCGGCGTGTACGAACCGGAAGTTAAACTGGCTTGTTCATCACCCGAGTGTGTGGTCGTGAACAGATGCAAAAGTTTGGCGAACTTTTTGGTCGTAGCCCGATTTGTACGTGTCCAAAGATGTTCGTGACTCGAGGTTCCACTGTAACTGACAATAACAGATCATGTAGGGTTGAGTCAAGGACAATTATTTTGTTCGCCTTCATATTTGGTAAAATTGCTAGAGAACAGAAAAGTTGACAGAATGATCAAAATACAAACTCTAAATGGATTGCATATTAGTAAGACAATGAGGTGCTTTTTCCACACAAGCATATCACCCAGCTGCAATATGGGGATGTTTTCAGCAAAGGATGTTTTAACTTGAATGGAAAGAGAACAAGTTCAGGTTCTGCTGAGCATCTGCTTCATTGACATGGATGTGTAAACCAATTTGAAATAAAGGGTGCAACTAAAGCACCTTCCCCACACCTAAAACAGTCCAAGTGCTCATCAGGTCAACAGTGAGATACACCTCTTCAAAGCACATTGGCAGTATGTGCAGCCATTATTGGCAGTGTAAAGAGCTAATTTTTGGAACAAAGGAGAAAAAAAATTAAATGTTGAAAAAACAGATCAACTTAAAAGACAGTAAAATAATATTCATATTTTTGTTGTCTGCCAATTCAAATGTTTTTCCAAGAACAGAATAACAGAGAAAATCACATGCTGCTACAGCTCAAGTATTTAAAATGAAACAATTTAAAAATTCCAGAAAAATACTCAAATAAAGCCGACAACTGAGGGTGTTAATAGCATAACAAATGCAGAGCACAAAGGGTTCACACACAGGCCATAAGACACAACGCTTGAGCCAAAAGCACTCAAACACTAGTGGTGTGTGTGCTGAATGCCCACACGCCTCTAGGGATGTGATTAGTCAATAAATAACAATACCGAGGACCTCAAAAAGGAGGGTTTGTTCACAAAAGACACATGGAAAGTGCAATTAGAAGACAACAATTTAAAGGTGGAACAATGGGAGGCATCTAGTGGATATCCTGATGCAGCTGAGCTGTGTATGGCCTTCCATGAGAGGAACACCAGTGGAAGTTATCCATGAAACATCCATAGAAACAAAGATGTGTACTTCTCTCCTTACCACGTCCTTCAATAATTAAAATTAAACAAATTTGACATTTCAGTATAAAACAGGACCCTCACAAGAACCTTGAGATTCATAAGAAAAGTAAATTACAATGTAGTTATAATAACTAATAAATCCTAAACTTCACACAATGACCCTCACCACCTGTCTGTTATTCGCAGTCATCAATGTGCACTGATCCAAGATCTCAGCTGTTCTATAGAGATTCAGCCTGTTATTCTTTGTCATTTCTTCAGTTCTTATAACCTCACCCTACTTTAGTCAAGCAAGAATGTCCTCATGGTGGTGTCTAGTGATGAGCGAAAAGGTTCTCATGTAACTGAATTTGAAGTGAAATTGGCTGTTTTCATGACATAAATTGCATTTCTCTTCTATTAAAATTGGTGCCATCTGCACAAGAAGTCATTATTTTTCTGCATTCTCCTTTTTTTTTTTTTAAATCCTTTTTGTATTAGTAATTTGTAATTTTTTGTATACCCCAACTTACTCTCCAGAGATTTTTGGGGTCAGAACGCAGGATCATCTATTTGTAGAGCAACTCTGGAGCAATTGCAGGTCAAGGGCTTCACTCAAGGTGTGGCATTCCTTCTGTCATTGTCTGGATTCAAACTGGCAACCTTCAAGTTACCAGCCCAGGTCCTTTAGTCACAGAGCCACCACTCTTGCCTGTACTTTGGTATTTAAATAAAGATCTCCAGAAAAAAAATCCAAAAACTAATTTTCTGTCATATGTAGACATTATGTTGTCTACCTGATGTGTTCTTGAGTACAATCCTCAGTTTTGTCAATTATGATGACAATTTTGGTGATCACAATCCTAAAGATGTACTGGAGACAGATAAGAAACTTGACGCTCTAAGGCACTTGTATCATGCATAGCCTTAACCTCTTCCGTAGGAATCAAAAACTGGAAATGGTGGCTGCTGGCTAACGGTGTGGTGGAGCTGTTAAGGTGGCTTTCCATTTAGCGGGAAAACACAGCAATTTATTAATCTCTATATATAATCTTCATTTGGATCTTGATCTTTGTTTGTCCGAGAATGAATTAGAAGAAGAAGCACTTGATGGCAGTAGAGAGACAGCGAAAACATAGGCATTGCATTAAGAATCTCCTTCAGGCTTATACTACTGAAAACTGTAGTACTCCAGTCACACCTCAAAACACAGGCATTCAAACTGAACAAATTGTTGTGCTTTAAATTAACTAAAGAGATCTTCATTTAGATCTTGATCTTTGTTTGTCCACGAATTCCACGCATGCATAGACAACCTTCCAGTTTAGTACGTTGTTGTTATTCACGGATGTCAACAATGTGTCGGAATAACGAAAGGGGTGGTGGACAGTGTTACGCTGGTTAGCGCCTGAGGCCTGGTTAGAGAATGAGATTGCCGAAGATAAAAGGTACGTGCCTACGTAACATATGACTGAAAGAAAGACAGTGGGTAAAATGAATGACAACATAACAGCACGTTCCGGAAATTATTATTGTTACATTGTAGCTGGCAAGTGCTGCGCGTCTCACAGTTGTACCGTGGCTTGCTCACATGTCAGTGACGTGATCCCTATTTATGCTTTAAAGAGCCTGGATACCAATGTGTCCCCCTTTTTTAACCATTGCTCCGTGTATGTTGCCTTACTCTTTGGATTGCCACAAAGCAACCTGCGAGACTGGAGAAAGGTTGAGAAGACATCGTGAGAGGAAACGATAGCGTTGTGAAAACGAGACGAACTGTGAACGGACAGAAGCAGAAATGCTCCTACACCACTACATGATTACTATTCGGACAGTGATTCCGAGTAGGCTGTTCCTATCGAATCAATGTCCAAGGGTTTTCTTTTGTAATTTTGTTTCCTTATAAAAATCATAATGCTGTGCGACGAAGGGCCCTGTTCACGACTGGCAACAGCATTTAAACAGGGAGCCCTTCACAGACAACTTTAACACGCGCAACGTAGTTGGGCGCACATGGCTAGTGTGTTTATAACTAGGAGTCCCAAGAAACGTAAGGCTCAAAATGTTGCAAAAGCATTTCTAGTAATGCCCACTAGAGGGGGATATACCGTCAAACCCCAGCTAGATAAATGGGCAAATAAAGAAGCTCAATTAAAATAAAAATGTTTTAATCTACACAAAAAAGATTTGTTGCACAGAAAAGCTCAGTGACAAAATTGAGTTACCTAGAAACACAAAGCAATCCAAGGCAAACACATTCCCGATACAGTAATCCAGAAACAACGCATGAAACTCAAACTCTCAAAGCTAACAAAGTACAGAAAAACACAATAAACTAATAGAGCACATTCACAGTGAACCACCAGGAATTGTGGGAGTCCCCCCAGATTTATAGGGCGGAGGGCAGTTCCTGGATGTGATTGGCAGGTGGCTCTGCCTTTTGGGGAACCACTCGGAAATCACACGGAACATAATCCAGACAATTTACATACACAGACACAATCAAAATACAAGGAATACTGCAAACACTCAACAAAAGTAACAAGGTAAATCAAAAATGAACCCCAGCCAGCAAGGCGGAACCCTGGCATTGTGGGGTGTATTCATGTGGAAAATATACCTCACGTCACATTTAAAAAAAGCACTTCACCTTCATGGTGATATGAACAAAAGATGTAAACAGAACTGACTTGACAGGTGTGCGACACTTAACATGCAATGTGCAACTGCAGAAAAGAACAGATAAAAGTGGAAGTGTGAACAAGGCTTTAGAGAACAGTAGTCTCCCAAAGTGAATTTTAGATTTCACGATTGGGGATTTGCCTGCAAAACCAATTTCAGAGTCAGTTTTGAGGACATCTATGCAAATTTAAACATAACTGCTTCACTCATCACTAGCAGCAGTCAGTCACACTGAGTTATCAGGCCGTTGATGGACACTGACATATCTGTTGTTGAGCTGACTTCATAATGTCTGCGAAGTGCACCATAGCAACTGGAAAGAATGCTTCTATAGTGTTACCTTGCAATGGTTGGTTGTTTCCCATTTTCCATTCAATTTTAATTGGTTGAGTTCCACTGAAGACACGACACCTGAAGCTGGCAATCTCCCCTTGGCGAACAACAGCACTGTGAGGTTCAATAGAAATAATTGGGGACTGCTGTCCTGTGAGGGTCAGAAAGAAAGCACCAACAGGTCTTAAATGATATCGTCTAAATCGGCAGACATTAGTCATTTTCCCATTGCAACCCATTTTGGGAAATGTTTGAGGAATTTGCAGCTCTTTGGAAAGGTATGTGATGGTCCCTCTTGACAATCTGCTGCAGAAAGTAGGCACGGCTTCTTCTATTTAGCAGCACACACTGCTCACCAACAGTGTTCTGGTTAGACACAAAATAATGCTGGTGAATAAAGTATGTTGTAACACTTGATATATTTATTACATGTGAATTGTTACCAGTTAACTATTTCCTCTGCATATGAGACCTGAGAAGTGGGAGGGAGGTTGGATTAAGATCCATTGGTCTAACATTTTAACAATTTGTAGTGCAATATACTCCTAGAATGGTCATGATAGGACAATCTTCTCTTAATTGGACAATCCTTGCTATTTTTGAGCTGGGTGTCTTGGTGTATTGATAAACTGGGAGATACCACGTAACGTGTAAATTTGAATGAAATGTTCTGATTGAATTCTATGCCCACATTGTCTCTAAACTTGAAGTTTGCCTTATTCCTGAAGCTGAAGGTCGATTGGGACACCATTCCCCTGTCTGCTAGCCATCAAAATCCTACCATGTTCCACTTTGAAATTTCTGGATCTGGTCAGCCCACTCTTAACTCGTTACTCAAAGGTGCAAAGGTGTTATTTGACATATCAGGCATCTGGCCCACTTCAGACATTAACAGTACATGCTGTGCTAGGCTCACCAGCAGAACTGGATTCCTTTCGTTAACGATTTGTGAGACTTACTTGACTGTTGGGAAGTGACAGAGAGAGACACAGAGGCTTCTTCAGTTCCTAGGGCACTGGTTGCTCTGCAGGTGTAGGTTCCAATATCGGCTGCTGAAGCTTGGAGAATGCGTAGACGTGGTCCTGATACCTGTTCAAGACACAAATAAGTTAAAACACATAGAAAAGGATATGTTTACCCAACAAGGGATGACAATCAGTTGTTACCAAGGAAAAAGCTCACATCCAGCAAGTGAGAAACTGTCAATACTACCAGAGTACATGTTAAATGAATGGTATGGAGCAAATTAATCATCTGCATTATTTTTACACTGTTTTATTCAACTTGCCCTTTCTGTTTGTCTGGGTCAAATTTTGCAATCAATTTTTACCCACTTTTACCAAACCAATTTTCATCAAACTTTGCATGCAACCTGATCTCCGGTGACAGTGCAATATTTCATCACTTTTGACCCGGGATCTTTACATTAATTACATCAAATTTAAATTTCTCATTTCCTTCTATTATAGTTTTAGTGAATTTTGTCAAATTACTTCAATTTGACAGTTAAACAACATTGGTCAAGTGGTTAGCGTGTTGGACGTTCAATCAAATGGCCGAAGGTTTGAGACCAATGTACACAAAAATTTTACCAATTTTTCATCATTTATGTACAAATTTGCTGAAATACTCTTTTCATTGATTTGGCGATATTGGCTCAGCGGATAAAGTGTTGGGATTTTCCAAGAAAGATTGAAGGTTGGATTCTCCATTAGACAAATGCACATTTCCAGTACTTCACCGTAGTTAGGATTTTCTAAAATGAGAAATGAACATGAATGAAAGTTACGTTTCACTTAATGATTGTAGGTTCGATTCCACTCTGTTGCTAATCTGATTTCTGTTAAATCACCTTCCCACCCAAGTCAAGGATTTTGTAACGTGCCAAGGACTGTTTGGCATTAAGGTGGCTAAAAAATACGTAAAAAAACAGATTTTAAGTGACACGATTTTATTCAAAAATGCACTAAAAAGTAAAAAACATTTTTTTTAATTTACTAAGATTTTGTTGGTCATATGTGACTAAAAATAAAATTGTGGAGTGCCCGTAAAAGAATTAATTAAATTAAAATGCAAACAAACAGGATGTACCTGACCACAATTTGGAATGCCACAGCAAAAGGATGAGAGATTTCTGTTTTTAATTTTTAATAAATTTGCAAATGTTTCTATAAAGCTCATTTTTAATCCCTAACTGTTCTTATCTTTCTTGTTTTTATAATAGTAAAGATAGATAGGTTATTAGAAAACACTTGTCAAGTAGTTTCCTTTGTTAAAGTAAGTGACGATTTATTGCAGTAGTTAATGTTTGAAGAGCACTGCCTGGTTCAAAATCAACAACTCTGATTGACGCTGATTGCCATTTCATAAGAGCCCATTTGTCTATCAGACCTGCACGAGTTATGGGCATTGCATTATATTACACCAGTAAGGGCGCACTGCACATTACACTTGACTTGAGCATTCATAGTTTTCATGCTTTTTCTCTGTACGTTTACCATTCATTTGTTCAGAGGTTGATGCGCTTGCTGCTTCCTGATCAGCTCTTCTTTTATCCACCCTAGCGGCCCGCTTGTTTTCTTTTGCGTTAAAACTGATTAAGTCAGTGTTTGTGTTGCAATTACTTAGTACGTTTTCCTTCATTTTTCACTTAAGTTGTCACTTAAGTCTTCAATCTGCCTCAAGAATGATTTAAAATATGAAGAGGTAGGGGAAGTGATGGAGAAGGTGATAGGGAATGAGCATGCGCTGCACGGCCACCCTGCTGGCCATTGCCGAGAGTTGATTCTACAATAAAATAAAAATAGAAAGAGGAATAACTTTGGAGGTCAATCATCACCATGAAAGCGGATAGTAGACGTCACGTAGTATATGGGTACCAAATTTCAGGTCAATATGTCAAATGGTTTGTGAGCTACAGGTGATTTAAAATCCTGGACAGACAAACGGACAGCCATGGCAGCGCATTATATAAGAAGATGCTTTTTGGGTTAAGGTACGTTGGTTAAAAATAATGTATTCATATGATAAACAGAACAATATCTTTGGATCTTTCCATTTTAACTTGCCATGCCTTAAAGATACGTGTAACTCACAATCTGTAACAATTCACTTTTGCCGTTATTTGGGTGACTGAAAACTATGCAGAGATATGCACATTTTGCTCGGCCTTTCCACCACAATCTTCTTGAAGAGAGATTTATAGAGCTTAATATTTAATATTTTGATGCATGTTTGTAAATTGTCATTTAAGAATGAATAGTGACTAAAACAAAGAAGCAAGCCAAAGTAACTTTCCTCCCCCAAAGCTTTAGGAATGCTGTTACCTTTTGTTGAGTGCTGCTTTGGAAGTCTTATTTATTACAGTGGGTATGGGAATGTCTCCTACCAGTTAGGCCAGGGTGATTCTGTGCAGAACATTCTATATGCCCAGAATTTGCCTAGACTGGAGGACAGGTGTGAAAAGGCAGTTTGTATACCCATGGGTCTGAAGTATGGCAATTTATGATTGGTCTTAAATTGGAAGCCATTCTGTATCACAACGCCCCATTGGTTTATAATATGTGATAAGAAGGGTATAAGTCGGTTACTCCACCTCTCCTTCTCACCATCTGACCATGAAGAGAAGACCACCCCTCTCATTTACCTTCTCTTCATGATGAAGATAACAACATCTCATCTGCCATATTGAGACAGGCATGCAAACAGTGTTAATACACCATTCAAAGGCCATTTGGTAGGAAAGTTCAATCTGGAGAGAAGATAAGACTGAAAGCTGCCTATGGATGCAAAATGCAATGCTACTTAGGCCATAATGGTATTTTTGTCACCCTCATTTTATTTTGCACATTATTTTGGGCATATACCTGTAATACATAATTAATTAAATGTGAAGTTCATGTTCTTTCACTGAGTCTAATTGTAGCTAAAGAAGGGAAGGAAGAAATACAGTACCTAACCAGAGACAGGTAAGTTTATGGGATTTGAAGCATTTTGGTAAAGTCTACCTATTAAAAAGTATAAAGGGGAAAATGGGGTCACCATAGGACCCTAAATAACAAAACAAGTGACAAATATTTAAGCTGGTGTCTTTATTTCTAACATTGCTGCCACAAAAACACACAAAGTGTCTTTGACTTATGATCATTCACATTTGCCTCTTTGAAATGCTTTCAATATGTATTCACTTTAAATAAAGTACACCATGGTATATGTGTTCAGCATTCTTAGCTTATGATAGATTGGATTGAATCAAACCTAATTTTAAAAGGATACATTTTTACTATCTTCAAGTTTTACTTAACTTCATTTTTTATGATGAAATGTTTAATGATAAAATGAAAAAGGAGTCTGCAGTGGGCTAGCGCCCTGCCCGGGATTTGTTTGCCCAGTGGTGGCTGGGCTGTCCCGTGGCCTGGAACCCCTGCAGATTTTATTTTTTCTCTCCAGCCGCCTGGAGTTTTTTTTTTCTGTCCTCCCTGGCCATGGGACCTTACTCTTATTCTATGTTAATTAGTGTTGTCTTATTTTAATTCTTACTTTGTCTTTTCTTCATCATGTAAAGCACTTTGAGCTACATTATTTGTATGAAAACGTGCTATATAAATAAATGTTCTTATTGTTGTTTCCAGCCTTGTGCCCTGTGTTGACTGGGATTGGCTCCAGAAGACCCCCGTGACCCTATAGTAGGATATAGCGGGCTGGATAATGGATGGATGGATGGATGAAAAAGGAGTCTACAGTGGGCTGGCACCCTGCCCGGGATTCATTTCCAGCCTTGCACCCTGTGTTGGCTGGGATTGGCTCCAGCAGACCCCTGTGACCCTGTAGTTAGGATATGGTGGGTTGGATAATGGATAGATGGATGAAAAAGGAGTACAGTAAAAGCAATCCCACAATAACCGGTGTTTGGGCTATGTGAGAACAAAAACCAAAATACGCCCCATGCAATGTGAGCAGCAAAGTAAGGGAAAAAAGCAAGGAAAGGTAGAAACGAGAAATGGCTTCACACAGAACCAGCTCTTAACTAACTGAATAGCATGAAGCCAGATTTGGCTGGTACAGTCAGAAGAGTTGTTGATCCAAGATGTGAAAATTTCAAGAAGGGCAAGATTATAAAATAAAGACTTTCAGATTGCAGAAGAAGCAAGATCAGGACATTTGCAGCGAAAGGCTAAGAGTAGCTGTTAGCAGCCATTAAAAGCCTCTGCTGGGACAGAGAAAGAGAAAGTGAGGAAAGAGAAGAAAGATCCAGAAGGAGGAGAACTTGAGGGGACGGAGAAAGCGAAAAAGAAAGAATTGTGGAGAGGGATTTGGCTGCAAAGTACCAGACAGCCATGGCCAGAAGAAATTGTGGAGGAAGGTGTCAGGGACTTTAAGACAGCAAAGATGATACAGGGGATCTTGTTCTAATCTCTTCAGATGTTGTCTCTGGGGTGTAGAGTACAGACTATGGGCTAATTTAAATTGTGACTGCTGGTGGTTACAATTTTTAGGACAATGTGTGATGTTTTGAAAGACCTTTGCCAACACAATGCAGAGGATGGGGAAAATCTGTTAGCTAATGAGACATGTTTGGGAGAGTTTTGAGGGAAGCTTTTCAGAGAAGAGAGTAGAAGCCAGACACCAGTTTGGACAAAGGAGAAAGGGTAGAAGCAAGCGAGTGCAGGGGATGAGCTACAAGAGAAGTGGAAGGGTTATGATGCCTAGATCAAAGAAACAGGAACACTTCCAGCCCTGACTCCCAGCACAGACATGCCAAACTGACACAAAAGGAAGGATGAAACTGAACAGCCCTTGCTATTCAGGGCAGAATGGTGGAACAGAGGAGTGAGGAGGTGCTATCTTAGCAGCAGGTCCATCAATATTTCACTGTGTCTCCATGTCTGAAGGGCATACAATAAAATGTGTCCAACAACAGGGGAAAAGGAACTTTAATTTATTTGAAATAAATGGGAATGAAGTTAAGCAATGGGAGAAGATAACTGTTTCCATGAGAAACCAGGATGGTGTGCTGGGGAGGTCAGACCTAGCTCCAGAATAGCCTTAAAATAAAGGCAAGATGGTGTAATTCAAAATCAGCAAGGGAGACACAGATCAAAGTGAAGTGTTTAATAGGTGGCCTCTTGTGATTCCAGAGGGATAAAGACGCCAGGGATTTGGGAGTTTGAGAAAGAGGGAGGAAAGAGCTTTCAAAGTTAACTCTATGGAGCAAATTCATTTTAATAATTGCCATTCTGAACTAGAATGAGAGAGGAAGGAGTGGCCAGGAGATAATGGAGTCTCTGACACCCTTCAGAACACAGTCAAAGATGGCAGCTGCAAGCTCCTGGACAGTGACACAGATGTCCAGTCTCAGGTATCTGAACTGTCTGAAGAATAAATGAGGGAAATGTAGAGAGATGATGAGAAGAATTCAGTGAGGAAAATGACAGATTTAGACCAGTTAATGTTATGGCCAGACAGGGATTCACAGATGTAAAACAGGTCGGTGGGCACTGGGAGGAGTCAACAGTGACATTACCATGGTAGAGTAGAACATAATCAGATTACAATGCTAGACATCAGAATTCATCAATGATAACAGGCAATGACTGGAGCAATTGGTGGGATCCTTACCTTGTTTAAATTATTGGGTAATCAGAGACAAATGAAATGAAGGGTTGAGGTGGCAGTAAAAATGGTCAGAATTTAGCATCTGGATAGCAGGGCTGAGATATGCTTCCAAAAAACAAATAATATCTCAGGTGCTGACCCTACAGGTGGTAGAGTCCATAGCATCTTTTAGTTTGTTAAGTGAAAGGGAAACATCCAGAGCAGAGACCTCTGAGTCTGAAAGCTCCAGAAGGGGTAAGGAGAAGCAAAGTCTCTTTGAATTTGAAAAAGGTGTCTGTATCAGCGGGAACAGAAGGGGAGGATGAAGACAACAGATCAGAGTAGTTCAGAGTAGATCAGAACAGTTTTCAGTTTTGTTTGGTAAGTGTCATCTCCTTGGTTTTAATGGCTGACATAATAGAAAATGAACTGCATTTCTGAAGCCTGAGAGCCAGAAGTTTACCAGGTGTAGATCTGGAAACACAGTAATGTACGGAAAACCAAAACCTTAACACGGCGAAACAGCAAAGCATTTAATTGAACCCTAGTGCTAGCAAGGAGGGTTTTGTTCCTCTGGTCCATCACAAGTGCCACTATGTATTATATAAAATAACTAGGTTGGGGGAACAGGGGTGGAAGCCCTCATGGCAGTGTCAGACACAAGGCAGGAAATTATCCTGGATGGGATGCCAATCCATTGCCCATACAGACATCAACACTTACTCGCTCCAGGCAAATTTAAAGATGTCCATTAAAGGATCATCGTATCTTTTTTGAGATGATAATAATATTTTAAAAGGACTTATTTCTTTCAGTGTAGCTCCTTTGGTAGTGAACTTTATTTTGAAGATGTGCCTAAAACCCTGCCCATCTCAGAGATCTATGAGAAAGTGACTTTCAACAGTTTCACAGCTGTCAGATTTTAATCGAAAAGAAACAAGGAAGGGCTGCCTTAGGATGTTAAGTGTGGTAGCTCACCTGGTGGTTGGATGAGAGGGACCCTCCTGATCTATGCCAAGTTATTGCAGGTGGTGGAGACCCATTGGTAAGGCATGTCAAGTCCAATGTCCTGCCTTCTTGCACGGTGGGTGATGCAGGCTCAATTTTCACTGGAGATGGCGCACTCCCAGCTTTGGGGAAAATGGAAGTACACTTGTTTATGCATTTCAGATATAGATTTCTGAAGAGTGGACAATAACAGATGGCAAAAACCTTATTCATTGAAAAGAACAACAGAGTATGATGTCCTTGGACGATACTAGTAACAGGATTCTTGTTACTATCATTGGCATCAGCACTGCTAAATGCCATATAGTCCTGGTCAAAGACCTGTTCTTTTAAAAAGTTCTTAATATGAAAGAACAAGTATGCAGTCACACATTCAGAAAAGTAATTCTGCCATTTTACTCAACACATGTATGTCACGTTCACTTTGACTTGATTACTTATTATTTGTATTTTACTTGGAACCAGCAACATTAACACCTAAGGTCATGTTTCTGAAACATTTAGCATTTTTAAGGCTACTGTATTTTCAAAAATAATCAATAATTGTTATTTAATGCAAGATATTTTGTATTGAATCTTACCAACAATGACTGATACTTCAATTCGAGCTTCAGATGAGCCAATGGCGTTAGTCCCAACACACAGATAAATGCCGGCATCAGAGGACTTTATTGATGGGATCACCAAGGTGCCTATATCAGTTCTTTCCATTCGAGCCTATTCAGATTTGAGAAAGAATTAAATCAGCAAAAAAATGTGAAAATCAGACACTGATGTAGACATTAAAAAAGAAAAAGCATAGCTGAGAGCCAAGTCATAGTAAAAAGCTTGCTAGATTAGAACCTTGATTAGCTGATGATTATCAAATATTAGCAATCAATGGGATTGGGGATGAAGATCTTAACTGTCGCGTAAGTGTTGCCTGAACTCTACGCCTTAAGAGATGTGCTGTCTGCTATTTGCTCGACCAAGCTTGCTTTGATAGGGGAAAGATTTACTGCAGACTTTTTTTATGTCAACGTCACCAAGGCCACAGTTTAAACCAAAATAATATACATAAATGTTAAGAACACAACAGGCAGGGCAAACGCACACTTGGAAAACAGTATATCCAACCATCAGTTTTCCAACTCACTTATCCAGTTCGATACTACATGCAAATAAATTGTTCGTCCTTCACAATGGACACAAGCACACATGGCAAAGAGCTGCAATTACCTGAAAGCATTCAAAGTGAACTTGTTTATATACTTAGTCACACATGTGCAATGGGGTCAGTTTAAAGGATCTATTGGTGGTAATTCCTCAACAGTACACAAGGTGGTGCTATATCCTAAGGCCTCTTCCCTTCCTTCCTCTGCAGACTAGATGACTGACAACCTTACTGTCTCTGATATCACATCTGGCATCAATCCACTTGAACCTGCACCTTCCTGCCTGGCATTTACTAAACTGTACATGTCACAAACTTGGGCAGTCTATTCTCAGACTTACATGTACAGAGATGTTTCTTTGCTGAAAAGCACTTTATTATGTTCTGATTTATAATATACTGGGTCATGGGTCGCTTCAAATCTTTATATATCTTTTTCCTTTTTTACAACTCATATATAACAGGTGTCTTTCACAACAGAAAAAAAACAAAACTTACAAAAATGGGCACAATTTTTTTAATGAAAAGGTCTTGTCACATGAGATGACTTTACCATTAATTTTTCAGTCATGGCTTTTTTTTAGTTACTGTCATATTGGCTATTGAATCACAATAAAGGCATAACAAGAGCAAACAGAGTTTAGATAAGCATTCTGGTTTATGAATTTACTACATGTTAAAACACTGCAACTATTTTGTCATGGCATGTTTGCATTTCCACTTAGACAGTAAGGTTTGTTCATTTAGACGTGCAGTCAGAAGGTGGATGTTGTGCAGCCCTATCTGTGCATTTACTGCTGTCGTTAGGTAGATTTGTTGATTTGGGTGTTTTGAGTACTGAAATCTGCATCTCCTGTGGCTCTTTGTTAACAACTCTCTTAACGGCAGTCATTTGGATGGAGTATGACAAACCGTTTACTTCAAACACATATTTTACAGTTCATATTTTCACAATCATAGACTCCTACACTATTGTCATAACCATGAACAACAGACAGCACACACAACACCTGTGACAACATATTGTTCATGTTTAGCACTCATCCATTGATGTTTTCGGATGCCAAAGTATAATGTGATCTTACTGGAAGGTTTTTTAGCTTGCAATAGGTTACGTTTATTTTTAACATGGATAATGTGCTCTCTACATATGCAAAACACATTTTCATGTTATTTGGGGTCTTTTAAGGAGTCTTTTCAACTGTGGATGGTTCATCATAATGAGAAGTTTGCTGTCTGTTAGACCAGGTCATCAATAGCACCATTGTTCTTTGCAGTTCAAAATCACCTCCCCTACTTTGAGAGACACCTTCATTTGATTGGTTTAGAAATGGCACATTCATTGAGGAGTCTAATTGTAAGCAAACTTCACTTGTGGTTGTCATGAAATGTACATATTATACATCTGGCTCAGCAAGACTAGTTTCACCTCTAGACTTGATACTAATATGCACTCTTTTACAGCAGGGATCTCAAACTCCAGTCCTGATGGGCCGCAGTGGCTGCAGGTTTTCATTCTAACCCTTTTCTTAATTAGTGGCCTGTTTTTGCTGTTAATTAACTTCTTTTGAATTAATTTTAATTGGCATGCTCTTGAAAACTCAGACCCAATAATTGTTTCTTTTTCCTTAATTAGCAGCCAAGCAATAATCAGATACAAAATGAACCAAAACAGGACCATCATACTGTGACCATCACACAGTATCTGAAAATAAAAATGGTGGAGGTCTCAGGAATGTTGATTTGCTCAGGTTCCCAAAACATTCGAACAGTGCTCTTAGAAAAGTAAGGACAAAATCAACAATTTTGAAAAGGTCTGTCATTGCACACGATAGCGCAATAAGCCATGGAAGAACAGGTTTAATTAACAATAAGACTCGGTGTCTAATTAAGCAACTGATCAGAGTGAAATTGGTTGGAGTTTGAGGCCCTGACTTAGTTGGTCTTCTGTTGGCTCATTCACTTCACATTTAATTTCTGTTTAAGGAAAGGAATGAAGCAATTCAGCTCTGGTTTCCTCCCACAGTCCAAAGACATGCAGGTTAGGTGCATTGGCGATCCTAACTTGTCCCTAGTGTGTGCTTGGTGTGCGGGTGTGTGTGCCCTGCGGTGGGCTGGCACCCTGCCTGGGGTTTGTTTCCTGCCTTGCGCCCTGTGTTGGCTGGGATTGGCTCCAGCAGACTCCCATGACCCTGTAGTTAGGATATAGCGGGTTGGATAATGGATGGATGGATGAAGCAATTCAGAGGAACGATGAAAAAATTCCAGGGAACAAATCTTAAAAATGAAGTCAATTAAAATCAATTCAAAAGAAGTTAATTAGCGATTAAGAAAAGGGCTAGAATGAAAACCTGCAGCTACTGCTGCCCTCCAGGACTGGAGTTTGAGATCTCTGCTTTAGAGTAACTAAGAAAATGTATTAGTTTTATTTATTACTACATGATATTCAATATATATCTTAGTTTAAGTCTAGTTTGTAAGATAAATTTCTCTTTTCTATTACTGGATAAATTGGTATATAGAGAAAAAACAGACATATGTTGCTTTTCACAGCAAAACTACCAGATTCCTGTTATTGTCAGTCAAAGCAAGAATTTCAGAGGAACTTCAACAAAACAAGTCTTGTCACTCTACGAAAAGCACTATGACAATGTCATCTAATGTACAGCAGCTGCAGTTTCTGAATTCAGACTAATAATGAGGTTGTGGCAAAGATGTAGTGAATAAACTGCATTGCCTTGCTTCTTAAAAGTGAGTATCAGTTAAGCTGCTTTGACACGTACGTGAAGTTTAAAAACCAAAACAACACAGTCACTAAAGAGATAAATGCACAGGTCTTCTCAAAGCCCATTTGTGGTGACAGCTTCTCCTTCCCTCTCTTTTTCAAATTACCTTTTAATTGCCTAGCTGGAGAGTTTGAATCTCTTCTCCTATGCTCTACAGCAATTACTTAGTCTTATAGCATTTAGGCAAATTAAGCAGATTAGGCTGCTGTTTAGTTACTTTAACTCCAAGGCCAAATGCAGTAAAAAGCAACACCACAAAGCACCAGAGGTGATCTCACCACAGCCATGCTGTTCACTTGTCTAATATCCTCTCACAAATGATGGTGAAGGGTCTTCTTTTGAAAACCATGCACTACATCCCCACACAACTGCAGGGGACACTCATAAATCAGCAGAATGACACTAATGCTTGCCATAGGCTAGCATGACAGACCTCAGGACTATTAAGTGGTCAAGTCAAAAGAAGGTAGAATGACCTAAAAGCCAGTGCACAGCTTGTCCTATGATGCTGGCAGAGAATAAAATGAACAGTAAAAATGAGTGTGAACCAATAGAGTGGCAGTCAGGTAGAGTGGAGAGAAAAAAATGATGTATTTTATCGCAGAAAGCTGGGTGATCCTCAGTTCCACTCAATTCAGATGCAGTGATTTTACATTCTCCTAAATGAAACTTTTCGATTTCAGCATTTAGATCAATAAAAGCAGGACAAATCAGAACTTTTTCACCTTGTAACCAACAAGATCTCAGTTTGGGTGGGCTCAATTTCTTCCTGAAACCTGGTGCCCTTGAGACCTGACGCAGTGATTCACATCATACAGAGCATATCTGCTTTATTGGGAAGCATTACTGGGTTAAGCAGAGCATGCATGTCAATGTCAGACATCATTACAGCAGGATGGTACCTGCATCTCCTCGATGCGTCTCTGCAAAACATCCAGGCTGTTGCTTTTAAACTGATGAAAACCATAAGATGGAATGGCCTGAACACAGACAAACAAAGAGAGAGAAACAGACAGCAGGGAGAAATGGGAAGACAGAAATTGTCAAGCAGAATAACAAAGGAGAGAAAGAGTCGGATTGAGGCTATGCCTAGGATTTCAGGTCTAGAATTTCCAGAAGGAATGTATTTACAGATCAAAAGGAACATCAACTGATGTTCACTCCTCTGCCCAGTCATTAAGTTCTGTAAGAGGACTGCTGACCTGGTTAGGGCATGAGGCCTGCAGTCCTTAGAATGAGTATTGCTTTTAGACTTGACAGTTAGGATTGAAGGTCAAGAATAGGTAAATCCCCTCTGTTATTCTTACGCTCTACTTGTGTGTTGTGCTAGCAGGCTTGTGAGGCCAAGACATGCAGTATTAATGACAGACTATTACAATTTTCCATCTCATTGAGTCAGGACTCATTCAGGATACCCAGGAACGTGATGCCCAATCCATGGTGTAACACTGCAAATGTGATGTGAGCACCATGTTTATATGTGCTTCAATAACACGGTTTTTCACAGAAACCTGACTTTTAAAATTCAGTGTAAACCCTTATTCCGGTTAGAGAAATTGGGTTATTGGTCTTTGAGAAACCTGGATAACAGAAGTTGATTTTTCTGCAGCATGTAAACCCTTAACCAGGTTACAGTAAAGAATTTTGTAATCTGTACATGTCCATTCTGGGTGTATTTCTTACACACAGTCTTTCAGCAGCCATGGGTAGAAGCGTCCATAAGGTAAATTTCCAAGGGCTAACGTTCAGTTGATCACATTACTCCTTCTCCTTGATGAAACAATCTGCCTCAATATTTCTTAAATGCATAGATTCATACTGATGAGCTGAATGCACAGTGCTAAAGTTAGAATCACCATCTTGAGAGGAGTAGCGCGGCACTTGTTATGTAGTCCGAATACTCTTTAATGTAATGACTAACCTAATGCAATAGTTACAGTATCTCACAAAAGTGAGTACACCCCTCACATTTTTGTAAATATTTTATTATATCTTTTCATGCGACAACACTGAAGATATGACACTTTGATACAATGTAAAGTAGTCAGGGTGCAGCTTGTATAACAGTGTAAATTTGCTGCCCCCTCAAAATAACTCAACACGCAGCCATTAATGTCTAAACCGGCAACAAAAGTGAGTACACCCCTAAGTGAAAAATGTCCAAATTGTGCCCAAAGTGTCAACATTTTGTGTGGCCACCATTATTTTCCAGCACTGCCTTAACTCTCTTGGGCATGGAGTTCACTAGAGCTTCACAGGTTGTCACTGGAATCCTTTTTCACTCCTCCATGACAACATCACGGAGCTGGTGGATGTCAGAGACCTTGCGCTCCTCCACCTTCTGTTTGAGGATGCTCCACAGATGCTCAATAGGGTTTAGGTCTGGAGACATGCTTGGCCAGTCCAGCACCTTTACCCTCAGTTTCTTTAGCAAGGCAGTGGTCGTCTTGGAGGTGTGTTTGGGGTCGTTATCATGTTGGAATACTGCCCTTTGGCCCAGTATCCGAAGGGAGGGGATCATGCTCTGTTTCAGTATGTCACAGTACATGTTAGCATTCATGGTTCCCTCAATGGACTGTAGCTCCCCAGTGCTGGCAGCATTCATGCAGCCCCAAACCATGACACTCGCACCACCGTGCTTGACTGTAGGCAAGACACACTTGTCTTTGTACTCCTCACCTGGTTGCCGCCACACATGCTTGACACCATCTGAACCAAATAAGTTTATGTTGGTCTCATCAGACCACAGGACATGGTTCCAGTAATCCATGTCCTTAGTCTGCTTGTCTTCAGCAAATTGTTTGCGGGTTTCTTGTGCATCATCTTTAGAAGAGGCTTCCTTCTGGGACGAAGGCCATGCAGACCAATTTGATGCAGTGTGCGGTGTCTGGTCTGAGCACTGATAGCTGACCCCCCTCCCCTTCAACTTCTGCAGCAATGCTGGCAGCACTGGTATTTTCAAAAGACAACCACTGGATATGACGTTGAGCACGTGCACTCAACTTCTTTGGTCGACCATGGTGAGGCCTGTTCTGAGTGGAACCTGTCCTGTTAAACCGCTGTATGGTCTTGGCCACCGTGCTGCTGCTCAGTTTCAGGGTGTTGGCAATCTTCTTATAACCTAGGCCCTCTTTATGTAGAGCAACAATTCTTTTTTTCAGATCCTCAGAGACTTCTTTGCCATGAGGTGCCATGTTGAACTTCCAGTGACCAGTATGAGAGAGCGTGAGAGCGATAACACCAAATTTAACACACCTGCTCCTCATTCACACCTGAGACCTTGTAACACTAACGAGTCACATGACACCGGGGAGGGAAAATGGCTAACTGGGCACAATTTGGACATTTTTTACTTAGGGGTGTACTCACTTTTATGGCCAACGGTTTAGACATTAATGGCTGTGTGTTGAGTTATTTTGAGGGGACAGCACATTTACACTGTCATACAAGCTATACATGGACTACTTGACATTGTATCCAAGTGTCATATCTTCTGTGTTGTCCCATGAAAAGATATAATAAAATATTTACAAAAATGTGAGGGGTGTACTCTCTTTTATAAGATACTGTAGCTTATTAAAGTAAATATACTTGCATTATTATTATTCCAGCAGAATGATGTGTAATGCAAAAAGCACACATAGCGGGTCCATCGCAGGGCTCAATAACACAGCCAAGCAGAGAAGAGCTTGCTGCAAGTTATCTGGTAATGGAAACCTATAAATAAGGTGCAAATTTGAATAAACATATTTATAAAACACAAGAAAATGATCACAGGCGTCACTCATATTTTCAGATTCATGGTAGCCAATAATGATGTTTAACTGTTTTTGCACAGATTAATGACATCAGAGCGTTTTGACAAATGAGAACTCCAGAAAATTACTTGCGCACATAAATGTGGATTTTTAAGAAACCAAGTTTCTGCTTTAACCGGGTTATTCACCTTAATCCGGTTAAGTGTGTGCACGTGAATGCACTCAATGTGTACATTTGGTTTACTGCTATGGCAATTGGCAGTACTGCTACTGTGGCTAGTGGTAGAGCACACTGTAATGCTCATGAGAGCTAAGAGGCTAAGATGCTTTAATATACTGTATGTCAGGAGTGGACAGATTCAGTCCTGGAGGGCCGCAGTGGCTGCAGGTTTTTGTTCCAGCCCAATTGCTTAATAAGAAGCACTTATTGCTCAAGTAACACTTCTGCTTCACTTTAGCTGTCTCACTCGTTAAGATTTTGAACCCTTATTGCTTATTTTAGTCTTAAACAGCTGTAGTCTTGGTTTTTAATTGCTCTTTATTAGCAATAAGACGCAAATGACAAAAGAAACCAGCATTCCTCCATTTAGCTTGCTTCAATTTACACCTGTGTGTATTTATCATGCACTATTGGGTTTAATTAAATACTTGGAAGGAAAGTGAAGAGAAAAACGTGAAGCACTGAGAAGAACTCGTCTGTTTTACATTTCAAATCATTTGGATGATATCCTTAGAAAGGAAAAAAAATCTAGGATATGAGAATGACTTGACATGGCAGAGTTAAAAGCACTAGCTAGCCATGAAATTAAACAATTGACAAGGATTGTTTTTTAATTAAGCAACTGGGTTGGAACAAACACCTGCAACCACTGCGGCCCTCCAGGACTGACTTTGCCCACCTGTGCTGTATGTGGTCGGCCAGGAATGCAGAAGCCAAGATGTTTTCTGTTGTCCGAAAATGTTCTGTTTTCTCTCTATCCAGTTGTATCTGTTCTTGATGGCTGGGAATTCTTGAATCTAGCAGAAAGTGCATTAGTTTTAACTTTGTTTGGTCTCCATCTTAGTAGAGAAAGGAGTCATCAAGGTCCTTCTTTTACATCATATTGTAGATTTGCTTGGTTACCTCTGAATTTGGTATGTGTCAATGAAACATTTCTTCAGTATGAACCTCTACTTGTCACTACAGTACAGTAAAGCTTTAGTGTGATATCTTACAATCTTACAACAGTCTAACTTGTTTCCTTCTGATGCTAATGCTTTATGTTGTATTCTTTCTTTACTTCTTACGCTCCCTGAGATAGTGATAATTACGAAGGACTTTAATATTTCTTTACTTGGGTCAAAAATCACAAGTGCATGTAAACAAATGTTGAAGCCTTTGTAAAATGGTAGGTCTAGCAGTTTCAGTCGCATTGAGAGAAAAAAGTGACAACCTTCTGATTTATAGGCGGATGTCTGAGCTCTAGCTACATTAAAGAAAGTGAACCCTGAAGTAGAGGGGCCTCTCCTTACCTGTGATGGTAGATGGCCTCCAAGTTTTTTCCATGACAGAGCAGGACTTGGTGTTCCTCCGGCTCGACAGTAGAGCCTCACAGTCTCACCCTCATTGGCTGACATTCTCTGGGGGCTTACTTGGATGTGAGGAAGGCTGGCACCTGCAGGAAAAAAACATAACCCCCCTACTTGTAATTATGCACAACAAGTGGGTACACAACACCATCGAATGATTGCTTTTATGAAACTTGATTACTAATGTAGACGCTGGTTTGTAGAGTGCGACATATCCTCCAGAGAAAGAGATTTATATAAGTGAAATGCTACACTCATGTACTAGTGACTACATTACAGATTTAGGGAAACATGTTAGTATGTGACAAAAACATACATTAATAAGAAAAATAACAAAATCTAAAAGCACACCAAAGTAAAGAAAATTTAACAACATATACTTAATACATAATAAAAAACAGAACAATGACTAAAGTATTTTATATGACAAGCAATGAGTGTGTAATAATAGTTAGGCAATCTTATTTGTAAATGTCTTTAATTTTAAATTAATTTTTTCCTCCATCAAACCCAACTCAATACCCAAAAATTATAAAGCAAAACCAGGATTTTAGAAATCTTTGTAAATTTATTAAAATAAAAAACTGAAATATCACATTGACACAAGTATTGGGTGACATTTGAAATGTATCTCAAGTGCATCCCATTGTATTGATCATCATTGAGATGTTTCTGTGCTTTGTTTGGAGTTCACCTGTGCTCAATTCAGTTGATTGGACATGATTAGAAAAGACACTGAGTCACTGCTTTTTTGCAGATGATGTTGTCCTGTTTGCTTCATCAGGCCGTGATCTTCAGCTCTCTCTGGATCGGTTCGCAGCTGAGTGTGAAGCGGCTGGGATGAGAATGAGCACCTCCAAATCTGAGAGCATGGTCGTCAGCCGGAAAAGGGTGGAGTGCCCTCTCAGGGTTGGGGGAGAGATCCTGCCCCAAGTGGAGGAGTTCAAGTATCTCGGGGTCTTGTTCACGAGTGAGGGAAGAATGGAGCGTGAGATCGACAGGCGGATCGGTGCGGCATCCGCAGTGATATGGGAGCTTTGCATCGGTCTGTCGTGGTGAAAAAGGAGCTGAGCCGTAAGGCAAAGCTCTCAATTTACCAGTCGATCTACGCTCCTACCCTCACCTATGGTCATGAGATATGGGTAGTGACCGAAAGAACGAGATCGTGAATACAAGCGGCTGAAATGAGTTTCCTCCGCAGGGTGTCTGGGCTTTCCCTTAAAGATAAGGTGAGAAGCTCAGTCATTCGGGAGGGGCTCAGAGTAGAGCCGCTGCTCCTCCACATCGAGAGGAGTCAGATGAGGTGGCTCGGGCATCTGATCAGGCTGCCTCCTGGACGCCTCCCTGGTGAGGTGTTCCGGGCACGTCCAACCGGAAGGAGGCCCTGGGGAAGACCCAGGACACGCTGGAGGGACTATGTCTCCCGGCTGGCCTGGGAACGCCTTGGGATTCTCCCGTAAGAGCTGGAAGAAGTGGCTGGGGAGAGGGAAGTCTGGGCCTCTCTGCTTAAGCTGCTGCCCCCGCAACCCGACCTCGGATAAGCGGAAGAGGATAGATGGATGGATGTAATAGAAAAGACACACAGTGGTCTATAGAAGGTCCCACAGCAGAAAATCTCTATCAGAGCAAAGACCAAGCAATGGCATTGAAAGGATTGCCTGTAGCGCTTACTGATAGGGTTGTGTTGAGGTCCAGATCTGGGGAAGGCTACAAAAAATTCCTGAAGCATTGAAGGTTCCCAAGAGCACAGCTGCCTCTATAATTTGTAAATAGAAGAAGTCTGGAACAACTACAGCTCTTTTTAAAGAACGCTGTATGGCTGAACTGAACAATTTGGAAAGGAGGGACATGGTAAGAGAGGTAACCAAGAAACCCATGGTCACACTGACTGAGCTCTAGAGAACCTGTGTGGAGATGGGAAAACGTTTAAAAAGAACACTGAAACAATCCATGGATCTGAGCCTTCTGACTGATTGGCCAGACAGTAGCCTGTCCTTGGTAAAGTACACATGGAAGAATGCTCGGAGTTTGCAAAAAGGGCACTCAAAGAACTCTTAGACTGTGAGAAACAAGAATCTCTGGTCTGATGAAACCAAGATTAGGGTCACATCTGCAGGAAACCAGACACAGCTCAACACATGAGCAATACCATTCTAACAATGAAGCATGGTGGTGGTAGCATTAGGCTGTGTGGTTGTTTTTCAGTGGCAGGGACTGGGAGACTAGATAGAGTTGAGATAAAGCTGAACAGAGCAGAGTACAAAGATATCCTTAATGAAAACCTACACCAGATCACTTTGGACCATCAACTGGGTCAAAGGTTCACTTTCTAATAGGATAATGACCCAAAGCAGAAAACAGAACACAGGAGTTGCTTAGGGTCAACTCTGTGAATGCCATTGAGTTGCCCAGCCACAGCCTGAACTCAATCAAATATCTCAGGAGAGACCTGGAAATAGCTGTCCACCAACAGTCATCATCCAACCTGACAGAGCTAAAGAGGATCTCCAGAGACAAATGGCAGAAAATCTGTAAATCCAGGTTTGTAAAGCTTGTCATATCACACTCACGAACACTCCACCCTGCCAAAGGGGCTTCAATGGAATATAGAGTAAAGGGTCAGAATACTTGTGTCAATGTGATATTTCAGTTATTTTATTTTTAATTCTTCCTGAATCCACTATAAATTAGTTTAGTGGAGGTAAATAAATGTTGTCTTGCAAATCAGCATGGCGAGGATATTAAGCAGTGACTAGGAGTGGAAATGTTTTATATTTTGTGTTTATTAACATAAGACTATCCGGTGAGCTTTTTTTTAGTCTTTTTTGTTGTGATTTGTTGGGCTAGTTTTGCGCTCAAAACAAACATCAACAGATAGCCTTTATAGCAAACGGCAGCATGACTTTATCGGCTTTCAACTTGGCAGAATTTCGCTTCAAGAGCAACACTTTTATTTCCTTATTATTCAACCTAATTGACATTTGACTGCTCAGAAAATTATTATCTTGATACAGGTTGCTCTTGGCTCAAGAGAAAACAGCACATTGTTTGGAAAAAAAATCAGCACTTAACGTGAAAGGAAATTCTGATAAGTTTAAACATTTGGATGGTTGATTAGAATGGATTATGCATAGCAATGCAGTTCTATGCTCTAAAAAAGCACAAGCACTGCCAAGCTAGTGAAGGGAGCCAACATAGAGCTTTAATGAGAAGCCTTGAAGGTTTACTGCTTTACAAACACAACACTGACTTCTTTTGATGCATTCTTCCCAGAAACAGACGTAAGTAAACACTTAGCACGTTTTTATAGGGGTTTACATCCAAATATGATATTAGTCTTTCTCTATGTTTGTGTTTTTTGCTACAATAACTACACTAACAGAGCGAATCATCAGGAACACCAGTACATCTGCTTATCCATTTAATTTTTAATCAGCCAATCATGTGGCAGGAGCACAATACATAATACAGGTCAGCAGTTTTGGCTATTGTTCACATCAGAACCAGAACTTTAGAAAAAATGTGATCTCAGTGGTTTTGACCGAGGATTACAGTAATTGTTGATGTCAGACGGGATGGTTTGAGTATTTCCGTAACTGCTGATCTCTTGGGATGTTCACACAAAACAGTCTCTAAAGTTTTCTAAGAATGGTATGAAAAAGATAAAAAAAAAACATCTGCTAAGCAGCAGTTTTACAGACAGAAACACCTTGCTGATGATGGAGGTCAGAGGACAATGGCAAAGTCATTGACAGAAGGGCAATGGTAACTCAGATAACCAATCTGCACAACTGTGACAAGCAGAAAAGCATCTAAGAATGCACAATACATTGAACCTTGAAGCAGCAGACCACGTTGGGTTCCACTCCTGCCTGTTAATATCAGAAATCTGAGGCTGCAGTGGGCACAGGATCATCAACACTGGACAGCTGAAAACTGGAAAAATGTTGCTTGGTCTGAAGAATCTCGATTACTGCTCAGGCACACAGATGGTAGGTCAGAAGTTGGTGCCAAAGGCATGAATCAATGCACTCAACCTGTCTTGTGTCAACTGTCCAGGCAGGTAGTGGCATTGTAATGATGTGCGGAATGTTTTTTTGGTACACAAAGGGCCTTTTAACACCAATCAATCAATCATCATTTGAATACCATAGCCTATTTGAGTATTGTAGCTGACAATGTGCATCCCACCATGGCTACAATTAATCAATTTCCTAATGGCTACTTCCAGCATGATAATGCACCACATAGCAAAGCAAAACTCATCTCAAACTGGTCTAATGAACATGACAATGAGTTTAGGGTTCCTTAGCGGCCATTCGGACCACAGGATCTGAATCTAAAAGAACACATTTGGGATGTGGTAGAACAGGAGAAGAATGGGCAGCTGACAAATCTGCAGAAATGACATGATGTAATCATGTCAACGTGGACCAGAATCTCAAAGGAATGTTTCCAACATCTTGTGGAATCCACACCATGAAGAACTGATGCTGTTTTGGAAGCAAAAGCAGGCCCTACCAAGTTTTAGTGTCGTGGTCCTAAAAATTTTCTCATTAAGTGTACATCATTATTTCAACATAATTTTGTTTGGTCACAGTAGATACGAAAACTTGCATCTTCACTTTTTATTGTTAACCTGTAGAAAAACAGACTTCCAGCTCTATAACCTGTATTAAATGTTCTTAATAAAACTGATGTGACAATGTCAGGGGAGTGCATGGAACCCGGCATGAATGAGGGTATGTAATGGAGCGACTCTCTTTCAGAAGATCAGTTTTTAGTTGATTTTACAGCTTCACTGACTTGGCTGTGGAGGGTGAAGTGACCTAGGATCTGTAGAAGTGATATTCAACTCAATGCCCTCTTCACTTCATACCTGGACACAGACATATTCGAGAGGTACACCTCCAAGAGTTCACACAGGATAAGACAAAGTAGAGCTTTAACAACTACTAAGGTGAGATGAATTGTATATTCATTGCATCCACCTTAGATTACCTGGTTAAATCCAATCTTAGAAAGCTAATGTTTGATGTTAAATTCATATGTTTGCTTAAGTTCAATAACAGAATATCAGTTTCTTATAGCTACCTAGATAGATAGATAGATAGATAGATACTTTATTAATCCCAAGGGGAAATTCACATAATCCAGCAGCAGTATACTGATACAAAGAAACAATATTAAAATAAGTAGTAATAAAAATGAAGAAAAATAAAAATAAAATTAATGTTAGCATTTACTCCCCAGGGTGGAATTGAAGAGTCGCATAGTGTGGGGGAGGAACGATCTCCTCTGTCTCTCAGTGGAGCAGGATGGTGACAAAAGTCTGTCACTGAAACTACTCCTCTGTCTGGAGATGATCCTGTTCAGTGCAATGGATTATTCATGATTGACAGGAGTTTGCTTAGTGTTCGTCGCTCTGCCACAGATGTTAAACTGTCCAACTTTAATCCTACAATAGATACCTAGAGTATGGTATAGTCTTTTACCCCCGTAAATTAACATGAGATAGAACATTCATAGCTACGTACTGTATATCTGTAGAACAGAGTGTTAATTAAGCCAGTTAGGCTTATTGGACTATGGATTGTTAGATATGTTTCAAATAGGAGATGGCATACAGTTTTGTGACTGTGGTTAGCGTGCCTCAAGTGTGACTGAATGACCGAACTTAGAGAAATTAAACAAGATACATCTCTCTATTATAAAAGGAAATCCTGGGACGAGATTTTCTCAGAGATAATTTCAACTCCTGTGAGACAAGACTTTTCTAAAAAGATTTTGACACGTCCCGCCCTCCTCTCAAACATTTACAACCATGCCCACGGTCCAATGACTTCTCGTTTGTGTGAATGCTATTGTCAGACCCAGTTCCTGTGCTCTCAGCTCCAAGCGGGGTCGGAAATAAAAGCCAAAGAGTAGAAGACAAAGTAGAATGTCATAAAGAGGTTCAAAAAACGTTGGTGCGATACACATGCAGAGCAGGTTAGAGATTATGAAAGTACTAAAATGTGAAAGTCTCAAAAAACTGATAGTAAAGATTGCATTAGTGCTAACAAACGAAAATTATTACTCTGTGAAATAACGCAACAACGAAAAGAGATCGAATATGTGGACATAGGTGATATGACAGAAGTATGTAGATATTGTTTGGCTTTAAACTGTAATTCGGAGACTTGTAGATCATCTAATTTGTGTTGCCATCATTGAACACTAGTGCTTCTTCCCAATGAAGAGGCCTATCCGAGAGAATTAAAAGATTTGTTGTTTGGTGAAAGTGAAATCCACAAACGCAAGAGGCTGAGACGTGAAGTGGCTGGCGCGTAGCACAGACCGGGGGTTGGCGATTGAAGTGAGCATCGGGCGAAGCCCTCTAGTAAGCCTTAAATAGAACTTTTCTTTTTTTTTATATCAATTTTTTCTCTATTTTTGTGTGAACTGTTTTGCTTTGAAATTTTACTAACACTTTTAAGCAAAGATATTTTGTCAGTGGAAGTATTTGATTACGCATCACACTGGTGCATGAATCATTCTCTGAAGCAAACTAAAACCTGCAGAACTTTGGTAATTTGGGATAAATGCAGCTACACCATGTTTAAAGCTATGGCTATGGCTCGTCACTGAAACAAGCAAGATCAGAAAATGACTGAATTATTTATACAAAGGATTTAAGATTGTGGTCACCATAAAATCTTTCATCATTTTCTGCTTTAATGGCATTTGACAGATATGAGTAAAGAAAGCCAATTAAAAATGCTAAATATGTTACTTTCATTAAAGCAGAATTGGAGCTACTGCTCATTTTAGGTCATTTTCAATCACTTGCATCGCACCACCAGAGCGGTGAAGTAGTCCCACACCATCCCACTCCTCCACGTCACAGACTTACTGTGCACATAAAGTACAGCCCGAGCCACGTGTTCTCCATGAGCGTTTAGGGCTTTGCACAGATACTCTGCCTCATCTGCACGTTCCACTGCTGGGATCACCAGACTTCCTCCTTGGATTATTGCATGGGGGGAAATTCGGTTTCCTTGACCTCCTGGTGAAAAGAAAAAAAAAATGATAAAAAATTAACAGTTGATGTACATGAATTGCACATCATGGTAGAAAAAGGCAGCTGAAATTTGTGGCCAAGTCTTCTGGGCAAGCTAATGGTACTATGTTGGAGCAATAAAGCAGACAATTATTTTCTTTCATGTTCTTTTTTGTACCAACGAATACTTAGGGATTTACAACACTCTTCTTAGAAAACGGTCCAGTTTTCGCTTCTATATTACACAGGACAAATAAACCTGAACTAGAACTACGTTACATGGCAAGAACATAGCCAAGTGCTACTTGATCTACTGACAGTATTGTGTGGTTAACCAGAAGGAGTGGGACCCAGTCATTAAAAGTTGATTTTGTGGATTAGATTATCAGAAAATATCACGCCATGAGAGATAAAAACCTAGACCTTATTTGGGGATCTTTCATTGCTGGATTTCTCTTTCTATGCAGAAGAAGCCCGATTCTTCTCTTAACTATTAAACTGGATTCCTTAATCTCTCAGATGATTCCCAATGCAGTATAATCAGCCAATCCCAGTGACAGATAAGTACTTGATAAAAGCAAACAATTGAAAGTAAAAGTCGGATTCACTCCAAGATGTATAGTTTAGGAAGGGCACAGCATCCAGCCCAGCCAGTCAGAAGAATTCTGACTATTTTAGTACCCAGAGTTCAGTAAGCAACAATTGAATTATTTTGTAAAAAACATGGAGATTACAGTACGACCCAGCCTTTCTGAGATTTTGGGTACTTTTGTGCCAACGGGTCAGAAATCTGGACTCAATCACAAAAATATTCTAATCCTCATTCCATTTCCGGTTTCCAGTTCAATGAACTTTTTCAAAATCCTAGTTTTACCCACAAGTGTTGTGTTTTTTACACTTAAACCAACAGTGAGTAAGACAGACGCCAATGCAACCATGTGCTTTCTTTACTACAGAATATATAATGGAGGAGTCCCCCCATGAGTATTAATTGTGAGGCAAATATGGCTGAGGTAGCTCTATCTTTGAAAAGTACTCAACACCAGAAAGTGAGGTGAAGATGTACTCTTTTCATGGTAGTGGATATTGGTAGGGCATGCAGCGCTGGATTTGTCGTGACTTTAAAGCCACCACAGGTGCATACATCCCCATTTTTCTTGATTACTGGAACTATGGGTGTTGCCCATTCAGACCACTTGACTTCAGAGACAACACTTTGAGCTATTAAACACTGGAGCTTTGCGTCAACCTTTGGAGCAGATAGCAAATGGCACAGAGCGAGCCTTTTGGAACTTTGCTTGCACATTTTCATCCACTGCTCACTGTGTGTGCTCTGATATGTTTAAGAGTGGCAATTCCATCTTGGAACACTTTTGTGCCAATAGTGAATTATTTATAGGGCATCTGCTCTGCCTTGACGTGACCTGCATCACTTTTATGGACTGCCAGTTAAGTTGGATACTTTTCAGCCATTCCCATCCAAATAAAAGAACACATTCTTTTGGTAGCACATATAAATTCATAAGATGTTTCAGGTTTTCATACACAACGTTTTCCTTAAGTTTACCAACAGGAACAATCTTTCCACCTGTATATGTTTTAGTATTATCAAACTGCCTTTTCAGTTTCACAACAAGCCTTCTGAAGGGGAGCCACTTCATTTTACCCATCTCCGATCCACTTGTTTCTTCTCGTACTTACCAAGCCACTCAATAGAGGGCTGTGGGTTGCCCGTGACACTGCAGTGGAATTCTGCCCGCTGGCCCTGTTGGATGGTCAGTACTGGTGGATCAACGGTTGCCACAGGTTGGACCCCTACGACAGCTGTGACAAGACATAAATGAGGTCATAACATGGCAAAAGACAGGTGAAAATGTTAGCAGTAGTAATAAATGACATATTACGCCAGTCCTACTGGGGGTCATCTCTGCCTTGAAGATACTGATTTTGGGAAATAATTCAAAGCAACGGAGCTTTGATAAAAAACATTAACGCTGTTACTGCTTTATGTAATAACAAGGTAACTCAAACGCCTGTAAGAAATGACAAAACTATCTCACAAAGACTTAATTAAGTTCAGATTTAAAAGAAAAACTTTATTCTGTAACTCCATGAGAAGTAATCTCAAAAAATAATAACGAAATTCATTTGCTGCTGCTTCATGTATGTGGTGAACTACAAGGGCAGGCAAGTGGCATGGTGGTGTAGCCGCTGATTTTCCAAGAAGTGTGTGAAAGTCTCAGTGGGATCGCTTTACTGCTTAGTGTTGGCCGCATTCTGAAATCTTACTATAGTCCTAGGAAATCTTCTATACAATAAAACACTGCTGCGGTGGGCTGGCACCCTGCCCGGGGTTTGTTTCCTGCCTTGCACCCTGTGTTGGCTGGGATTGGCTCCAGCAGACCCCCATAACCCTGTAGTTAGGATATAGCGGGTTGGATAATGGATGGATGTATGGAATAAAACACTGAGGTCTGTGTGTGTCCAGTCAGTGTCAGCAATCTGATTTATTCAGTTTGGCTTTGGAAACAAGATGGAAAGAGAAAGTGTGAGACACACAAGGAGGAGTAAAAGCATAGAAGGTATGCTGAGAGTGACGCCTTCAAGGACAAGAAGTGAGCAATGCACAAAGAAAAGACTGAGTATTAGATGTAGGCTTTACAGGAATGCATTGGACATTTGGAGCGCCGTTCAAGAGAGGTCCAGACACACATGGGTACAGAGGAAAGACACTGAAGGTACACATAGAATAAGCGACAGCAAATATTTTAAAATGATTCTATTATTCTTCGGTAGGTAGTGTGGCTAGTATACAATACATCAGTTAAGGACAATACGATCAGTTAGGATATGCATGTCTCAAGTCGATGAATCATGTAATACACAGACACCCATTCTATAGATAAAAGCCACAGCATCTTGTACTTCTGACCAGCATAAAGTGGAAAACATGAACCCTTAGATCAGGGGTTCTTAACCTAAGGTCCGCGGACCCCTAGGGGCGGTCCATGGATGGATTTCAGGGGGTCAATGATGGTCAGATAAAAATTAACATTTATATTCACTATATAGCCTGGTACTGTTGATTTGGACTAGATGTAGTAGTAGTAGTAGTAGTAGTAATGGCAATAGAAAACGTAGTAGTAGTAGATCTGTTTAAATTTCACAAAATCACAAGAGGATTGCATTTCATAATTATAATGAGGGGCCATTACTTTTTGCATAAAAAAGGAGTGTTTTTTTAAATTGTTTACTTAAATGTTTAATAATACCTTGTGTATGTAATATATGTATGAGATTATCAAATCTCGATAAATACGAGGGATATCCAGAAAAAAAGGTTACAAGTGCTCTGGAGGGTGCAGGGAATTTTTTTTTTCGAAGGTTGGCATACCTGCGTGTAGGGGGGGTCCTAACGGTCAAAATAAGCCCGGGACCGCGTCAGTCAGTTGTGAAATATCATCACAACAAGCGAGTTCGTCAACCTCTGCTGAGGCTGTTTGCTCCACCTATCGTCAATGCGAGATTCGTTCGGTCATCAAGTTCCTCACTTTGCATTGCGAATCCACGGCCGAGATCCATCGTCAGCTTGTGGAAACTTATGGACCTGAGGTAATGTCACGTCATTATGTTTACAAGTGGGTTAGGTCATTCAAAAAAGGTCGCACTGACACTCATGACGAAGAAAGGAGTGGGAGGCCGTCTCTCATTTCAGAAGAGCTTCTGCAGCAAGTTGATGAAAAAATTCGCAGTGATCATCGTGTGATGATTGACACCCTTCATGAAATGTTCCCACACATCTCACGCAGTCTCATTGGTGAAATTGTCTCAGAAAAACCTGATTACAGGAAGCTGAGTGCAAGATGGGTGCCAAAAATGTTGACTCCAGAACATCACCAAAATTGTGTTTTGGCTGCACTTGAATTTCTTCAGCGTTATGAAATCGAGGGTGAGGCGTTCCTTGACTCTATTGTGACTGGAGATGAAACTTGGGTATGTCACTATACTCCTGAGTCCAAAAGGCAGTCCCAACAATGGCGCCATACCCATTCCCCATCAGCCAAAAAATTCAAAGTTCAGTTTTCAGAGCGGAAGATTATGGCATCTGTCTTTTGGGACAGAAAAGGGGTTTTGTTGGTGGATTTCATGGCCAAAGGGACCACCATTAATGCTGAAACATATTGTGAGACCCTAAAAATTGAAAAAAAGATTAAAGACAAAAGGAGGGGAATGCTGACTCGTGGTGTGTCCCTCCTTCACGACAACGCCAGACCCCATACCGCTCATGTGACTCAGGACCTGCTTGTGTCCTTTGGATGGGATATTGTTACCCACCCACCCTATTCCCCGGACCTTGCACCCTCAGATTTTCACCTTTTCACCAAACTGAAAGAATTCTTGGGTGGGAAACGTTTTTCCAACGATGAGGAGGTGAAGGAGACAGTGGAGAAGTGGCTTTCAGAGGTGGAGCAGAGCGTATTCGACGAGGGCATAAAAAAGCTGGTGCCCAGGCTGAAGAAGTGCATCGAAGTTGACGGCGATTATGTTGAGAAATAAACACATATTTTGGAACATACCCTGTAAATTTGGTTGAAATATATTAATTTTTCGATTTTTAACAGCTGTTGTAACCTTTTTTTCTGGATATCCCTCGTAAAGTACATTGTATTTATTGCATGCAAAGCTGTGTTTACGTGAATATTTCTGGGGAAGGGTGTCCATAGCTTTCATCAAATTCTTAAAGGGGTCCGTGACTCAAAAAAGGGTAAGAATTACTGACTTAGATGCTGTGTAAAAGGCCATCATAACTCTGTTCTAATAATTTCCTCCTGATGAGCACCAATTCCTAACTTCAATCATTGCACTGACTGCTAGCAGCTGAAGTCCCCCCTGTGACTTGGCCACAGATTCATCACATTAATGAACGTGTCCTCCTATAGACAAGAATGTCCTAAAACAAAATAAAAAACTTTGCCACTTTGTTGCATTAACCTGATTACTGATAATATCCGATTTATTCTGATCCCAATTGTTTAACCTTTACATTTTCTGCAAATGTCCTCTTCTCAAATGGATTTTGGAACTTCCTGGCATTAGAAATTAAAACATTGGAAATATTTAGGCAGGAACAGGCCATTCGGCCCAACACCGTTCACCAATCCTATCCACTTAAATCCTCCAAAATAACATCATAACAAATTTTGAAGGTCCCTAAAGTCCTACTGTCTCCCACACTACTTGGCCACTTATTATAAGTATCTATGGTTCTCTGTTTGAAGAAAAACTTCATGACCTTTCTGCAAAATTTACTCGTAATTGTCCAACTGTGTCCCGTGGTCTTGTTGAATTCATTTTAAAGTAACAGTCTCGATCAACTGGACTAATTCCCTTCATAATTTTAAACTCTTAAATCGTGCCACCTCTTAATCTTCTTTTGCTTAAACTGTAAAGGCTCAGCTCTTTTAATCCAGCTTCATAACATATTCCCTGCTGTCCTGGAGTCAGGCTAGTCACTCTTCTCTGGAGCTTTTCCAGTGCTGCTATGTCCTTTATGCAGGTTGGAGACCAAAAACTGTACCCAGTACTCCATAAGAGGCATCACCAGTGCATTATAAAGTTTGAGCAGAACCTCTTTGGACCTGTACTCTACACATCAGGGAGCTATATAACTTGACATTTTGTTAGTCTTCTTAATAGCTTCTGAACACTGTCAGGCAGTTGTATAAATCCATCTCATAAGCAGTACATTCAAGTTTAATTCAGACCACTCATTATTTATTCAAATCTAAAAATTTTACTTCCTACATTCAGTGCTTTACATTTACTGACATTAAATTTCATCTGCTACAACTCTGGCCAAGCCAGTATGCTATCCAAGTCCCTCTGTAATGATTCATTAGATTCCAGGTTATCTGCCAATCCATCTATCTTGGTATCATCTGCAAACTTAACCAGCTTGTTACTTATATTCCCACCCAAATCATTTATATATTGTAAAAAGTAGAAGCAGTCCTAGCACTGAAACCTTGGGGACACCACACTTTAAATCAGCCAATTCTGATAGGGTTCCTCACTCCAGAACCCCCTTCACCCATCTACACACCACACCATGAACTCCCACTTCTTTTAATTTGACGCCCAACTTCTCATGGGGCACCTTATCAAGTGCTTTCTGAAACTCAGGATAAATAAAACCATACGCACCACTTTGAATATATCCTTTCTTTGCTTCCTCATAAAATTCCAGCATGATAGTAATAATACATTACCAAATAGTAAAAGTAAAAGTGTGGAAGATTCAAGAAATTTTGTGAACACATAAAATGCTAACTTTTTGTGCATTTTTTCATTTTGATGAATGCTTTGACTGTTCAATAAAAAACAAATAATGCTTGAAGGCTTTCAAAGAAGAGTTAGTTTTAAGAGACTGAGACTTCTGAACTTCAAAGCAGAAAGTACCCCCTTTATAATAGGACGGCATTATTTCAATCACCCTCTTACCTCATCCTGTAGTCCAAAAGACAGCTTGATACTCACCAGAACCAGGAGTGTCAACTAGAATGTGCCAATAATACCACTAGAGGAGGAAAGGTGCCAACATTTTCTTCTTATATAGTGGGAAGGGCTAATGAATCATCATGTTGTCATGAGATTAATGTAAAAATAAATGGGAAAAAAAACGAGCATTTTCTAGTGATGGTTCTCCAGTATAAACACCAGTGTTAAGGATCACCAAACTTAGCACAGTTATCTTTAAAACTTGAAACTGTAAAGTGAAAGGCAAGTAAAAAATTGACATTTTAAATTTGGTTTGTGATTTTGTAATGGAATAGATTTATTGTGTGAAGAATGAATGAGACATGGCCACCGCCATTCAGAGTGGAGGGCCGGGAATGAGTTATTTGCCATTATAGTTTCCCACCAACATTGTAACTTGAGTTCTCCTGCTTATAGCCTCAGTGAAGTCTGGATAAACACATGACCTAAAAGGTGAACCTAAAGTTGATCTTCTCAAGCTAAAGCAACTGAAATGGGGTGACATTGCTGCACTGTTAAGTGTTACACACTCCCTTACTTAAGGAGAAGGTCACCATTTTCGAAATGCAATGCTTTAAAAAAGTTCTCAGATATTGCCCAGATTATACATCTCATTCCAATAACTATTAATATTGCCAACTCACATCATCAAGTAAAAAATATAACTCACTTAAAAGCTATTTACCAGTAATTGGTTTTAAAGTTTCACTTCCCGGGTCCTCCCTGCATGGAGTTTGCATGTTCTCCCCGTGTCTGTGTGGGTTTCCTCCGGCTTCCTCCCGCAGTCCAAAGACATGCAGGTTAGGCGCATTGGCGATTCTAAATTATCCTTAGTGTGTGCTTGGTGTGTGGGTGTTTGTGTGTGTGTGTACCCTGCGGTGGGCTGGCGCCCTGCCCGGGATTTGTTCCCTGCCTTGCGCCCTGTGTTGGCTGGGATTGGCTCCAGCAGACCCCCGTGACCCTGTAGTTAGGATATAGCGGGTAGGATAATGGATGAATGGATGATTTTAAAGTCAAAAACCAAAGCTGGGATTGGCTCCAGCAGACCCCCGTAACCCTGTAGTTAGGATATAGCGGGTAGGATAATGGATGAATGGATGATTTTAAAGTCAAAAACCAAAGTATGCTGCATATATAATATGAACGCCTTCACACTAGGGTTGCCAACTTTCCTAAACAAAAATAAGGGATGACCTAAGGCAACAACGGGGTGGGGTGTTGGTGGATTTGTGAGGGTGGGTGCATGGAATGGGGGGTTAAAGGGGAGTGGACAGTTGTCTTGTCTGGGATTTTTTGGCACGGGAAGTACAGCAGTCCTCTCGTTCACTAGCTAAGTGGATATAAGATACGCTCCAAAGCTGGTGGGTGAGTGAGGAGGGCCCCGCTCCTCATTCCGCTGCATGTCTCTCTTGGATTTGCGCAAATAAATCAGTACCGAGAGTGAACTATGATACTTGGTGCAATGAGAGAAGTCGCAAAATCAACCGAAATGTTCAAGCAAACTGGAACAAATAGGATTCAATTATGAAACACAACATATCTGTTTCAAATGCGGAGTGATTCCGTAAAACAAGGACTCCACTTCACACTGGTCCTTGGTATTTGTACAGTCAAGAGCACTGCAAAGAAACCACTGGCCACATAGTGAATCTACAGGAAAAGTAACTCAACAAACAATAAATATCCATCCATCCATTTTCTAACCCGCTGAATCCGAATACAGGGTCACGGGGGTCTGCTGGAGCCAATCCCAGCCAACACAGGGCACAAGGCAGGAACCAATCCTGGGCAGGGTGCCAACCCACCGCAGGACACACACAGACACACCCACACACCAAGCACACACTAGGGCCAATTTAGAATTGCCAATCCACCTAACCTGCATGTCTTTGGATTGTGGGAGGAAACCGGAGCGCCCGGAGGAAACCCACGCAGACACGGGGAGAACATGCAAACTCCACGCAGGGAGGACCTGGGAAGCAAACCCGGTCCCCTAACTGCGAGGCAGCAGCGCTACCACTGCGCCACCGTGCCGCCAACAATAAATATTTGAAGAAAATAAAAATTTCATTTGTACAATGTATTAAAAAAGGATAAAATAATTGAAATGAAATAATAATCTTTACATTTGTATATCGCTTATCTCATTACGCAGGGAGGTCTCAGAATGTGAACCCACAATCTGCTTATTGCGAGGCAGCAGCCCTACCACTGGGGCAGCGTTTCTCAACCTTTAAGTATTTGCGACCCGAGTTTTCATAACAGTTTTAATCGCGCCCACCTAACTTTTTTTGAAAGGAGCCCACTAATACCAATTTGTTCTCTCTTAATTAATGATATATCATAGATGCATATTTTATTATACCTACTTAACTTTTACCGACATTTATCTAACTCTATATTTATTTTTCTAGTATCAGAATGTATTTTAAGTTAATTTGTTTTGGTTTCAATAGATGTATTTGTCATATTTTTGATTTTTTTTTTTTTTTTTCACATCTTCGCAATCCCCTTTTTGTTGCTTTGCTCCCCACTAGGGGGCCCACCTCACAGTTTGAGAACTACTGCGCTAGGGTTTGGATTTCTCTCTGAGCACCATTGGCTCAATAATCAAGACAGTAAGCATTAGGGCCCTGTCACACTATACGTGTTTCTCAGCAGTTTTCCTTCACAGACTACATTAACATAATCTTAGCGAGTTGGGGATAGTCGCAGCATGCTCCTATGACCACCAGTGGTGTAGCTTGACATCCCCAGTAACTCAGTCTGACCAGTCTGTGACTCACCCTGAGCAAATCAAACAGGTCTGATTCTGTCTTAAGTTAGAGGAGTGGGTTCTGTGCATGTCTGAGTTGACATTCAATGAGCGTTCATGTCAGAAGTGCAATCCATGCAATGCAACCACACGGAAACAGGACAAGTGTGTGTTTTGGATGTCTGCAAACAGAACAGAAGCGAGGCTCATTTGTCTGATGGTTTGTGTTAGCAGCTCTTGAAGCTCTGCTGTGGAGAGCAACCAAGTGCATCTTAGGACTTAAGGACACGTCCGGCTCTGACAGATTCAGAGAATTAAACCTGTTTAGTCTCGAGCAGAGGAGACTGCGTGGGGACCTCAGCCAGATCTTCAAAATTCTCAAAGGCATTAATAAAGTTGATTCAGCAACATTCTTTTTAGCTTCAGGGTGAATCACGTACTTAAGGACAGTCGTTGAAATTAAGAGAAATGCATTTAAACCTGAAGCCAGGAAGCACTTCTTTACTTGTGGGACTCTACCGAGACATGGAGTTGACGCAGAAACCCTGGCAACGTTTAAGAAGAATCAGGATGAGATACTGGGACAGATTAGCTAAACAAGCGGGCTTGTTGGATCGAATGGTCTCCTCACGTTTGTCAAATTTATGTTTCTTATGTTTTACATACCAAGGCAAAACGGAAAATGAAAAAGAAAAGTGCTGAGATTGCAACTGAAGTTGCCATACCTGGGAAGCATTTGTACAGTGCATTACTGGCTTTAAGAAAAAGGAGCGAGTCTGGGAGACGAGTTGCCTTTCAGCAAGCACAGGCCCTGTTTAGTGAACAGCAAGACGTTTTTTGAATATCAGATTTCATGCAGTGGATGGTAAGCATGTTCCTTTTTTCTGATGGTCACTAATCATGGCTTTGCTTCCAAACATCTTGTGTGCCAGCTTTGAACTAAATGCATCAGTAGAGCTCAGAGGTGATATTTCCCATTGTGCTGTCTTTGTTTTCTTCTCCATCATTCAAATTTCAGCACTCTTTGAAGTTTCCACAATACTTGTCAGCATCTTAGTGGAGCAGCTGGGTTAAAAAAGGCCACTGCAACCCTTTGGAGGTCTAAAAGCTCAGCTCAGAGGTGTGAGAGGTGATAGATGAGTTTACAACTGACAACATTTCAGACTCTTTAACCGAAGACTAATGGGACATTCAAAAAGTTGACTTTACACAGAAACACACACAAGGCAAGACAAAAAGACTTTGATATGGAAAGGAACAGTTGTGTTGATTCAAAAGAAAGAGGACACCACAAGGCACTTGTTTCAGTAGGTATGTGAACAGCAAGCCAACACCATATCTCTAAATGCCATTTTTCCATCAAGCATTCACTTTTTGTGTTGAGGTGTTTTTTTTTTGAGTTGCATGTCATATGAAACACAATACAAAGAGATTCCAGTTTTGTCTATTCAGCATATCCTAATTTCCATAAACTAATTCTCTTCTTCATTTACTGTATTTATTTTAAACCTAAACACAAAAAGCTGAAAGTTAATGAAGCAAGAGCAATGACCTCTGGGAATCAGAAAACTTCTTTGGTTGTCCGGTTATAAGTTTCAGAATATTCAGAATTCCTCTTTGTGGCTGTGCACTCTTTTACTCAATGAGAATCATTCTGCTAATCTGGTGAGTGTTTATGAACTGGACAGACCATAAGTCATAGATGGGAAAATTAAGATTTTTAAATTCTTTTAATAACTGTTGTTAGTCATTAGCACTATAACATAAGTAACATGATAATTATATTTGAATACTAACCCTCACCTATTCTGTTTCTTTTCTCGGTACCCAAATGTGGCCATTGGTGCCACGGCCCACCTGCCAAGTTGTTTGCCTGCCTATGGTAAAGTCATCCCTGATGGAGGATCACAGGAATCATGGGAAAGAGGGGTCCTTTCATCGGAGCAACATTTCAGCCGTGGCATGGCCAAATGGGGAGGCAGCTTGATGGATGAGGTCTCCAGGACTCTAAAAATATCCAAACCTAATTATGTCATACCATCTACTGTTAAACCGTACTTCTAAAATTTTTATTATGCTGTCTTAAGGAATTGTTCTGTTGTGTATATTGTATTGTATTGACCCCCTACTTTTGACACCCACTGCACGCCCAACCTACCTGGAAAGGGGTCTCTCTTTGAACTGCCTTTCCCGAGGTCTCTTCCATTTTTCCCTACAAGGTTTTTATTGGGAGTTTTTCCTTGTCTTCTCAGAGAGTCAAGGCTGGGGGGCTGTCAAAAGGCAGGGCCTGTTAAAGCCCATTGCGGCACTTCCTGTGTGATTTTGGGCTATACAAAAATAAACTGTATTGTATTGTAACTTGTTGCCATAAAGAGTGTTTCCTTTCTTTGTCTTTTATATAACAGCCTCTTGTCCTTAAATACAATCTAATACATGTGTATTAGAACTCAGAAACAAGAAGCATCCTGAGTAAATTCAACAGGTAAAGAGCAAAATAAGACAAAAATAATGCAAACAAATTAATTGCTTCAATAATGAAGCACATTGCCACAAAGTCTTTCATAAAGCACACATGAAATAAAGCAACAAATAATGTGCAATACACGACACAGGAAAATCTGTATGAATAAAAACGTAAGCTGTTTGGATGTCTGTTTGTTTCTTAGCTAATCAGGTAAAAATGGCTGAAGTGATTTTCACAAAATTTGCAATTGCCTTGCATTTCGTCCAACTTATAATATAGGCTGTTCAGCATGTCATATCTGGAACAGGGGCTATAATAAGAAAGGGACAATTCAAAAACTGTCACCAATGCAGGGACTACAATTCTCATCAGGCAGCAGGAGGGTGTTTGAGCTGAGGATGACAATATTGTCATGAGCAAGTACGTTTTTTACTGGCTAAAGCAGAATCTTATCTATGTCTGCAGGTGTGTACAGTGTTTTCTACTCAATGAATGTGGAGAAAAAGTTTCATCTATCTATCTATCTATCTATCTATCTTTCTATCTATCTATCTATCTATCTGTCTATCTATCTATCTATCTATCTATCTATCTATCTATCATATAGTGCCATATCTATCTATCTATCTATCTATCTATCTATCTATCTATCTATCTATCTATCTATCTATCTATCTATCTATCTGTCTATCTATCTATCTATCTATCGCAAGATTACAGTTTTTGTCTAAGACTATATCTTTTTGACTTATCTGTGTTTAACTATATTAAACATCCAAAAGACAGCTTTTCCTTGTCTATGCCAGATAGTTCAGCTAGACCACCTTAAAAAAAGGAGGTGTCTGTAGGTCTGTCTGTGTGTCTGTCCAGCTGCTACTGAAAATCATTTTGATAGTAATACTGTACAATACTAATGGCGCTTTTCCACTGCATAGTACGGCACAGCACGGTTCAGTACAGCTCACCTTGGTTCGGCTCAGTTCGGCTCGGTTTGCGTTTCGACTGCAGTTTAGTACCGCTTTTTATTCACGTGTCGTTATAGTTGCGCCGCCTCTACTGCCGTGACATCATCGTAAACGTGCCACAAGCGACCTCCTGAAAAACTTTTTCATTCTGCGTCGCCCCATCCAGCTCTCGCTGGATCCGCTCCTCGGCTTCCAACAAAAGGAACGTCTGTACTTCCTCAACAGATCACGAAACAGCCATTTTTGGTTAAAATAAAATGGTGCATCCAAACCTTCGCTGGCTGTGCTAAAAATCTAGCGGGTCTGTTGTGTCTCGTGTCGCAAGTTCAGTGACGCAGTAATGACGATTTTCTCCGGCCAATCAGTGACCAGCAAAGTTTACACGTCACGTTTTGGTAACGGTTCGGCGTGCTTGGCTGAGGTGGTACTAAAAAAAGGACCAGGTACCAGGTACTGTTCTCAGTGGAAAACCCTCCAAAAGTGAGCTGAACTGAACCGTGTCGTGCCGTACTATGCAGTGGAAAAGCAGCATAATGTTATACAGAAAAAGGGAATACTTTGGAAATTGTGCTGCATTATGAAGTCATTTAATGTGACATACTGTGCACCTTGCGATTGTTGGTCGTGTAATCTGACATTACTCAAGTGACAAGATGAGCAAGTGTAGTTGTCATATTTGGCGTTGCCTCCAACAAGATGTTGTGCAATGCATTACTTTGCAAATACTAGTTGTAAAAAGTAATAATAGTGGACATAGACTTGCTATTTGAACAAATTCTGCGTCTATCTTCATATGAGCAGTGGTTTATTCTCTGGACCTCATGACTGTTACTAAGCTCTCTTTGACTGCAAATAGGTTGCTTTTTGTTTTGTCACATTTCTCCAGCTTTTAGTGTTGGCTTGCCATTGAACAAAACCTACAAAACAAAAGCCCCAACGGTTGGTTGTCCACAAAATATGACCACGACCAGATGTGCTAATGTACAGCCTGAACGTGAGCCAAAGTAGAGCCAGGAGACAGCAAGAGGAGAAACCAGAGACCTCTCATTATCCTTTGAGATTTTTGCCATACTTTGTCTGGCTGTGTCTATTTAGATTTCTCCTGCATTTCAGCTTGTGTAACAGGTTAATAGTTTAAGATCTAACCAGCTCCTTAATCAGGGCTGACTTCCTGCCTTTAATTTTTAAAGGTACAACTATTTTTTTTTCCTTATGGTGAGTCAGACAACTTTCAGAAGATGGTAAAGTACACCAGCATAGCTGTTTTTAATGGAAGACAAATTTGATTAGACAAAGATTTCAGTTGAAGGCAGGGAATAACCCGGAGTTATGGAGTTGAAAGGGTGACAATTCTCCTCCATTTATTTGGAACCCAAGTGGCTGCTGCTTTTCACTCCAACCCTCTCCTTAATAGCTCCTGGATTAGTTTGAAATGCTTAACAGAAAGCAGTGCGATACAACTGGAGGACTCGCTAATGGACTTTCCTAGCTTCTATACTACTTTGTGAATGCATACACACGCAAATATCAATCATACTGAGGTGCAAATGACACTGAATCATTTGCCCAGAGTTGTTTTTGTGATATTTGCAGTTTGGATGGTTAATAACACAAGCATAATTTAGAAACATATAAAGGAGCCATATCTTAAAGAACACGTGAATTAATAAAGATTCCTGAATAAATAAACAGAAGATTACCAATTGAGTCTTAGCAATCTCTGTTTAACAAAGACAGAAGATGGATGGAAGGAAAATCATATGCCACTTGGAGAAGCCTTGCTCTTTTTGAATATCTGGAGTCATTTGATTAACTTAAGCCACAATGCTGTCCCCTGACTCCTGTGACAAGGTGTACATTAGCTTTAGAAACGTTGGGCATGCTGATGGAATCATTACAAGCAAGAATCAAAAGAGAAAAGTGCATGCTCTGTCAAGAACAGCTCTCAAAGGTTGGCACCATGCTAACTTACGCTTTTTATGTCCTTCTAACATTTCATAGGCTTGATAAAACATCTGTGGAGTGTCTGCAAATAGGTGAATTTTTAAAGTTACATTAAAAAAAGAAGAGCAAAGCCCAGGAAGTGTCACTCCCTAGCAGGGGCATACACACAACAGCATCCAGTGTTTAATGGTCCTTCTGGCAAAAGATCATACGCTAAAGTACACACTCCTCAATTGACTTTCTTTTGTAGTATTCGTCTCTAGTGGAGTTAGGCAACTCTCCATTGAACACTTGGCAACAGAATAAGGCCTTATTTCTAATTCCAATAATACAATATTGCAGTGATTTTGCTGGTAAAATAACATTTTATAGCACCAACTCTCGAGATTAACATTGGGATCTTGACATCCAATTCAACACCTTAGAACAGGGCTCTCAAACTCCAGTCCTGGAGGGCCGCAGTGGCTGCAGGTTTTCATTCATTAGTGCTGCTAATTAACTTTGAATTCATTTTAATTGACTTGGTTTTTTTTTTTAAGATTTGTTCCCCAGAATTTCTTCATCGTTCCTCTGAATTGCTTCACTTCTTTCCTTAAACAGAATTGAAATGTGAAGTGAGTGAGCCAACCGAAGACCAACTAAGTCAGGTCCAACCAATTTCACTCCAACCAGTTGCTTAATTAGGCGGCAAGTCCTGTTCATTAAACCCGTTCTTTAATTCCACGGCTTGTTGCTGCTCTCATTGTGCAATGGCACACATTTTCAAAATTATTCATTTTTTCATTACTTTTCTAAGAGCACTGTTCAAATGTTTTGGAGACCTGAGACCTCCACCCTTTTTATTTTCAGATATTGTATGATGGGACACAGTTTGCTGGTCATGTTTTAGTTCATTTTGAATCTCATTATTGTATGGCTGCTAATTAAGGAAAAAGAAACAATTATTGGGTCTGAGTCTTCAAGAACAAGCCAATTAAAACTCAAATTCAAAAGAAGTTAATTAGCAGCAAAAACAGGTCACTCATTAAGAAAAGGGTTAGAATGAAAACCTGCAGCCACTGCAGCCCTCCAGGACTGTGAGTTTGAGATCCCTGCCTTAGAATGACAAACAAAAAGGTAAATGTCCTGGGAAGAATGCAGAACTCTTAGAGTGAAGTCTCCACTCCTCCATCTTGATGCTTACATTTACTTATTTGACGGAGGCCTTTATCCAAGGCTGATAACTTACAACGTTTGACATACAAGTAATAGATTTCCTTTGTTTTTCCAATTGGAGTACAGGCAGGTGAAGTGACTTCTTCATGGTCACAGCCTCAGGGTTTGGAGTCCAAAACCATAACTGCTACACTACACTGCTCTAATAACCTCACATGTCATGAAATATTATTCATGGTTGATGCCTTTATCTGAGGGAATTTACAACATTTTAGACACAATCAGTTATATTTGTTTGTTTTTTTCCAATTGGAACACAGGCAGGTGAAGTCACTTGCTCACTTGCAGCAGAATTTCAACCCACAACCTCAAGTCCAAAGCCATAACCGCTATGCAGCACTGAAGCCTGATGTGCTATTATTCGTCATTTCAACACCACATCCTAAATGGTCGAGCCATTAAGGTGAACAGACGGACACACACAATCAGTTCTGTGGCTTTGTCTTGCTTAAGAATAGTGAACTGCTATTGTGTCCATTATTATTAAATTACAAGTTGCTATAATGAAGAGGGTAACCATTGCCAGTGAAACAGAATTACTAATTTCTCAGATGGGAACCAATTTTGTTAATATTTTTCAAAAAGCAACTTTTTATATGATTAGCTAATTGCCTGACCATGTCCAAACCCCCGACTCACTAGTCTCCCACTTGGGTACTTGTGATATCACAGCATTGAGAGAGGGGGTGACTGGACTGATTTGTTCCTATATCCACAAATCCAATTCCTTGTTGAACAGCAGCATCCCAGTTTATACGACACTCTACTGAGCATGTTTGCATTGGAAAGGGTTTTCTATCAAAGTCGCCATTAGAAAGCAAGGTCAGAGCTTCTTCTAAACATTTTCTTTTGAGTGTGAGTTTGCGGTTTCGGGAATATAAGTTGCAATACCAATAACGTCAGGCGGATTGTGCTGTAGGACCCACTTAAGAACAAACGTGCTTAATACTGTTCTTGCTTGAAGTTACGGTCAGTTGAAGGTATTATCAACAGTTATTAGTACTAATATGAACTGCCATTATCAGGGGTTATTCATGCTCAGGGAATACAAGATTCACTGTAACAATGCACATACAAAATGTTGAAACTGTTAAAAAACAGGAGTATAGGAAGAAGGGACAAACTTATGAATAATACATAACCAGCCTGTATCCAGCTATTATCCCTTTATATTAAATCTATTATGACATTATATATTGTGTCAGTGTAACTACAATATGCTATGAGTTATGACAGATTATGTTTTATAGTAAATGTAGTATAGTAGATGGGCTTGGGGAGGCTGCCAGACAGGAAGGGTTGTTCCCCCAGTACCAGAGGTGGCAGTGCTCTTCTAGCACAGTTCCTGTTTTGACACCTGCAGAGCTACATGGGAGGTGTAGTTTTGCTAGGTAGTCCAGTTGGTGTGTCCTCAGCTGCTGCTAAGCTACTCTCGGGTTTGGGTTATAAAGCAGCATGGGGAGTCAGAGTTGGGAGGTGGTGGACAATGCTCACTTTTCAAGAACGGAGGAGGAGAAAGAAGAAAGGAATTGTGACTGGAACCATGATATTACTGGGAAACAGAAGAACCAGTAAAATGTATTTTGCACAGTAAAATGCTTTGTATCTGAACCTGGTTTAGTTGTGTCTGGGTGTTGGGGGTGCTACTATGCCCCCTACAGTTAACAATGCATACTTATAAGCTATCTATCTAAACAGATATATAAACATAAACACACACACGCACACACACATATATATACAAAGAGAGAGACAGAGAAATGAGATGCTAAGGTGGGTAGAGATGGGCACCACCAGGCTGGCCTAGGCTGGAAACCTTCTAAGGATACAGAATGTAACATTAGCAGTGAGCCAGCACTTGATGCTAGTCTTGGAAGAAAGGGGCTACTGGGGGGTGGTAGTCTATCTGATGCATAATGCCTTGGGAATGAAAGCTCTGGGGAAACCAGTTCTTGTGAAACAAAGCAGAGCCCTGGTTTAGAAACATACAGTTCTCCCTAAGACACTAGTGCCCAGACTTCAAGGGGGCCTCACTATCCACTAGAGAGACAAAGGCCTTGGACATCATGCTAAATGCCATAGGACCTCCTAGCTGAAAGGTGGCAACACATATTACCGTGCTAGATGAAAGAATGCTGGTTTTTAAAATCGATGTGCTAACAGCTGGACAAAAACAGAATAAATTTTCAGGGAACTAATAAAAGTGCAGCTGAGTTACCCTGAATGCAGCTCAAATAGGGAGACTTCCAAGAAATAACTTGTGGTGGTCCTTAATGCCCTGCAGTCCCTCACAGTAGGCTTAGAAAGGTAACTACTGTATTCTATTGGCCTTACCAGAAAGCCCACAAGGGCTTACCACCCTCTCCTGAGCCAACCGGATCTCTTGTGAGTGCCTGCCTAAATTCTCAGTATCCACGGAGTACACACAGTGCTGAGGATGGAGAGGGCTGAAGGGGTGAATGTAGGGCTTCTGTGAATCAGTAAAACAAACAAGCTCTGTACACAAGTTTAGTAAGAAATCTTTATTTTTTTTCTTTACGTCATAGTCATTCAAGTCAATCATGTGGGACTATAGCACATAGTACGTGACAATGTTTTTTATTTAACAGAAAAGTGTATGCATACACAGCATGACACTAGTGACACAGAAAAATTGGGTAAGCATGCTTCCATCATATTCCACTCGACAGTAAGGCAGAGGAAGCATGAGAGGGGTTTGGATTTGCTTCTTTATATAGAAAAGCACTCAACCATAAGATCCAAATTCAGTATTACAGAATTATGTGAGTCATTTGTCACTACTGCTCAAAAAAGCTCGACTTCCAAAGTAAAAAAATAGTTCAAAATAGTTTTTATTTTTTTTTAAATACTATTTGGACTCCAGTAGCCTTCTCACATTCCATGTTGGTTGCACCTGAAATGGATCTTCAGATTCACCATCAGCCTCTGCTGCCCAGGATCCAAGCAAACCTACAGAAAACACCTCAATGCCAACACCCTGCTAGTAGAGTATTATCTCCAGTGGTAGATGAGACCAACACCTGTTAATAATCCCCACCAAAAGTGCAGTTTCGGGTCCATGAGGTATGGGGCAGGGGCTCTCTCACCAAGACTTCATAGAAAGAAACTCTTCACATTAACTTTCCAGCTAATGTGCTTTTTATAGGATGACGTGACGTGAACTCATTTTAACGTGAAAGGCTGAAGGTTTGCCACCTAATACACACTGCGCTACAGTGCAGACCCTCAACATAACTACTAACTCATAAAATGAAATCTGAAAGAGGCAACTGTTGCCATTTGGTTAGGACTGACAGTCAATATGTGGCGGTCCTTCACAGCCTTAACAGAATTATTGTAATAAGATCAGATCTGAACTGGGTGTATGTGACTGAAACTACAAAACAGGCCTGGGGCAGAGTAAGAATGAGAGTCTGGGGTGGTGAATCCAAATTGTTCATATTTCCACGCCTGTCATTATAACAATTATTTTAAGTGACCCCTTGTCTGGTTTCAACATTATTATGTCTATCTATCAGAAGAAGTACGATTGTTTAGCTCTTAAAATGAAATTGCCCAGGTGAAACACTTTGGTATTCAAAAAGAAAGGTGCTGTATAATGTCAATGATTAATAGAGAAGGCTTTCTAGTAGGCAGTTCAACTAGAAAGCAAGATGGCTTCAATAAACACAAAGGAACCAACCCACACACTTGCTCTAGGCCTGTTCACGACAGTCACGATTTCTGGTGGGGAAAATGAAGAAAACATCACAGCAGCTTTCCAATTGTGTAACGAACTGCCTTCTGAGACAAGTGATAAAATAATTTCTAGGGATGTACTCTCTGAATTGTTATGAAGCCATCTAGGAGCATTATAGTTTCTGTGTCTCAGTACTTCCTAGCTTCTTTCATTTAAAATTTATAGATCCCATTTTAGGAAAAGGTACCAGTCCTGGTACATTTGTTCCAAACAGTCCCGCAGATTGATGTTCACTCAGTTATGTTGACCTCCTTTGTAAGTCGCTTTGGATAAAAGCGTTGGCTAAGTAATTAAATGCAATTCTAAAACAATTGTTTCTTTTGTGGCATTCATATTCTTCTCTATCTGTGCCCACCGAAAGCTTAATTGGTAAACCTTAGAGGTTTGCAAAAAAAAAATTGGGTTCCAAGACTGGCCTACCTGATTATTTTTGACTTTGTGAGGCCTTCTATATTGCATGAGAAAAAATAACATTGACAAACAGGGCTGTGGCGGCGTAGGAATGGCCGCCTCTACTGGGGGGCTGTGACATGGAAAACTAAATATCTGCATAGGAATGGCTCTGGTCATGCTTTCCCTAACATTCTTACACAGTTTTAAGAACAATATAAAACATGTATTTAGAGGTCCACTTTTTCATGACTGTCATTGGAGGGGTGTGAGTGTCAAGTATAATTTTAATATTTGCTACTACCATTAATAGTACTAATGAATAAGTAACCCAGTTCCTACTAGGATGGTTCGGTTGACAATGGCAAGCTGTAAAGAAGCCAATTCAATTTTATATTTAAAATTCTTGTATTTTAATTCTGCAGAACTGAGTGTTGAAACAAAATGGGCAGAAAAAATTGCAGGCTTGCTCATGCTGGGAAAGCAGCTGTAAACCACATAAGAGTGAGATGCTACCCTGTACGTCTAGTCCCACAAAAATGAAATGTCCATCTGTTAGCCAATAACACATTCATTAAAAAGAAACAATGTTTGAATGAAAGCAGCCACAAGCAAGTCATCTCATGAATGCAGTGTGAAAACAAATAAATATGAATTAAAAAGAAAAAACAAAAAAAGGCATTCAGACAATTGCCTGTCTCCCTTCCCTTCTTGCCAGCACAACCCTTCACCTGCATGCATAATAATTAATGCAGGCCAATGGAATTAAACAAAAAAAGGGAGCCCTGAAAATGTTTTCCTTTTGTGCTTTACACCGAGGAGGAGATTCTGCACAAGCGCATGCTCAAAGCAGGGATATTAGCTGTCGGCCATCAGAACACAGAAAAAGTTATAATTAGGAAAAAGGAAACAGAAGAAGCTCAGTGGGCCAACATGCCATGCGCTGCAGGGAGCAGAGGTTGATTGGGCGCTGAAGGGTGCAATCACGAACCTTGTATGCCGAGGACAGCAGTACCCTCATCCATGTCAAACATGTTGGAGCCCGTGCAGATGTATCTGCCTTGGTCTTCAGGCTGAACATTGTGGATGGTCAGAATTCCATTGAAGTCCATCGCTCTGTCGGGAAGCTTGCCGTTGTTTTGTCGGGTCCATACCAGAGTGTATGCTGGAGACTGGGGAAAAGAAAACAGTCAGTAAACATCTATTATAGATTTCTCGACAGTCACCCATCACTCACAGGCATTTGTAGCAGTATATAGACATTAACCCTTAACTATCTGCACCATTGCTCATCTCATAAGTACTTGCGCGGTGTACTTTATGCACCAGTGTTAAAATGGCTATTTATATGCATGCTGTGTTCAATATTGCAATAATTTTAAATTATACATGTTTTTAATGTATTTTAATACCATCTGACTGTATTATAGTATCTGCGGTGGGCTGGCACCCTGCCCGGGGTTTGTTTCCTGCCTTGTACCCTGTGTTGGCTGGGATTGGCTCCAGTAAACCCCCGTGACCCTGTGTTAGGATATAGCGGGTTGGATAATGGATGGAAGGGTGGATGTATTATAGTATGACACAATCGAGGACTTGCTGAAAATAAACCTGATCCACTTCTTCAGTGCTCATTTGTCACCGGTTACACTTTCATCTACTGCATCACATTTCACTTCAGTTGTTGAATGTTCTTTGCAGACAAAGTCATTGTAGAAGAACATATTGTTGTCATCAATAAGAAATATCAGAGATAAAAATTAAGGTTTTGATATATATCCTGTAACCTTTTTTTGTGTAAATATGTATTATCTAACTGGCTTACCTTAACCTTTCTTGTTTCTATTTGTCTGTTTTATTTCATTCTGTCTGTTATTAGATGCAACTGAGAAGGCAAATTTCATGTTTTCCTGTGTAAACACGATTAAATAAAGAAACCTTAAAACTTATATGTAAGTACCCACGCGGGGTACCAAATGCACCATATGGAACCTGCAACTGTGCATCCACTCATTAAACCAGCTGGGGGAACACTGGAGGGAAACCATCGTAACATTGTACTTGTAGTGAATCAAGCTGAGGATAGACGATGGATGCTGCTGGTAGGTTCAAGTAAAAGGACAAAGGACAAAAATAACTGAGGTCGGTGTACAAAATACACCAGTGCGAGTAGTTAAGACTTAAGAAGAATTACCAAATTCAAATTCATAATGCTGCCAGGCACTGGGTGCAAAGTTAACAGCACAATGACCTTCTGAGTCACGAGGAGGTGCACCTGCTCACCACAACTATGGCTATGTCGACACTCCTACATTTTTGTTTAAAAAAGCAGACATTAGCCTCCATTTTCACCTTTTGCCTACACTACTCTGGTATTTTTAATTCCGAAAAATAGAGACTTCTGAAATAGCTCTCCAGAGTCATACTTCTGAGAACACCAGCTTGGTATTTCATTGTGGATGGTCTTGGGGAAAAATTCTTAATCCCAGATCCTACTTCTTGATCATCGCATACAAATGTTTGAAGGTCTCCATCAAGTACATAAGAAATGTATTTAAGAGGCATATCATCCAAGGCATTATTTTTGCAGTGTAATCGTTAATACTGTATGCTAACAGTGATCTTTGTTCAGACAAAGCTTTTATAGATAGGAACATACATTTTTAGAATATTGCTGATAATATGTAAATCTTTAGGCAAGCTTATTTACTTAAAAAGGTAATGTAGGATGACCTAAACATGAATAATGGAATATATTCATGGTACTGAGACTCAATGTCAGTGGATTCTTCCTAGAGAAGCATCTGCATACTTTATATACAAGCATGTAGCACCATTGCTATATTGGAAATCTAATGGCATCTCTTAAATGATAAGTTCAATACAAATGCATTGCTTTTAACACAGTTAGAATAACCTGATGAGTCTTAGAGTCCATAATATTAAAGGGTTATTAAAAGACTTTCTATAATGATGGTTGAAATTACAGAGTTTTGAAAAAATGGGCTTTAATTGCATTCTGGTTGGTTTGGGCTTGTTTATATGACTTTTGTCTCATTCCCTTCATGGAAGAAAGCCATATTCTAACATAGTGGACACAGAGGAACTGGTTTCCAGCTCCTCTATGTCCAGGAAGCAAAGTGCCCCTTTGCTCCCTCTGTCACTAGATGTTCCCAGACTTGTGAGCAGTAGCTCTATCTGGGTACACATGACAAGTTAGTTTTTTTACAGTATTGTGCTTATAATTATTATCTTTTTAATATTATAAAAGAAATTTTTGAGACGAGACAAGACTATTGCCAAGAGATTTTTTAAAATCCTGCCCTCCTCTCAACCATTTCCGGTTAACGGCCCACAAACACGGTCCTCTCACCTCTCATTCGTGTGAATGATTTTGTCAGACACAGTTGCTACGCTGTCAGCTCTTATAAATTTATATGTTTTCCTCACTTTAAGTTCCCAAAAAAAATAAGACATATCATGTCCAAATCTTATTAAAAAATTTCATCCCGAGGGGGTTATCAACAGAAGAAATGAATACATGGGCAATCCTAGCACAGAGAAACGATGAAGTCAAACAAATTAATGTGAAAATTGTCGATCGGTTACACAGCAAATTGGTTAAATGCATATCAAAAGACTATGCTGAAACAGTTGGAGATGATGGTGCGGAAGATGAAAACATCAACTTACAATATCCCGTAGAATATCTACAACCATTATCACAATCCGGTCTTAAACTGGCCGAATTACTGTTGAAAAAAGGATGTATCGTAATGTTATTCCGTAATTTATGTATGAGTGATGGGCTATGCAATAGGACAAGATTAGTTGTGTTGAAAATTAGTCGAACAATTCTGACATGTAAAATTTTAACAGGCGACAAGAAAGGTAATGTAGTACATCTTTCGTGGATAACATTAGACATCAAAGGAGATCTTGATATACCATTTGTATTAAAATGTTTACAGTTTTACCTTAGAATAGCTTTTGCTATGACAATTAACAAATCACAGGGACAAACATTCGAAAAAGTCGGTTTATTTATTAGAGAGACAGAAACGATACTCACTCACGGGCAGTTATACATTGCGTTGTCACGACGCAAGTCCAAACACAGAATCAAAATTCAATGCGATATTGATGGAAAGCTAATTCCAAATATTGATTTTACTGAAGTTTTACAGTAAAAATGTAAGTTTAAAAAGTATTTGCGTGTTAATTTCAAAGCCAAAATGAACTAAAACGTATAACGCAATGAATACCTCTATTGCAACATGAAACATAATTTTCTTTCAATTTATTATTTTTCACTATTTTTTACTATGGTTAATTACTCGCTGTAATGTAAAATAGTTAGTTCTATTATGCATATGTAACAACTCCCATGAAAATAACAATCAATTTAAATTGTACATTCACTTCTCCATACACGAGTGGCAGAGGCTGGGGTTGGCGAACGAAGCAACCAGAGGCAGAGCCTCCTAGTATTTATTAAATAATAACTACTATACCCAGAATATGAGGAACATGGAATGAAAAGCATAATGATAAAAATCTTAAAATTCCAGATAAAAAACACTACATTATCCCCACAAAGTACATAAATGCTTGCTATATTCTACTAAAAACGTAATAAACGGGGAAAAAACAACCTGCTTAATTAATATGGGGGGGGAGGTTCAGGATCCCAAATTAGGACCTGAGCGCAGCAATGCAACAGGTGACACCTCAGCACCCCTTTAGTTCGAATGGAATGGAACAGTGGTTTGAGTGCCAATCCTGCAATTTTTTTTACAGGATTCCAAATTTTCCGATCTGAATTTTCCCTTTTCCCATTCAAGTTGGAGGACCTGCTTGCAGGAGCCCAATTAAAAGTAGACGTTGGTTGAAATAAAAAACTTACAGCCAAATTGATCCCCCAGGACTAAATATGGGAAGCACTGCTCATAAATTCATACCTACAGTAGCATTTTAATGAAAAATAACAGTAATGTGTAATTATCCCTGTTTATCAAACTTGAGGCGTACTACAGGCGTACTACAGAAGGCATGCCAAGGATTCTGCTCTTTGTGGTTCACATCCAGAAATGTCAGGAAAGTGAGATTAATTCCAAATAAAGTCAAAACAATCTGAAAATGAAAAGGTAGGGATGTCCTTCTTCTGACAAATCATCAGAATCAGCTTTATTGGCCAAGTATATATACACATACAAGGAATTGGACTCCAGTTCTACCTTGCTCTCTGTGCATGTGTATGCGTGTATACATTATATACACATGGGGACCAGTTCAGCACAATGGACGATAGCCATTGATTGGTCCATTGCACAAGTACTATCTCTGATGCTGTGAGATCGACTCAAGTGTTCACAAGAGTGATGGCCTGTGGAAAGAAACTGTTCATGTGTCTGGTAGTTTTGGCGTACAGTGCTCTGTAGCGCCTACCAGAGGGAAGCAGTTGAAAAAGACCATGACCAGGGTGTGATGGATCTGCAATAATGTACTCACCTTACTCTTAGCAGTGCAGATGAAGTTGACTGTGGACCCAACGGAGACACGCTGCATTGTGGGCTCCTCAACAGTTACTTGGATAGCTTTAGAAGGCTCAGCTGTTAATGGAATTTAATGACTGGTTAGAAGTGTATATGAAGCAAGCACACACATCTGTCAAGTAAGACATCTGCTTTGCAAACAATAAAAGATTAAATCTTGTGGCAGAGAATCAATGGCATTTGCATATAGGAAGCACTGGCCTTTGAAGGAAATTGGACACTTGCCACCAGCAGATATCTAGAAGCAAAGATATATTTCCTAAACTATAAAACGTTTCTTCATTAGCCAGTTATTTAACTGAGTTAAATATTCTTTGCTCCAAGAAGATGTAACTGTATGCTAGTTTGTTTTAACTTAATCACAACAAGGCTATGTCAAACATGGACAGGGAGCCTATTAGTGTTTTTTTCTGCTTAGCTTTCTTTCCTTGATGACTTAAGTGAGAAAGTTGGCTTATTGGCACTGTGCATGTGAGGGTTTATGAGAAGAGTTTGCCAAAAACATGCTAGTCACAGAAAACAGAGATAACATCTATACAATAAAGCACATCATGTTTCATGTGGCAGCAACTGAGACAGTAAACTAATTTGTACTCGTAGTTGCAGAAAATGTTTAAAGATAGCTGATTTTGCAGATTGGCTTTTGCTTTCAATGTGGGATTTGAAAATGTCAAAACTTTGAACAGCACAATCTGTTCTACGTTTCCCAAATACGTTTCTCAACAAATCTCCTTGAAGAATAAGTCTGGCAAGTTTCAAGAAAATTGGTCTACACAGGGGCCAAATTGTTTCAAATGGACAGACGGACAGACATTGCTATTGCAGCAGATCGAATGAAGCAAAAAATGAGTTAAGCAATTTAATCCTTAAGTAAAGACTCTATTTGTTACTTGTCTATCTGTATTATGATGCACGTATTGATCTGTCTGTTTTTATTTTGGGTATATCATTTATTTATTGGGCAGCACGGTGGCACGGAGAGAGCTCCGCTGTCTTGCAGTAAGGAGACCAAGGTTAGCCTCATGGATGGAATTTGCATGTTCACCTAGTGTCTGTGGGGGTTTCCTCCAGGTGTTCTTGTTTCCACCCATGGTCCAAAGTCATGCAGGTTAGGTGATTTGGCAACACTAAATTGGCCCTGGTGTGGGTGGGTGGTTGTTTATATATGTTTGCTCTGCAATGGACTGGCACCCTACCTTACCCTACTGGGATAGGCTCCAGCCCCTTGAGTGATCCTAGTCAGGACTAAGCGGGTTAGAAAATGACACATCTTTATTCACTCATATTACTTATTATTATTTTTCTTTTTATATGCAATATTTTTTCTTTCTTTAGAATTTTCTAAAACTGCATATTGTTTATGACAATGTGCTTTAGAAATAAATGTTATTTGGTAAATTATTAATCATCAATCCACCTCTGTGCCTGGTAATTTTACTTAAAATTATCAATCATACAGTACCCATCTTCCAGTAAATTCATATGACCTTTAAAAAATGAAATTGTAGATCACGTTGCTTAGAAATGAATCAAGACAGGAAATAGGAAATTGTATTAGTTATTCCTGCTACCTCACAGCTCCAGTTAGCTGCCTGGGCATTGTCTATGTAGGGTGTGCCCATTCTTCCCAGGTCTGCTTTGGTTTTCTCCAGCTTCGAAAATAAATGCAAGTTATGTTATTTAATGATACTAAACTGGCCCTGTTTGATTAAGTTTAGGTGGGTATTTGCATTTGTCTAGCAGAAAATGCTGCTGGGATTGGCCTCATCTCTCCTTCACCATGTAATGGAAGAAGCAGGTTCACCACATAGATTGATGACTGCAGCAAGAATGAAGCTTTATAAATGTGGTACCTGTTTGTAGCACCAAAAAGAAGGAGAAACTGCACAGGTAGAAGAAATGAGAAAAAAATCAAATAAAAAGTACAAATAATGTAAGCAGAAGCAGCTTATTAAAATGACTCACCTGTGACAATGAGCTCTGCGCGGCTGGTGTTGGCATAGTGCAAACCCCGACACGTGCACAGGTACACGCCAGCATCACTGGGCTGAAGACGTGAGAAATGCAGCTCTTGGCCTACAAGAAGAACAATGAAAAATGCTGAAAAAAAGAACAGTCCAAAGCCTAATGTATTCGTGAGGAACTGGGGCCTCATTTAAAAAGCTTGCACACACACAAAAAGAGGCTCAAAATAAGTGTACGTAAAATCCAATGCAGATGTCGGGATTCATTAAAAAAAAAACTTGACGGGGGAACATGTGTATATTTATGGCAACTTTGACCTATGCGTATGCAACATTTCAGAGAAACTCTAAAATAATACCCTGGATCAGGCAGGAAAATGCAGGAAAATCAGGTAAATGATGACACACAGACATAATAATTCATATAATTCGTTATTACAATGTGTGTTGAATTGAAAAACATATTACACCTCAAACGTGATGAATATGATGATTAGGCTCTAGTCCAGATCCCTTTTAAGGGGGCCAATGCTACATATTTGCACTGAAGAACTTCCATCCATCCATTATCCAACCTACTATATCCTAACTACAGGGTCACGAGGGTCTGCCGGAGCCAATCCCAGCCAACACAGGGCGCAAGGCAGGAAACAAACCCTGGGTAGGGCACCAGCCCACCGCAGGGCGCGCACACACCAAGCGCACACTAGGGTCAATTTAGAATCGCCAATCCACCTAACCTGCATGTTTTTGGACTGTGGGAGGAAACCAGAGCACCCGGAGGAAACCCACACAGACACGGGGAGAACATGCAAACTCCACATTGGGAGGACCCGGGAAGCAAACCCGGGTCTCCTAACTACGAGGCAGCAGCACTACCCACTGCGCCACCACTGAAGAACTTTTTTTTTTTTTTTGTCAGTTTAGATTACCTGTTATCACTTCTCAGTGAACAGGCCAACAGGCTGGGAATATCTCAGCCAAGCTTCACTCTGTCATGCCCGCTGTGCTGGAAGCCTATTACCAGCCAACAAAGTGTAACATCCCATTTTTGTATGGCATGGGCGCATATCCATATAACATAACATGTTGTTACCAACATTAAAAAAAGGCAATTTGCAGCAGTGCTCATTTTCCTGATGTAATCAGAGCACTTTAATGCACTCATATTGCAATAAGGGCACCTAGTGAGAATGGAGCTGCTTTTGTAAACTGTATTAACGCATGTCATTTGTGATTCCAAGATGAGACTGCCTATCATCAAAATTGCCCTGGCCTAATACCCTTCAACATTTTTCGGTTTGTTGCTGACACCCATGCTTAAGGTTCTTTGCGTGCCTCTAATTCAGAGATCAGAACTTTTATCTCACGCTACTGTATGTGCCATGTAGGAGGCCAATGAAATTCTGCAGCATTATAATTACATATGTATGCGGTTGATTAGCATGATCCATATATGGTTGTTTCAGGGTGGAACCCAGCAGGGTTAGAGGTGTGTTCATGAATGCAATTTTACACCATGACTGTGACAACAAAGAGCAAATTGTATAAAAAAACATGTGTGCGCCAGGTTTTATAAATCTGATTTTTGGTGTGTGCATATTGTCATGCTTGAAATCAGTTTTATAAATGAGGTCCTAGAACTAAATCAGCACAAACACATGAAGTGTGCCCTGATAAAATAGCCACAGATGATGATTTTGACTTTACCTTGATGCCTTATCTGAGCACTGGAAGGTATCTGCCGTCCGTCTCCTCTGCTCCAGTAGTAGTAATGAGGAGGTGAGCCTGAGGCTTGGCAATGGAGTGTTGCTTCTCCACCTTGAGATATCACTGCTTTCCTGGGCTCCACTTGCACTAGAAATGCATAACTGTCTAAAGAACAAAGGCAAAAATCCATGTTAATAGGCGCACTTAGGTAGGAATGAAAAGCTTTCAGACAATCACAAACAGGCTAGACTAAGCATTATAAACACTGTATCAAAACCACTTGGCAGATGTGGCACATATATTTAATATTTCTGCTACCTTCACAGTTAAATATGGAGCGGGTTATAAAATGACTGATTTACTGACAACAATGAGGATTGCACAGAAAATGCTCTCGAGTTCTCATAAAAGCAGTCTAAATATCATTGAAACAGCCATTTTGTATATTGATCAGCAGGAAGACACTATACCTGTTGCCATTTTGATGCTGAGGAGCCTGTGGAGCATTGCAGTAAAGAAGTGAGGAGCATTAAATTCACTAAGGTATGAAAAGAGGCCTAAAAGTGATACTGAACCATATATATTGGCAAAATCTTTTACATTTATAACTTTTAATTTGAAATGGCTGTGGCCATCTGTTTATCCAAGTTTTCAGTTGTCTGATGTAGCATTAGTCCAACAACTGGGTGCTTTGGTTCTATATTAATAGTTCCTATGTATTTCATTAACATTGATTAAGTTTAAATACTTCTTCACTACATTGACATGATCAGGTTGTCTTTAGTCTTGTAAAAAGATAAACAGGATGCAGGTATGTTACTAAATCAGTTTGTTTTGAGCCACAGTTAACCAAACATCAAATAAAATAAAACTAATAGATACCTTTTGGTGTTTTGGAACTGCCAACAAAGAAACTTATTTATCTATTTCACCTATATGTCTCTTGTGCAGATTATCAGAAATAACAGAAACGGAGCAACGCTGAAGTAGCTAAGTGATGAAACATCCTCAGACTACACTTACTGATAGGGCGGCACTTGACACCTTCCTGTGGCCTGCCTTCATATCCAGTGGCACACCTTGGAGATAAAAATGAAGAGGGAAACTGGTTAATGTTCAAGTGTTAGCAGTTTCTTTATGAACTCAAACACACTACTTCACAACATCCAACAGAAGGTAATGTTCTACGAGTGATGCATCACCGTTGTGAGCAGAAGATGGGCATATGGTTGTGGCTTAGCTTTGCTGCAACTTCGTTTAACTGAACTCTGGAATCTGATGATGGGCTCCTTGGAACTATAGTAGTTCATGAACTTTGTAAAAAAGTCCTTTATAAAATTCTAAGTGTCAACCTACAATAATGGTGACAGTGGCAATAAAGTGGCCTAAGGCACATTGTAGTCAGATGTCCTTGATTCTAAAGGACTCTTCTTTTATTCATATAATTAGATTCAGCTTCCTGCTCTTACCCGCTTTATTCCCGGATCCTTCTGTGCCTCCTCTGTTCTGCGCTAAGAAGTGCTAAGGCAGCAGAGCACACTGTTTGTAAACTCATGGTGCACAGTTATACATCCCTAGGATCTACTTAGAATGGTCCTACTAGTTTGAAATACAAGTAGTCTGAAAGGTGATGTTCATTAAGTTAATTAATTAGTCATTAAGTTAAAGGTTATGCTCATTAAGTTTATTACAATAGGATCATGAGTTTGCAAGGCTGATATCTCTATATATAATCTTCATTAGGATCTTGATCTTTGTCCGCGAATGAATTAGAAGAAGAAGCACTAGATGGCAGTAGAGAGAAAGCTAAAACATAGACATTGCATTAAGAATCTCCTCCAGGGTTATACTACTGAAGACTGTAGTACGCCAGTCACACCTCAAAACACAGACATTCAAACTAAACAAATTGTTGTGCTTTAAATTAACTAAAGAGATCTTCATTCAGATCTTGATCTTTGTTTGTCCGTGAATTCCACACATGCGTAGACCACCGTCCAGTTTAGTGCGTTGTTGTTACTCACGGATGTCAACAATGTGCCGGAATAACGAAAGGGGTGGTGGACAGTGTTACGCTGGTTAGCTCCTGAGGCCTGGTTAGAGAATGAGATTGCCGAAGATAAAAGGTACGTGCCTATGTAACATATGAATGGAAGAAAGACTGTGGGTAAAATAAATGAAAACGTAACAGCACGTTCCGGAAATTATCATTGTTACATTGTAGCCGGCGATTGCTGCGCGTCTCATAGTTGTACCGTGGCTTGCTCACATGTCAGTGAAGTGATCCCTATTTATGCTTTAAAGAGCCTGGATACCTATGTGTCCCCTTTTTAATAACCATTGCTCCGTGTATATTGCCTTACTCTTTGGATTGCCACAAAGCAACCTGCGAGACTGGAGAAAGGTTGAGAAGACATCGTGAGAGGAAACGATAGCGTCGTGAAAACGAGACGAACTGTGAACGGACAGAAGCAGAAATGCTCCTACACCACCACATAATTACTATTCGGACAGTGATTCCGAGTAGGCTATTCCTATCGAATCAATGTCCAAGGGTTTTCTTTTGTCATTTTGTTTCCCTTATAAAAAAATCATAATGCTGTGCGACGAAGGGCCCAGTTCACGACTGGCAGCCGTGTTTAAACAGGGAGCCCTTCACAGACAACTTTAACATGCGCAACGTACTTGGGCGCACATGGTTAGTTGAAAATAAAGGATGAAGCAGAGCTGCTAACTTTACTTGTCTTAGCAGTGCTAAGGAGTACATGTGACAAGATGTCTACCATCTGTGGATTTGCTATGCTCTGGGTGAGTATGTCCAAAGTGCTGATATTTCCTTTTGTTTGCCTGCCTGCCATATCTGCTGACATGCATTTCAAATTTGGCATTTAGATACACTATATTGCCAAAAGTATTGGGACGCCTGCCTTTACACACACATGAACTTTAATGACATCCCATTCTTAAAACATAGGCTTTAAAATGGAGTTGGCCCACCCTTTGCATCTATACCAGCTTCAACTCTTCTGGGAAGGCTTTCCACAAGGTCTAGGAGTGTGTTTATCAGAATTTCTGACCATTCTTCCAGGAGAGCATTTGTGAGCTCAGTAACTAATGTTGGACGAAAAGGTCTGGCCCTCAGTCTCCTCTCTAATTCATCCTAAAGGTGTTCTATCAGTTTAAGGTCAGGGCTCTGTGCAGGCCAGTCAAGTTCCTTCACACCAAACTCGCTAATCCAGTTCTTTATAGACCTGCTTTGCGCAGTCATGTTGGAACAGGAAGGGGCCATCCCCAAACTGTTTGCACTAATTTGGGAGCATGAAATTATCCAAAATGTCTTTTTATGCTGAAATATTAAAAGTTCCTTTCACTGGAACCAAGGAGCCAATTCTAAACCCTAAAAAATAACTCCACACACCTTAATCCCCCCTCACCAAACTTTACACTTGGCACAATGCAGTCAGGCAAGTATCATTCACCTGGCACCTGCCAAATACAGACTCGTCCAGTGGATTGTCAAACAGAGAAAGGGATTCGTCACCCCAAAGGACACGTCTCCACAGCTTTAGACTTCGCTGGAGGTGTGTTTTACACCACTGCATTCAATGCTTTGCATTGCACTTGGTGATGTAAGGCTTGGATGCAGCTGCTCGGCCATGGAAACCCATTCCATGAAGCTCTCTATGCACTGTTCTTGAGCTAATCTGAAGGCCACACAAAGTTTGGAGGTCTGTAGCTACTGACTCTGCATAAAGATGGCGACTTCTCCACACTGTGCGGCTCAGCATTTGCTGTCCCTACTCTGTGATGTTACGTGGCCAACCACTTTGTGGCTAAGTTGCTGTTGTTCCCAATTGCTTCCACTTTGTTATAATATGACTAACAGGTGTGACTGTGGAATATTTAGTATCAAGGAAATTTCACAAATGGACTTATTGCACAGGTGGCATCCTATCACGGTAGCATGCTTGAATTCACTGAGCTCCTGAGAGCAACACATTCTTTCACAAATGTTTGTAGAAGCCGTCTGAATGCCTAGGTGCTTGATTTTATAAAACTGTGGCCATGGAAGTGATTGGTACACCTGAATTCAATGATTTGGAGGAATGCCCCAATATTTTTGGCAATATAATGTACAGTAGATAGATAGATAGATAGATAGATAGATAGATAGATAGATAGATAGATAGATAGATAGATAGATAGATAGGTGCTTTATTGATCCAGAGTGAAATTTAAGTACTAGTAGCCAAGAATTATACCAAGTTTGATACAAACACTTAAGTACACACTATACCAATAACATTAAGTAAGTACAGGCTGTCAAATGCAATCACGGTATACTGGGGTTGGAATCTTACAATCCAATACAGTAGATGGTGTGTACAATAATACCACTGCAATAGGAATTGTGCAAATAATACTAATACCAAAGTGATAGGTGTAACATAATAAATATTAAAGTGACAAATACAATAATTTTAAATAAAGTTGAATCTCAAAAATTGTCAGATCATACCGTTCACAGTATTGGCCTGTATGTCCTGGTAAACATGCCGTGCAGCGGTAACCTCCTGGTTGATGGCTCTCACAAGTAGGAGAAAAGCTGGTGGAAAAAAAAACAGGACAAGGATGTCATAGGATCATAGAAATCATTTGCACTCATTCAAGCAAAGTTATTTGTCAGTGTTTTGAATGTACTGATGATCAAGAGAATGTACACCTTCTGTCGATGGCCTCTGGTCACATAAGGAAGTCAAGGGCTCCAACTATCCCACTGTTCTCATTGTTCATGAATGCATAGACATTTTTAGATCTTCCTCATTTAACTATTATGCTTGCTTCTTAAATATTAGTTTTTTTCAAATATAAAAAAGTGTATTAAGTGGAATTTATCATGTTCAATGTACTGAAATGTCCTCATATAATAAACTTTTCAAATGTCACAGGTTAGTACATCACTGTCAATTTCTTTGGTTTATTATTACAAGGCTATTTCTCAGACTTAACTACAGTCAATTAAACATCTCCTTACTGTTACTATATAGATAGCTTTTTACCACCATAAAGTTCTGTACCAAAATTAATAATAATGTTCCTTGAGTTAAGAATACAAGCTCTACAGCTCACCTTCTAAGAGGTTCTACTTTGGAAGCACACTCTTACTTTATCCCATTATATTCCTCCAGTAGAGAATGGGAATTCAGTAAAAACAGAATATTTGGAAGGTGCCAGCACATCTTTCTGAAATAAAGTTTCATACAACCCACCTGTTCTCAGGGTGAGCTGAAGGGCAGGCACAAGGCTGGCAATCTTCTGGTGTTCCAGCAGTTGGGTCACCATAGAAGCCGGGGGCACACTGATCACAGAACTCACCAACAGTATTGTGCAAGCAATTCTAGGGAGAGATGGGAGTAAATGTTACAGTCACAGAGTACACATTTAAACATGTTGATGGACTGTCGGTTTGTACGATGAATTATTAACCCTTAGGAGAGAACACCAGCTGATATTTTATTACTGATCTGTTCTTGACCTAAATGATGAAGAGTTTTACTGCTGAATAGATTCACTTTCATCGGCAAATATTTCTGCAATTAATGCAACAGGTAGTTGTTCTATACAACAGTCTAATGAAGTCTTGGGATGGCTGATCAGCTCATGATTTGAATGACATCTCCTTGGTCTGAAGTGTAATCTTTGGAGCTCAATGAACTGCTTGATCAGTTAAAGTTTATGTCAGTATGTCTGGTTTCCCTTTAGTATTATTAGTCAATGTGGGGATTAATCAACAGATTAAGGTAAATGACCCATTCTTAGTGTAACTGGCTGGATGGGTTATGTTTATATTAGCTTTTATCAAATGTTCTGAAGATGAACTGTCTCTTTTTGGGTGAATTAATTCAGAAAAACGTTTTTTAGAATGGATGCCCAGTCAATCTTTATTTTATGATGACTGATGTAGGACAAAGTGGACATTGCCTATTCTACGAGACTTTTAGTGGCACACATGGTCTGTTAAGAGCACAAATTTAACATGGCTGCAGACATCCAGCTATACCATTTACATTCCAGAAAGTGGCTGAACTGCAGTTCGTATGAGTATCAGCCTTTACTTCATCTGTTAACAGAAGTGTAAATCAGAGTTGAGCTGAAATCTGTGCAGACTCATTCAGACCTGAAGTGCCAAATTGACACCCGACTCTTTTTTGAAGAAAAAGCTATAATTCTTCTTCCTTCTTCATTGTCTTCTTTCAGCTGTTCCCTTTACGGGTTGCCACAGTGGATCATCTTCTTCCATATCTTTCTGTCCTCTGCATCTTGCTCTGTTACACCCATCACCTGCATGTCCTCTCTCACCACATCCAGAAACCTTCTCTTAGGGCTTTCTTGTTTCCTTTTGCCTGGCGGCTCTAACCTTAGTATCCTTTTCCCAATATACCTAGCATCTCTGCTGTGGCAACCCCTAACAGGAACAGCTGAAAGAAGAAGAAGAAGAAGAAGAAATAACCTTTGTTTGAACCTGTGACTGTGTATATGCCAGTTGTGTCAGCTCTGTGACACCCCCTGTCTTCCACAATATATTTATAGACATATATACATATATATAAATATATATACGAGGGACGTTCAAAAAGTTTCCGCACTTTTATATTTTCGTTGGAAACAGTGAAGGTGCTGGGAAAAATGCATCACAAAGGAAGGTGACTATGTAGAAAAGTGATGCAACTTGTTTTTGAAATTCTTAATAAATAGTTAAAAAAAAGTGTGGAAACTTTTTAACCGTTTCTCATATATATATATATTATATATATATATATATATATATATATATATTAATGTCTACATTTGGAAGTTTGTGTATCTGTCTGTCCGGCCCAGAAGTGCAAGGCTACAGCACGAAACTGAAAGAGAAGGCAAGGCGGCCCTAAGTTTACATTTCAGAAGAAGAAAGAAGTATGAGGCCACAGCATGAAGCTGAAAGAAAATGACTCCATCATCAAATTGAAACCGCCGAGGAAAGACAGATGAGAGAGAAACTCGCTAGCCGCTGATAGACACGGTGGGCAAGCATGTCCGCAAAACGACACTGCATTTCAATTTTTTCCGATGATTTCAATAGTTTCTAGGAGCCCGGACTTTTCCAGCACAGGCTTACACAGCTAGTATATATATATATATATATATATATATATATATATATATATATATATATATATATATATATATATATCTTCTTATATAATACGCTACCTTGGCTCTTCGTTTGTCTGTCCAGGATTTTAAATCACCTGTAGCTCGCAAACCGTTTCACCTAATTACTTGAAATTTGGTACATATATACTACGTGACGTCTACTATCCGCTTTTGGGGTGATGATTTTTATTACTCTTTTTATTTTAATTTTATTTTATTATAGAATCAACTCTTGGCAGTGCGCAGCAGGGGGGCCATGCGGAGAATGCGTATGGGCGCCGTTCTCATTCCCTACCACCTTCGCTAATCATTCTTGAGGCAGATTAAAGACTTAAATGCCAGCTCAAGTGAAAAATTAAACAAAACGTACTAAGTAATTGCAACACAAAAACTAAATCAGTTTTAACACGAAAAGATGCCGACGAAAGAAGAGAAGCAGGGGCCTGCTAGGGTGGAGAAAAGAAGAGCTGCTCAGGGAGCAGCAAGCGCATCAACCTCTGAGCAAATGAATGCTAAACATACAGAGAAAGAGCATGAAAACTAGGAATGCTCAAGTGAAATGTATTCAGTGCACGTTATCGTGCAGTACGCTGTTACTGGTATATATATATATACACACACATATATCATGTCATACACATGGGCACAGAAGACAGTCAAAGGGCTTAACTGAGGGTAAGATGTCTTGTCGGGGGTTGAAGTGCACTAACCTCTTTTCTCCCTCTTCTACAGGTCAACAGAAGGGAAATCCTGTCAAAACTGCATCAACTTCCACATTCCTGTCCAGACCACGCCCTCCTACTGACCTCACTTCTGCCACTCCCCTCACAGACCTGCCACTTCCTGCAAACCACCTAGAAAAGCCAAGCACCTCCCCTTTTCATTCAGTTCTATTTGTATTCCATCCTTTGTGACTACTCAGTGATTAGTTTTTGCCGCATTTATCTGTTGTAATATACGGGGTGGATCCCCAAACCTTTCCCTTCTTTGTGTTCTCTCCTATTACAACATATGTACACATATAATCAATAAATTGTATTATTTTGTTTGTTTAAACAGGTTTGTTTCAGTTGCCTTAAATTAAGTCTAATCACCAGACACTGCCTCTTACAGAGAAAAATAAGGTAAATAAAGTAAAACTTTACCAAATGAATGAATTAGTTACCAGCGTTGCCAAAGGAAAAGCATATTATTAACTCTTTCAGGGCTGATGTTGACATTTGTCGAAATTCAGGGGTTTAAGACAATAATGGGCTGTAAACTGTGACAAAACTCGCCTTTATGTTTTAGTTTGACTCTCTTTAGTTGAAGGAAGGTTGCATAGCTTTGTTGATTTGGCCTCGTTTCCCTGGGCGTGCATCAGTAGTGAATAGCAAACAGCCTCTAAAATGGCATCGACATCTGGCGAGACTAAAGCAAATGTGCAAAGCAAAATACTCCATGGACATTTTACATATTATCGCTGAATCAGACTCTGACTTATCGGACTCTGATGCATGTAATCTGGAGATGGAAATCGAAAACGAAAGTGTGGTCCCAGCATCAGCCTACTGGTCCCCAGTTGATTGTGGTGCTGAACACGTTCGTGTAGCTGATATGCCTACAGCAGCGTTCGCCTAGGAGGACCACCACTTATGACGACAAGAGGTGCAAACCATTGCATCACACTGTGATTGCCACTGTCACCCACCTGCTGTGCAAAGACAAACTGGTAGCCGGCCTGCCATTCATTCCTGCTGGCCATCAAGCTGCCCCTGCACATCCGCTGCTGCCAGGGATACCAAACAGGTGCCAACAGCAGTCTTGATTTATGTGTGAAACCAGAGCATTGTGTGAAAAAATATTCAGCCCTCAAAGAGTTAATTAACAAGTTAAATCTCTTCTTTTTCCTACATTGACCTGCTTGTGTTTATCAATGATCAATTTTAGTTAAACGATTGGTTTGTCGGCTGTACATTTTACTAATTAATAAATGATTGGCTTGTTCTAGGGGAAAATTCTTGTTTTAGGGGAATTATTCTATTTTTGGTGTGCAAGTCTTCTTGTCACTACTCTTTTCCTTAAATTCTTCTTGATATTTAAAGTTAAGTCAGTAGTCTTCTGTACAAAATACAGATTTAAGGATTGGTATGGCAGACCACTGCTCAATCTGGTCTTACCGTACAGGCCCCAGTCTCTGGATGGCAAGAATCTGAATGACCACTGCACTCGCATATTTCACAGTGTCCAAGGTAGAGTCCTCCAGCCGTCCTAGTGTATCCTGGAGAGCAGTCCTAGAAGCAAATTAAAAACATCTCAGTATTTATAACGTGCAGAAGTACCCCAGATATATAAGAAGTAAGCAAGGACACCTAAAAAGAATAAGAAATTCATTACAGTATCCAAGAGTGCAGGCAGTAGCCAAATCTTTCTTCTGAGTGAACACTCTCTTAGCAGCATAAATGCTAAATTGAAGCTCTCTTTTACCTTTGTGGATCAGAATCTGTTATGAATTTTCTAGTCAGGTCATTAATTATGCGTTATTTAGTCATGCTGGGTCAGACGTGATTCTCAAATGAGAATACACATCTGGAGACAACTTGTTAAAAGTTTTGCAGTGAATAACGGTCAACTCCAGCACTGCAATGGCTACACCCACAGAGCTTCTTCCTAAAACACATGCCCCCCGAATTCCTCCAGTCCATGTACTTTAAACTGCAGAGGTTCCAAGAGAGAGCAAAAGAAACGCTGTGAGAAAATAAAAAGCTAAAATTGCTGTTGTCAATTCAGAACTTTAGGTAACTGAAGCTCAATGATTAATTTGTACATTTTAATGAGCACAGTGAGAGAAGAGACAGCTACTTGGCTTCACACATTTGAGAAGTGTTTCTGTCTGCTACGACATCTTTCTGTCTATTATCACCACTATTTGTCAATAACATTGAATAGAATCTAGATAAGCATTGTGGGCTAAAAGTGTACAGTATTACATGTTAAAACACTGCAGCTGTACTGCAATGGCATGTCTACATTTCCAGTTAGACAGTCACTTCACTTTTTTGTTTAGACGTGCAGTCAAAGGTGGATGCTGTGTCATGCTTGTGTTGTTAGGGAGAATTGTCGATTAGGGTGTGTATCAAAATCTAAATTTCCTGTGGCTGTTCATTATCAGCTCTCTTACCAAAAGCACCTTTTGATTTTGTGCGACACATCATTTACATCAAGTGTATATTTTGCTTTTTATACTTTCACAAAAATAGCTGCTAATTCTTTCAATGTTTCATCAACTCTGCTGCTGTTGTCATTACTAATACAGCAGAGAGCACACGCAGTGCCTGAGACCACGTATCGATCACTTTTACTACTTGTCCATTCGTGTCTTTAAATGTTAGTGTATAATCTGAGTGTACCGAAAGGTTTTTCCCTTACATCAGGTTATGTTTCTTTTTAACACGTGCAGAGTCCTCTCTGCACATGCAACACACATGTTTAACAAGGGTCTTTTTAGGAGACTTTTACCACGGTTCCTTATGTTAACTGCTCAACACAGTTGTCTCAGTTTAGAAAATGTCACACATTCTCAGTTCAGAAAATCATTAGACAACTAAAGGAATTTTGAAAGGGTTTCATTTGCATACAATTTAAGGATTAAGAGGAATAGAGCAATCACAGGTTTACAAAGACAGGGTTAGTCTGGCTAGTAGAAAACTGATAATTTAAAAAAAATATTAATTCAATGAGTTTAATTTATCCATCCATCCATTTTCTAACCTGCTGAATCTGAACACAGGGTCACGGGGGTCTGCTGGAGCCAATCCCAGCCAACACAGGGCACAAGGCAGGAACCAATCCTGGGCAGGGTGCCAACCCACCGCAGGACACACACAAACACACCAAGCACACACTAGGGCCAATTTAGAATCGCCAATCCACCTAACCTGCATGTCTTTGGATTGTGGGAGGAAACCGGAGCACTCGGAGGAAACCCACGCAGACACGGGGAGAACATGCAAACTCTACGCAGGGAAGACCTGGGAAGCGAACTCAGGTCTCCTTACTGCGAGGCAGCAGCGCTACCACTGCACCACCATGCCGCCCTGAGTTTAATTTAATAAACCATAAATAGGAAACTACAGTGGTGTAAAAAACTATTTGCCCCTTCCTGATTTCTTATTCTTTTGCATGTTTGTCACACAAAATGTTTCTGATCATCAAACACATTTAACCATTAGTCAAATATAACACAAGTAAACGCAAAATGCAGTTTTTAAATGATGGTTTTTATTATTTAGGGTGAAAAAATCCAAACCTACATGGTCCTGTGTGAAAAAGTAATTGCCCCCGAACCTAATAACTGGTTGGGCCACCCTTAGCAGCAATAACTGCAATCAAGCGTTTGCGATAACTTGCAATGAGTCTTTTACAGCGCTCTGGAGGAATTTTGGCCCACTCATCTTTGCAGAATTGTTGTAATTCAGCTTTATTTGAGGGTTTTCTAGCATGAAACGCCTTTTAAGGTCATGCCATAGCATCTCAATTGGATTCAGGTCAGGACTTTGACTAGGCCACTCCAAAGTCTTCATTTTGTTTTTCTTCAGCCATTCAGAGGTGGATTTGCTGGTGTGTTTTGGGTCATTGTCCTGTTGCAGCACCCAAGATCACTTCAGCTTGAGTTGACGAACAGATGGCCGGACATTCTCCTTCAGGATTTTTTGGTAGACAGTAGAATTCATGGTTCCATCTATCACAGCAAACCTTCCAGGTCCTGAAGCAGCAAAACAACCCCAGACCATCACACTACCACCACCATATTTTACTGTTGGTATGATGTTCTTTTCTGAAATGCTGTGTTCCTTTTACGCCAGATGTAAAGGGACATTTGCCTTCCAAAAAGTTCAACTTTTGTCTCATCAGTCCACAAGGTATTTTCCCAAAAGTCTTGGCAATCATTGAGATGTTTCTTAGCAAAATTGAGACGAGCCCTAATGTTCTTTTTGCTTAACAGTGGTTTGCGTCTTGGAAATCTGCCATGCAGGCCGTTTTGCCCAGTCTCTTTCTTATGGTGGAGTCGTGAACACTGACCTTAATTGAGGCAAGTGAGGCCTGCAGTTCTTTAGACGTTGTCCTGGGGTCTTTTGTGACCTCTCGGATGAGTCGTCTCTGCGCTCTTGGGGTAATTTTGGTCGGCCGGCCACTCCTGGGAAGGTTCACCACTGTTCCATGTTTTTGCCATTTGTGGATAATGGCTCTCACTGTGGTTCACTGGAGTCCCAAAGCTTTAGAAATGGCTTTATAACCTTTACCAGACTGATAGATCTCAATTACTTCTGTTCTCATTTGTTCCTGAATTTCTTTGGATCTTGGCATGATGTCTATCTTTTGAGGTGATTTTGGTCTACTTCTCTGTGTCAGGAAGCTCCTATTTAAGTGATTTCTTGATTGAAACAGGTGTGGCAGTAATCAGGCCTGGAGGTGGCTACGGAAATTGAACTCAGGTGTGATACACCACAGTTAGGTTATTTTTTAACAAGGGGGCAATTACTTTTTCACACAGGGCCATGTAGGTTTGGATTTCTTTTCTCCCTGAATAATAAAAACAATCATTTTAAAAACTGCATTTTGTGTTTACTTGTGTTATATTTGACTAATGGTTAAATGTGTTTGATGATCAGAAACATTTTGTGTGACAAACATGCAAAAGAATAAGAAATCAGGAAGGGGGCAAATAGTTTTTCACACCACTGTAACTGTAAATAAGTAACTAATGTAGTTCTTTCCTATGTCTCTCCGTCCATGAGAACCCTAAATACTAAGAGGACTGTTTCATTTATGTTAGGTAGAATGCCCAGAGGGGGCAGGGTGGTCTCATGGTCTGGAACCCCTGCAGATTTTATTTTATCTCTCCAGACGTCTGGAGTTTTTTTTTTCTTTCTGTCCTCCCTGGCCATTGGACCTTACTTTATTCTATGTTAATTAGTATTGTCTAATTTTATTTTTTATGTTTTGTCTTTTTTCTTCATCTTGTAAAGCACTTTGAGCTACATTATTTGAATGAAAATGTGCCATATAAATAAATGTTGTTATTGTTGTTATAATTCCTGGTGGAAGACTAGATACTTTTCTATGAGATATTTCCATAGTTAAAATGGCTTAATTCCTCATCCAACCTTTAAATAAATAAAAACAAAAGAGTAACCAGTAGTTCAGGAACTGAAGAGAATTTTGTGAAAGCATTTTCTCATAGTTATGACAGTCAATTATTTTGATTATAATAAAGACTGACAGTGGCAGTATTGGTGTACTTTACATTTTTCTTAAGGTTCTTTGGACAAGGAGTTTTTAATAAGCATACCACAATTATCTGTAGTAATAAAATGCATTGCATTTGTCATTCCAGCAGATGGTGCACCACAAATATTAACACTGCTTTTATGAAACCTGTGCCAAACGACATGTGACCAAGATACATGCATTGCATTTGTCAGGTGGCGCATCACAAACATTATTATTACTACAAATGTTTGTGATGTGCCAACTGTTGGATGGATTACAAAATACATTCCAATAGATGGTGCACTACAACTGTTAACACTCAATACTCTGAGGTCTACGTTGATTACTTAAATTCCAACCTGTCTTAGACAGGTAGCCGAGATATCTTTGGTTAAACATATTAACAGCCAAACAGAAATCATTGTCTTTTTTGTGACGCTATTTCTAGAAGGTGTGTGACTTGGGTAGAATTGATATTCTGTGAATAACTTCCCACTTTTTTTTTATTTTGATACATGAAGATACCCAGCTATAACTATTTTCTTAACGTGGCAGACGGCTATTTTGTTTTTCACTTTTGGAGGACTGTCTCCAGCTCTCCTTAGCTGAATTTATTTGCTAAACCTCCAAATCGTGCTGCATTATCTGCTGCACTCGCATTAAACCTAATGACTACTTTCCTTTTGTCAGTGCATGAATAACCAATACGTTCTTCTTAAAAACAGAATGGTTATGAAATTATGAGAAGTGGCCATATGTGGGCTGCACTACCCTAAGATGTTACATTGTCTCCATAGTCTCAGTATACCTAACACTTAGATCTCCACTTTTTACACATCTATAAGCCTAGGCAGTACTACTACTAGGGCTCACCACTTCCACATCCCATGCTTGGGCAGAGTGCAGTACCCACCTGACAAGAAAGGCCTTGGTAGCCAGGAGGACAGCGGCACTGTTCAACCTCCAAGGCCTGCTGGAGACCAGTGTAGTTAGGCACAGCCACATCCATGCTGACTTTTGAAATGCTGGCTGAGATCATGTCAGTCGAGTAGGAGGCTCTAATCAAAATGTCATCAAGGTCAGCCAGGACCATCAGAAGGTGTTCTCTAGTGGCTTGCTGTCCATCAGGCCTCTTCCAGAATTGCTAGAACAAAAGATAACATGATGAAGAAAATGTATTGTTAGTGATGTCTGACCTGATCAAACATGCTGTACAAAGTAGGAACAGGTGAAAAGTCAATTAAACCATCAATGTTCTCTCACACATGACAGAAGATAACTTGTATTGTTATCTAGAGTGCTCACTGTTAGAATCAGAAGGAAGTGAGATTAGTCTTTGTGTGTGTGTGTGTGTGTCTGAAATGGCTGTATTCATAGGTTTTCACAATTGTGAATAGTTTACCTCTCTGAAGACGATTTCGAAGCTCCTCTGCTCCTTGGGCCTCAGGTGTTCATCGTGATATGCCACAAGCATGATGTCGTTACCCTAAAGCAAAAGGCAACACTTTGAAATCAAACTGTTCACTCTTATCTTAGAAAGCTGGAATAAGATAATAATTAAATCGAAAAGTGAAGACAGCCCTGAAAGCATAATATGTAGCTGTGCAAATCACCCTTAATTAAAGTCCGTGATCGAGAATTCAGCTGGAGTCAGTAAGCACGGCTATGAAGCAGCTGCAGTCCTGGCGCTGTAGAAAATAAATATGGTAACCGTCCAGTCCGCCTCGTTGTTAGTAAATCAGCAGTGTGGCATTACTTGTGCAAACAAACCTACATACATTTGGCTAGATAGCTGGTGTGGAATTAAAATTATTAGCATAAATCTAAACTGTAAATTTAAAACAGAAAATTGTCAAATCATTGAAGGATTTTTTTTTATTAAGTTGAAAGTGTAATGCAATACAGTACAACTTTCTGACCTCCTTATAATCATTTAGACCAGTGTTTTTCAACCAGTGTGCTGCGGCACAGTCGTGAGCCATGACAATAATAGTGCATTGCAGCTGGGTCTGAACCTGAGAGGGACAACCTGTCTGAGGTGGGCAGGACTACCTGGAGCAGCTGGCATAAAGGTAGCTCTGTGATCGCGATGTTGCAGACACAGAACTTCAAGCACTTCAGACATGTCTCCAGGCTGCTAGAGTGCATCTGCCTGAATGTGTGATCACCAGTGAGTCTCACAGGACTGGTGGGGAGTAGGCATACAACTTGTCTCTGAGGAAGAGAAGGGTGGGCAAAGGGATGAAGCAGCTGGGAGATCCCAGAAAAGTGCTCACTAAGTGCTGTGTCTGTGAATCTCAGAACTGCTTTTTTAATGGCTTCTTTGGTGGTCCCGCCACTTTGAACACTTGAGCAGATGTTGCAGACATAATGTGTTGTGGTTAGTAAGGGAGTGGTGTACCTTGGGATGATTTTGGTTACAAAAAGTGTGCCACCAAAGGCAAAAGGTTGGGAAACACTGATTTAGACAGTAAAACTGTACAATACTAATGCTATACAGTACATAAAGGAAGTATCCCTACAGATTTTATTTTTTCTCCAGCCGTCTGGAGTTTTTTTGTTTTTTCTGTCCCCCCTGGCCATTGAACCTTACTCTTATTCGATGTTAATTAATGTTGATTTATTTTGTTTTCTTATTGTGTCTTTTATTTTTCTATTCTTTATTATGTAAATCACTTTGAGCTACTTTTTGTATGAAAATGTGCTATATAAATAAATGTTGTTGTTGTTGAAGATGAACAAAACTAGATTGTTATACATTTTCAATTTTTTTCTGATATCAGCCTTAATAAATGGATTAAGGTTCTGTGTGTCTGTCTGGTTGCTGTGTCTAGGTCATTCCAACAGATGGTGCATTACAAATATTAACGTCGTTTTTGCAAATTCCATACCAAACGGCACATAACAGGGACATACACATTGTGTGGTGAGGTTAACGTTGATTACTTAAGATTTCAAACCTGCCTTAGATGGGTTGCCCAGCTAATTGTTTATATAATTAATCAAAATACTGCGGACATTAAAGGTGTTCTTGAGTGCTGATATGCAGTTGTCTGCGGAGTTCATCTTGGTGATCTGCTTGCCAGAGTAGTTGTGTCTTTCTTTCAAAATGACAAACTCCTGTTGATGCCAGCTATTCCTGGTGTATGGACACCAATGAACTGTTTGAACTGATTGAAGAAATTTGCTGTTGAGTGTTTCAGTCCCCTTTTCCATAAACAGATACTCAGAACCATTTACTTCTTCTCCACGCAAAACTCCCTTCAACAAATGCACTTCTGAAAAATTGATTCTCTTCAGGATGTTTACTTACAGTTAGGTCCATAACTATTTGCACAGAGACAACTTTTGTCTAATTTTGGTTCTGTACATTACCACAATGAATTTTAAATGAAACAACTCAGATGCAGTTGAAGTGCAGACTGTCAGCTTTAATTCAGTGGGTTGAACAAAACGATTGCATAAAAATGTGAGGCAACTAAAGCGTTGTTTTAACACAATCCCTTCATTTCAGGGGCTCAAAAGTAATTGGCCAATTGACTCAAAAGTTATTTCATGGGCAGGTGTGTTCAAGTCCGCCGTTATGTCATTATCAATTAAGCAGATAAAAGGCCTGGAGTTGATTTGAGGTGTGGTGCTTGAATGTGGAAGATTTTGCTGTGAACAGACAACATGCGGTCAAAGGAGCTCTCCATGCGGGTGAAAGAAGCCATCCTTAAGCTGCGAAAACAGAAAAAACCCATCCGAGAAATTGCTACAATATTACGAGTGGCAAAATCTACAGTTTGGTACATCCTGAGAAAGAAAGCAAGCACTGGTGAACTCAGCAACGCAAAAAGACCTGGACGTCCACGGAAGACAACAGTGGTGGATGATCGCAGAATCATTTCCATGGTGAAGAGAAACCCCTTCACAACAGCCAACCAAGTGAACAACACTCTCCAGGGTGTAGACATATCGATATCCAAGTCTACCATAAAGAGAAGACTGCATGAAAGTAAATACAGAGGGTGAACTGCAATGTGCAAGCCACTCATAAGCCTCAAGAATAGAAAGGCTAGATTGGACTTTGCTAAAGAACATCTAAAAAAGCCAGAACAGTTCTGGAAAAACATTCTCTGGACAGATGAAACCAAGATCAACCTCTACCAGAATGATGGCAAGAAAAAAGTATGGAGAAGGCGTGGAACAGCTCATTATCCAAAGCATAGCACATCATCTGTAAAACACGGTGGAGTCAGGCAGTGTGATGGCTTGGACATGCATGGCTGCCAGTGGCACTGGGACACTAATGTTTATTGATGATGTGACACAGGACAGAAGCAGCCGAATGAATTCTGAGGTGTTCAGAGACATACTGTCTGCTCAAATCCAGCTAAATGCAGTCAAATTGATTAGGCGGCGTTTCATGATACAGATAGACAATGAGCCAAAACATACAGCCAAAGCAACCCAGGAGTTTATTAAAGCAAAAAAGTGGAAAATTCTTGACTGGCCAAGTCAGTCACCTGATCTTAACCCAATTGAGCAGGCATGTCACTTGTTGAAGACTAAACTTCAGACAGAAAGGCCCACAAACAAACAGCAACTGAAAGCCGCTGCAGTAAAGGCCTGGCAGAGCATTAAAAAGGAGGAAACCCAGCATCTGGTGATGTCCGTGAGTTCAAGACTTCAGGCTGTCATTGCCAGCAAAGGGTTTTCAACCAAGTATTAGAAATTAACATTTTTTTTCCAGTTATTTTATTTGTCCAATTACTTTTGAGCCCCTGAAATGAAGGGATTATGTTAAGAAAATGCTTTAGTTGCCTCAAATTTTTATGCAATCGTTTTGTTCAACCCACTGAATTAAAGCTGAAAGTCTGCACTTCAACTGTATCTGAGTTGTTTCATTTAAAATTCATTGTGGTAATGTACAGAACCAAAATTAGAAAAAAGTTGTCTCTGTCCAAATATTTATGGACCTAACTGTATATATGAAAACTAGAAATGCATACACCCACATATATCATTTGTGACACATCCTTCCTGCCTTCGTCTAAGACTGTATCTCTTTCTTTCTGCTTTTATTCGTACCAACTCTCGTTTTATGTTTCTATTGCCTTGTATTCCTGTTTGATTGGTAAAACATATTTGTTGCATTACATTTTCCTAATTGTGCTATTTAAAATAAAGAATGATTAAAATACACATAATGAGGTTAAGGGCCTATAAGGCTTCTTATGAAGTTCACGTTGAGTTAAAAAGACACATATTACAACACATTTCTTATCACATTACCTTGTTACAGGCAACCCCATTATCCTCTAATTAAAAGAAATGATTCTGTTCAAGGTCTAATGGTAAGAAAAGTTTTCTAAACTGTAAATCTAAAAAAAAATTCAATATCATGATAAGAGAAGGTATGATTAGGGCTGTTCGGTCCCTGTACAACCGGTGTCAGAGCTTGGTCCGCTTTGCTAGCAGTAAATCATAGTGAGAGTTGGACTCCGCCAGGGCAGCCCTTTGTCATCGATTCTGTTCATAACTTTTATGGACAAAATTTCTAGGCGCAGCCAGGGCGTTGAGGGGGTCCGGTTTGGTGGGCTCAGGATTGGGTCACTGCCTTTTGCAGATGATGTTGTCCTGTTTGCTTCATCAGGCCGTGATCTTCAGCTCTTTCTGGTTTGCAGCCAAGTATGAAGCGGCTAGGATGGGAGACCATGGTCCTCAGCCAGAAAAGGGTGGAGTGCCCTCTCAGGGTTGGGAGTGAGATCCTGCCCCAAGTGGAGGAGTTCAAGTATCTCGGGGTCTTGTTCACAAGTGAGGGAAGAATGAAGCGTGAGAAACTCAGTCATCCGGGAGGGATTCAGAGTAGAGCTGCTGCTGCTCCTCCGCAACGAGAGGAGTCAGATGAGGTGGCTCAGGTATCTGATCAGGATGCCTCCTGGACGCCTCCCTGGGAGGTGTTCTGGGCATGTCTAACCGGGAGGAGGCCCAGGGGAAGACCCAGGACATGCTGGAGGGACTATGTGTCTCGGCTGGCCTGGGAACGCCTTGTGATTACCCCGGAAGAGCTAGAAGAAATGGCCGGGGAGAGGGAAGTCTGGGCATCTCTGTTTAAGCCGCTACCCCCGCGAACTGATCTCGAATAAGCAGAAGAGGATGGATGGATGGATGGATGGATGGATGGATGGATAAGAGAAGGTTGATCCTGATTGAGGAGCAGCCATAAATCAACTTGCCGTGCCAATGTATTGCAGGCCTTTGCACTAAAAGCTGAAAAATTGGTTTATCACAAAACAAACCTCACACCTGACTTTTTTTGGAGTTCACGCCAGACTTTAAAGTTTTAGCTTTACTGTAGGCATCACAATCAAACTTCATTAATAGGAAATAACTGAATGTAAATTAATGATACTCACAGAGATTTGGACATCAGCATCACGTAATGGAGAACCTCTTGCCCCAGCGTTGTAGGAGAGAGTATAACGCAGACGACCCCCATATGATCCAACCTGGAAAACAGAAAACAAAAGTATGAGAGTAAAGCAAACTTTCACACACGCCAAAGTGCTTTGTTAAATTATTCTTGTGTGTTTTTTGAAGCACACAAATGGATTGAGATAAACTGAGACTTGGCTACTGGCTCTGCTGGCACCCCTGCAACAGCACTGAATCCCATCTACTCAATGAGGTGCTAACAGTTACAAGGAGGCATCTTCTTCCGGGATGCAACTGTGCTTATGTATTAAGTGACCGCTGGGTTGTTGTTAACCACTATGGGTGACTCTAGACTTCCAATAAAGCTAGGAGATGAAGACAACTGATTGGCCAACTCTACTGACTCACAGTACAGTCCAGTCCGGTGCAGTCAGATTTCTACTTCTGGCTTCTACAAAATCACCAAGCAAGTCTACTTTACACTGAGAGGATTCTTTGCAGTCCATTGAGTTCAAGACTACAGACACTCAAAATATGCTAGGAATCTTAGTTTCATGAACGCAAGTTCTACCTGTAGAGAAAATGCCTCACATGTGCACAACTTCAGGGCTCATCGAAGGGTAATTCCACCCCGAGTCCAGAGTTGGCGCTGTCTTTTAATTCCTCTCCTCTTCCTCTAACCACAGGTTAGAAAACTGACAGCTCAAAGACCTCTGATGTAATTTATAGTTTCTGGTTGCCTGGGCCAACCTCTTCCTGCCTTCCTCCTTGATAACAACTAGTAGCGCCATATTGAGTCAGTCTAGCAGTAGACTCGCGTCTGGAAGGACATTAATCTGATGAATGTTAAGTCACTTTTGTTATTTTTCTGCCAAAAATTATATGGGCATCACTACTGGTGCCCCAAACCTCTACAATCTCCCTTTGTCTTTTGTTATACCGGACACATATATGGTAGAAAAAAAAGGACAGACACAAACAAAATACACATTTTACATACACATAAAGTTGCTACTGTCTAATGTTAGAGAAAGATCCTTGATTCCCAGTTCTCCTCGGCACTATTATACAAAGGCACTCTATACTCCGGCAGGTATATAAGAAATAAATTTAACAAAGATGTCTAAGGAGCATATCTTGTAAGATGGTTGTCCTGCACTGTAATCACAGATATGCTAACAATTCTTTGTTCAGACAAAACGTTTTTTAGGTATGAATATACCAGGCTTTCAAAATGAAAGAACAGATTTCAAAAATGTATTTCAAACAAACTGTATAAGACACATAAGACACATTCAGCACATCACTGACTGGATAGAGGGAAGTTCAAATTTTAAAAGCCCGGCTAAAAGTACCAGTGAATGCCACTGAGTGCTGCTTCTCATTTATAGTAAAATGGCAACAACACTACGAGAGAAATCATTTTGAGTGCTGCAATTTGCAAAGTGTGAGTCCACTGTTCAAGTACAATGTGAATTCTGCCGACGGTTCAACAAACAGCCGCCTTGTCATAGGTAAATTTCGTAGAAGAAGGTCGCATATGCAAACGTAAAAACACTGGTCGTCATGCAAGATGGTGCCCCGCCTCATTTCCACTTGGTGGTCTGCCGTTACCTGAACGACACCATTCCAGGACAATGGATTGGAAGAGGTGCACAACAAGATCTTGCTCATCGTCTATGATCTCCCAGGTCTCCAGACCTTACCCCCTGCGATTTTTATCTATGGGGGTACATTAAAGAAAGAGTGTTTGTTCCACCTATGCTCACTAATCTTCAAGATTTGCGACTTTGAATTGAGGAAGCTCTGAATTCAGTAACCAGGGACCAGTGGACTCATTTGTGGCCAGAAATGGTCTAACGTTTTGATGTTTGTCGCGCTACACATGGTGCTCATGTTGAGTGCATGCAACCTCATGGACCACAGGACCAAACTTTGAACTTTCCTCTATCCAGTGATGTGCTGAACGTGTTTCTGTATTATACAGTTTGTTTGAAGTAAATTTTTGAAATTTGCTCTTTCATTTTGAATAGCCCTTGTACAAGAGCATCCTTAGCTGATAGCATGCAAATCTTTACGCAAACACATTTACTTTAAAGGTCAAGTAGGATGATCTCAGCCTTAATAATGAGATGATGCTTAGACTTAAGGTCCTAAGCTGTTTTCAGATAGACAAAAGTCAGTATAAAGTGCTTTTGTAATATTAGTAATCTTGTGGCATTCTTTTAAGGATAAGTTCAACACAGTTGCATCTCCTAGAACCATACAGTATATGCAGGATATGTAAGAGTTATAGAAATTAATTTCCTCAACACAAGCTATATGGGACAATTAGTCCATTTATCTGCATCACAAAATATGCTGGTACCAATACTTTCATGATTGCTCTGCTTTGCCCATTAATTACAGCTTATTGCTGCTTTAGGGCATCACATGGTTGCTTCAATGCCTCTTATGTAATGTAGTGTAGGAGGAGAACTGACATCCCAGCCGGAAAAAAGAAGTAGCCATTACCCACATGGGAGGCCAGCACGATGACACAGATGGATGGGCTGGAGGTACAAATAAATAACTTTGTACCCAGCCAGGGTAAATTAATGGAAGGATAGCTTGGAGTCAGGAGCAGTTCAATCCCCAATACGATTCACATGAGAACCCAGTCTGGACACCTGCTGGGATGCTTGGGAGTTGGAGTTCAGAAGTTCAGCTCTATCAGGGTCCCTGGGTATTGTTAAAGGACACTGTTGGGGGAGGACCTCCCTACTTTCTTTATTGCCTGGAATTGTTTCCTGGAAGATACAGCATGACACTGGCAGCATTCCCAGGTCTGACTTAAAAAGGAGCCCACTGCCCCACATGGACAAGTTGGGAGGCAGCAGAGAGGAGAGAAGGAGGAAGAATTGTTCTATATTTGTGTATTTGCAGCTGGTTTGGGAAAGGCATTTGGAAGGGGTGCTTTTCTGGATGAAAAAGTATCATTTATTTCATTGTAAAGTGTACTGGACATTACTGCGTCTGTGGTTTGGGGCTGTCTGGCACTCCTTTGTGGTTACAGTAGCTACCATTACACCATTTCTCACCTGACTACTAACCACTATTAGAACCACCTGAACCCTCCCAAATGTATGACTATGCACCTCAGCTTTAGGATCAAGGCCCATGCTGTCTCTGGCACTTCTGTTAACAGTAAATAAGTAAAAAAAAAACGTTCTAGACCCTGTAAGCTGACCACTGAAACCCCATTCTATTTCAGTAGTTTATTGACATGACTTTTATGGCTCGGACTACAGGACTGCTAACCTTAAATACATCCACATCTACACCATAACTGCAAAGTCAACAGACCAGATAAATGTGGTATGGCCCAGGCTGGTGTGTTCAGACCACATTTATTATCTATTGTGTTGCTGCAGGGCCAAGCAGAACTCCGTTCAGGAATTCCTAAAACACTATTAACTGTCACAAAGCAAATACAGCTTACTGCTTTTCTGTTTTGTTTATATAATTTTGTTGTGTGAACTTTCCCTCAGTAATACTCACAAGGATGGAGATATAAAACTACAAACCAATTGCTTCGTCAGTGCCATGCCTTTAAGGTACACACGTAAACCATCAAATTAGCATGTAATTGCTCATGAAAGCAGAAGTTTGAGGCTGTTTAATGGTGCCACCTCTATCCTGATTTAGACATTCGGTGATAACACTAAACTTCCTGCGTTGGCTGGGATTGGCTCCAGCAGACCCCCGTGACCCCGTAGTTAGGATATATGAATGGATGTTAAGCCTTGCTGTTTAACTCCATTCTGTTCTAATCAACGCTGACTGGATCAGAACAAATATTCTCTTCACTGTTGTAGCTCCATTAATGTTACCACCTGTCCAAGGATCTTTTTTGGCTGTATAATAATCATTCAACTAAGTGGAAGGACTCTTTACTATGGGTTTTACAAAAAAAAATCGCAAGTGGTCTCCCCTCGACTTTCTCATACAGATATGGGGATGGACATTTGAGGAGTAAACCGCAAGACAATGGTTATATTTTTATATTATGTACTGTACATTAAAGAACCATCCATCCATTATCCAACCCGCTAGATCCTAACTACAGGGTCACGGGGGTCTGCTGGAGTCAATCCCAGCTCAAACAAGGCGCACGGCAGGAAACAAACCCCGGGCAGGGTGCCAGCCCACCACAGATTAAAGAACCATCAACAACAAATCAAATCAAATGAATAATATATTGAACAATTATAATAAAATTAAAGCTGAATAAATTGGACTATGCAGCTACATAGAAAAGTTAGAGTATCTCCATTTAACAGTTTTCTAAAGACAGAGGAAAAATAAACAACAAAACAGCTTGATAGCATGAAAGCTAATGATGTTTTTGTTGTGGTAGTCTCCTCTTTCATCCAGTACACCCCAGACATAAGCCTCCTAAACATCTAACGGTCATCCTGCTCAACAGCACATAACAGATTGGTATTTGTTAACATTTTCTTTACCTTATTCCCTTTAAACTCTTGTGGCAATTGCCAGTAGTAGGTTCCTTCAGGAAGCAAACTGAAACCTTTGTAGACCAAAGCATACTTCCGAAGTAAAAAGATGAGACAGGTAAAAAAGAAAGAATAAGATAGACATACTGGCCAGAGAAAGAAAGCAATGGGTTAAAACATTAGGAATCAATACGGATAGAGACCCCCTGCCACATGAGCTGAATGTCTGCTCCCATGTATTGCATGCAAAAAGTCTATAAGAATGAATAAGATCAGGCAGGCAGATCAAAGAAACCTTCACATTTTTCATTTAATGGCTCTAACTACAAATAAAATGTGTTGTGCAGAACACTACCTATAATGCATGCATGGCCAACCTAAAACTTTTCAAAAAATCCAAATAAATACACAGATGAACAAAATCTCATGCAGAAAAAGTTAAGCCCAGTGCACTGCCCTGAAGACTTGATATTGTCATTATATAATAGAAAACCAGAATAATATAATCAAGTTGATTTAAAAGTAACAGTTATTGTATAAAATAAAGACTTGATAATTCATTGATTACAAGAAAGTGCTTTGTGTTTCCTCTTCTACTGTAAAATGAAGTGTTTCTAAACAATTTTGTATTAGTTCTGATTAGGAAAAGCTCCTTAAATAAAGGAAAATGATTTGACATACACTCACTGAGCAAATTCTTAGGACCACTATACTATAACTGGGCAGGACTTCCGTTTGCTCTCAAAACAGACTCACGTCTTCATTGCATGGATTCCACGTGATGTTGGAAACATTCCTTTGAGATTCTGTTCCATGTTGACATGACTACATCATGCAATTTCTGCAGTGGCACTTTCATGCTGTGAATCTCCCATTGTAGCACCTCACAAAGTTGTTCTGTCGGATTCTGATCCAGTGGCTGGGAAGACCACCAAAGAACACTGAACTCAATGTCATGTTCATGAAACCAGCTTGAAATGACTAATGCTTTGTGACATGGTGGGAGTAGCCATTAGATTGGTAAATTGTAGCCATGAAGGGATGCACCTTCAAGAGATGATTGATGGCATTAATGCCCCAAAAGTTTGCCAAGTAAACATTCCCCACACAATTAAACCACCATCACCACCACCAGTCAAGGATCATTGACACAAAGCAGGTTGGATTCATGGATTCATGCTATTGTAATTAAATGACTGGACCATCTGTGTGCCTCAGCAGAACAAGAGATTCATCAGACGAGGATATGTTCTCCTGTCTTCAGCTATCCAGCTTTCTGTTTTGCTGGCTGACAGGAGTGGAGCCCAATGTGGTCTTCAGCTGCTGTAGCCCATCTACTCCAAGGTTCAACAGGTTGTGCATTCTGAGATGCTTTTCTGCTCATCACATTTGTACAGAGTGGTTATCTGAGTTACTGTAGACTTTCTGTCAGCTCAAACATGTCTGACCATTCTCCAGTGACCTTTCTCATCCACAGAGCATTTCATTAACTGAAGCTCCTGAGCTCTTTCTTTATGATTTTATGCATTGTACTGCTGCCACATGATTGGCTGATTAGATAAGTGCATGGATAAGCAGGAGTCCTAATAATTTGCTCACATGGTATATACATAAATTCAAAAAGTTAGCTGGGTTATTCCTATGTCAAGTACAGTTTCATTTTGGAATCTCAATACAGTACTCTCCCAAAGCACTCTGAAAGCATCTAACACAGAAACACATGCAAAACCTAGCAGAGGAAAAACTTCTGCAGACAGCGCGTGTGAATGAGCGACTGCTGAACCACTTCATGTTAAAGAAGAGCACACGAATTTGCATCCCCACCAAAAAGTAGTTTAAATGTTTATAACACACATGCTATTTCAGAATGGGCAGGCAAGTGCAGTGACCCGGTGCTACCTGGTCATTGTCGACAGGTCTGTGGCCCCGTGGCAGTATATACTGCCTCGGCGCAACGTTTGTCATCTCCTGCCTTTGAACTTGTATGGCAGGATTCATCTGAAGGAAAAAGTAGTTGACAGTAAATCAGCAGCACAGTCACCTACCCAACATCTCATCTCATTTTCTATATGTTTGTCCTCAAAAGAGATATCTAGCACATCATGACAAATACCAAGAGTGGGTCTGGCCAGCTGTGAGGTATACGTCCCTGAGGATCCTGGGTATGCCATTAGATTTTCCTTCCACAATATACACACAGGAGGCATCTTCAGGTCATGGCTGCACCATCTCAAGTGGCTTGTCTCAACTTAGAGCCGCAGATTTAATGTTAGAGTCTCCTACATTGTCCAGCCCTGCACACTATTGTTTCAGGGGCAGCTCTACAGCCGTGCAGCCGAACCTTAACTTCTACCAACCATCTCATTCGTTTAAAGAAATGTTGACTTGTATGTCAAAGTTAAACACTTATATAGTCAAGTAGGTCAGTTGATCTTTATTATAGTTAAATTGTGTGCCCAAGTCTTTACCCAAGCTAATGCTAAGTGGACAAACACACACACGTTGGCACCTGCACATTACCCAGATTCATTGTGAGGGAGTCTGTATATCGACTGCAATATCAAGAGTTTTGTGTACAGATTTAACTCTGGTTTTATCACTACCGTCCAGTTGTATGACCACATACCAATCCAGTTTCATAAATGTCTTCATCCTCACTCATTTACATCTGCTCTTTTATACCTTTCTAGTAGAGAACACTGACCTCAGATGTGGAAGTGCTGATTCCACCAACTGCAGAAAACCTCTTCAGTGTTTACTGTATTCAAGTCACCAAACTGGATATTCTGAATGGTTTGGAAGAACCTTAATATCCTATCTGTCAAAAATCACAAACTGGACAAACAGCCTAACACACCTCTACACCAAGTTTAAACAAATTCAGCTTAATGCAAGGAAGGCAGACACACAAATTGCTGCAAAATTACAGTCAAGGAGTGGCACAACCCAGAAGGCCTGAAACTCTGTACTCTGGTAGAAGTGCTCAGGAAGTGCAATGGGATATGCAGTCATAAGTGTGACTCATTACCCATGTGTGCAGAACATATGGGCTCAGGTCAAATGATACAAGATGACACATTTGGTAAAGGGTTTGATGGTGTCGCTGATGTTTATCTTAGACAGGTAGTACTTATTATGGAAGATCCAAGAATAAAACAGAACCGCAGTAATAATTCATCATTCTGATGATGATTAGTAGCTCCAGGAATGTCAAAGTCTCCCAATTAGGAACTACTATGTCAGTTGGTGGTACAGTATCTAATCATACATTGCAGAAAATGCATCTAAGGTGAAATATTGTTAACAGTTCTGGGATGCATTTGCACAGATGACATAGATATTGTATCTTAGGCAGTCTTGCCCGTGTGTACACATTAAAAGTGTATGGCATTGAGCTGTCAGCTTGCAAGTATTCCTCTACACACTCTTGAGGATTTGCCATGTGGCAACTCCAGACTAAGACCACCTATATTAAAAAAACATGGCTGCTGACCTTGATGCTGTGTGTAGATAAGGCAGACTAAATCAGCTGCCAACATTATCCATGGGCACCTTTCTAGCAAGTGAAATTGTCTGATTCCCAAACTAAGAAGCATACAGTGCATTCTTATGTAAATAAACCTAAATGGTGCACTTTGTGAGTTTACCTTAAATTGCCTTCATTCGTCCATCCACCACCCAGTTTCTACCCTGGCAATCCAGTTGAGGATTGTGAAACACTGATACTTATCCCACCAGTATTAAGAGGAAGGTAAAAACCAACACTGGATAGGGCACCAGTCCATCACAGGGCAAACGCATGTGCAGACTGACACTCATTAATAATATTTGTGCCAGTTTAGACTGACCAATTAACTCAACTAGCATGTCTTGGGCATGTGGGAGTAAAACCACAGTACCCATCAGAAATAAAATGGACACAACGTAAAAGCTACGTACCAAAAATGTCCATGCCAGGATTCAAAACTAGGACTCTGGAGCTGTGAGGTAGCAGTGCCATTATGGCAACCCACTATCTTGACGTCTTTGTAATAAACCTTGTAGTGTCTTCTAGTAAAATCACATTTAACTACCATCAACCATCACTTGCTAATTTGTATCCACACTCCATTGTGGTCCAGAGGCCTATTAATGCCTATACTTTTATGATGTGAGCCATCCTGGAGTTTGGCTTGGGCCATACTAGGCATCCTGTATGGGCCAAATAGGCTAGCAGACTGTCACATATAAATGTCAAATACACCCGTTAGGTGGAATTTACAGATGACTATCGCCTTTGAAGAAAGTACTGGCACTGTTTGAGAAAACCTACAGAACTTTCACATCAAGCAGCTCTAGTGTGAGCATAAACACTTGGGTACCCTAAAAAAATATATGTGCTGTGGCTCTCCTGGAAATACGTACCTTGAAATCATGTAGGTTAGAAGAGTATCCTGGAGGTGCGGCCAGGGGAGAAGGGCGCTGCTGTGCCCTAGCAGTGGAACTCAAGCTAGAAGGGGGAGAATGAAATGAGGAAGAAGAACGTGTAGCAGAAGGGCTAGACTGGGTTTTAGAACTTAGTTGTGGTGGGGCTAGCTCAGGAGCTGGGGTAGGTGGTAAGGAGTTGGAGGAGAAGCTGGATATGAGCTCCCAAATCTCATCGTCAAGACGCTTCATCTCTTCTATTTCGGCTGGGGACTAAAGAAATGACCAAGTGAAAGAAGATGAGAGTGCTGAAGAAGGAGTAACAGGAAGGCATACTGCATGCAGAAGAATTCCGTGCAAACAAAACATTGTTCCGTTGATCTCACACCGATAAAGACTATCATTACTGAATAAAGGAATCATTTCACAGGCAATGCAAAACACTCTTAACACTATAATTTACAGGGCAAAATACTGCCAGTGACTGGCAGAAGGCCACATCTGTCCCCTCAGGTCCAGACAACAAGACATTTCCCAAGTCTTTCTTAACTAATGCAAGTTGCAGAAAAAGAACTGCAACTTATTCCTTTAGCAGATTGCTGTATCATCACCATACCTCCTCACCAGTGAGGTAGCACAATACCAACTAACACTAACTTCACTGGACCAATGTTTTAGACTTCCTTTTCATTGGTTTATAGGCACATTTTTGTCAGATGCAGAGAAAACAGCTAAATTCTTTGGTGCATGTGCTAATCAACATGCAGCATGTTACCAGGTACCATGATCAGTATTACTACCTTATCTTGAAACATCTGTGTTCTTAACCTTAGAAACTTCTGCCTTCCTCATATGAAATAACTACTTTGAATGTAGAGAAGATTAAAACTTATAAGAAACACCACAAAAATATAAATTTGCATTAAAATGAAAGATTGGCTATACTGCAATGTTTACTGTTAATATTTGCATGCTTTAACCTTTTCCACTGACAGGTTGCAGGTAAACAGCCAAGGCCTGAAGAATTGTGAGACTGAAAAGGAGTGAAGTGTATTCTGGGAAACCTGAATGGCAATTCAAGACCTTAAAATGTTTTGTATAGCCATTCTGTTTGTAGGTTAGTGCAGCTTTGGATTCACCATGGGAATGAACCGTGAGCTTGTGTGATAAGATTCCTGTGTTTTGAGAAACTGTAAAAGTGTTAGCCACTTTGTTAGCGGACAGTAAGCTGATTATGTGTGCTTAATTTGGGAGAGATGGGGAGACTTTGTGGTTGTGTTTTATTAGAACTTTTATTCAATATTAATCTCAGTTCAGTTTTCACTTCAGTTGATGCTTAATTGAAAGAACAGAATGTCTGATTCATTTGCTGCATTTCTAAAATTTCCATGGACATTCAAATGGAGTATTTTATCTGCTTAGCTGCTGGACACCTGCAAAGTAGCTCTTTTTCAGGCCAGATATCTTTCTTTAAATTTTTGAAAAAGGATATACTGTATAATTAATAAGTAAGGAATAGGGCCATCTGGGAAATGTCTTGTAAGACTGAATGAAGACTGAATATACCACCCAGGTTTTAGAATTCTTTGTATTGCTTATATTTGCTGGTATTTTTATGCAAATAAATGTAGATTTAAAATAAATGATTAAACGTAATGCCACTGTCTAATTACTGATGACTAGAGCAGCTGAATGCTGATTGGTCATTCCTCGTCTAGCTACAGTCTCTTAAGGCCACAAAGGACACATTGTGAAGTCCTCTATTGGTGGTAAACTGGGTTAAAGTAAAAGAATGAAAACAAAAGACAGTCCCAGACAGTGAGCAGCCTGTCATTAGAGGTCCCTAGGGTACAATAAGGGTGATAAGGCAGGAGAGAGGTTGCAGGTAACAGATACTTGTCTGGTTGTGACATTTCTTCCTATCCCCCATTACAAAAACAACGTAAGAGGTTATATTGGTACCTTTCGTGTTAGGTGCACATTACAGGTGATCCAATAACACGATAAAACTATCCTTCCTGACAACTGCAATAACTACAATCCATGTATGATTTTTAACTACTTCTGTTGTGGTTATGCAATTTAATAACTCTGTTAAAAACTGGCATATAATTTCTGTTTAACCCTTTGTATTCAGGTTATCATCTCAAAGGTCACACTAAAAGGCTTACAACTGCCAAGGAGGACTCAAATATCATTGCAGCCTCAGCCTGAAAACCTAGTTATAAAGCAAGCACAAGAGGATTAATGCTAATCCGGAGTCACTTCATCTACAATATACAGTAGAGTCTCGCTTATCCGATATAAACGGGCCAGCCGAACGTCAAATAAGCGAAAATGTTGGATAATGGCAGGTGTTAAGAAAAAACCTATTAAACGTCAAACTATGTTATAATTTTACACATTACAAACCTAATAATCATGTTTTACAACATAACAACTGAATAAATTAACTGAAAAAATTAACTTACAGTTACAGAATTGTCGGACATTAAATACAGTATGTACTGTACTTAAAAAGTTCAGTTCTGTGATGATTTAAAGACATTTTTGATCGTAGTCTGCTTTCCTGACGAGTGCCGTTTCATCGCTGTGAAGTCTCGCCATCTTTGCGGCATCATTATATTGATTCCTGTAGCTTCTTCTTGTTGCTCAATGTAATTAATTGCAGTTTCAAGCCTTAACTCTGTCACTAATATAGTCAACATCCGTTCGAGCGTATACTGTTTACTATAGCATTGTGACTGCGTGTGTGTGTTTGTGCTGTGACGTGCGAGATCCCATCTTGCACCCGAAAACTCGAAGCTGAGTCTCAGTATTTTTAGCAACACCAACTTTATTAAGCTTGAAACAGCAACAGTGAGGTTATTTAATGTTGCAGGATCTTTCATTCTCCTACGCACACAGACACAGCAGTCAGACAGGGTCGGGTGGAAAGCAATACTGAGCCCAGTGCATTTATAATGTCCCTTGTTCCTTGTATCACCCACCAACGGCAGGCGCTTATAGCATGTCCGCGATCTTTTTGGATTGGCTTTTACATCGAACAGCTACAGAGCTGGCTGCCTGCGATTGCTTTGGGACGCTCTTCCGCGTGTCATCCCGTTGGGTGGAATTCCACAAGAATTTAGAAACTCACTCACACCAGCCATGATTATTTTCAAAGGTAAAGTGCAGGTTAATTTGCTTTATGTATTTTTACTTTATATTTTTTTATATGAATAGTTTTGGGTTGTGGAACGAATCATCTGAGTTTCCATTATTTCTTATGGGGAAATTCGCATTGATATACTGTACGAGTGCTTTGGACTGCAAGCACATTTCCAGAACAAATTATGCTCACAAACCGAGGTTCCACTGTAATTAGCTGCGGCAGAGTCGGGAGCAACAAAAAAATAGACTACGCTCACGCTCGCAACTTGCAGTTCTTGTTGCCGATTGATGCGTATTTTTTTTGTTCGTTTTTTTTTTTTGCGGTGGGATGTCGGATAATACAGAATGCTGGATAAGCGAAGGTAGGATAAACGAGACTCTACTGTATTCAAGACCTCTGTTCACCCTGTCACGCATGGGCTCCAGATAGTCATCTTCCAAGCTGACCTAAGTTTTGTGTTACCACCCTAGGATGAGCAGGGGCGCTGTCTCTAACAGTCTTGTCTCCTACAAAGCCATGGAAACCCGCCCCTTCCAGTCTGCCTGGTATAAAAGAAAGACGCTCCCAAAAGGTGTTGTCTTATTTCGGACCTGACCATTATAGCGAGTACATTGAGAAACACAGTGCATTAGAAGAGAGCGCTAACTATAGGGAATTGTTCCTCATTAAGTGCACCTGCGGGTGCATAATTTACGCTATTTTCTTCATTTTTTGTTGAAATTAAAAACGGAGTTTTGCCTGGTTGGCACCCCAAGCTTTTGGCTTTTACCCTGCCTCTTAATTCACCCTACTGAGACCCACATCCAAGACACCAAACGGTACTTAAGTCTCACCTTCACTTAAAGCCATTTTTTGTTTCATGTGGTATCAACAATATGACTTTTTCTCTCATAAGGGCTTCTTACTTCCTTATGACTTCCAAATCGCCTTCTTACTCACATTTAGCAGCACCAGTATGAACTGAATAGCTTCATAACTGTAATAGTTATTTCATTTTGAAATGTGATCCATTTATACTTACCAGAAAATGTGACAGTTGATTCATTAAATTATTAAAGTCTAAAAAAAGAAAATCATAGAAACAGCAGAATCCCTGAAGTTGACTAGA